>NC_083420.1:33657114-33980121 GCF_020745735.1 Hemiscyllium ocellatum | reverse complement strand
ACAGCTTTTAAGGCATGATCCTGCTTATAGTGCCATCAGGTGTAGGCTGGTGGGCCAAGTCCTGAAGCAGACTCACTTCCCACCAGCCCACATCCCCCCTCCTGGCACCTTCCCCGCCACCACAAGTGCAAAATGTGCACCCACACCTCCCCCCTCACCTCTGCCCAAGGCCCCAAAGGATCCTTCCACATCTGACAGAAACTCACCTGCACTTCCACAAATGTCATCCCCTGTATCCGTTGCACCCGATGTTGTCTCCTCTACATCGAGGAGACATGACGCCGACTTGCAGATCATGTCAGAGAACATCTCTGGGACACCTGCACTGACTAACCCCACTGTCCCCTGACTGAACACTTCAACTCTCCCTCCCACTTCACCAAGGACATGCAGGTCCTGAGCCTCCTCCTTCAGCATAACCTAACCACCCAACACCTGGAGGAAGAATCTGCATTGGGACCCTGCGACCACACTGGATTCATGTGGATTTCAACAGTTTCCTCATTTCCCCTCCCCCCACCTTATCACAGTCCCCGGCCTCCAACTCAGCACTGGCCTCTTGACCTGTCCATCACATTTCCCATCTATCACCTTCTCTCTGACCTATCACCTTCTCCCTCACCTTCATCTACCTATTGCATTCCCAGCTACCTTCCCCCCAGCCCCATTCCCCTCCCATTTATCTCTCAGCACCCCCCGCCCACAAAACTCATTCCTGATGAAGGGCTTATGCCCGATTCTCCTGCTCCTCAGATGTTGCCTTTCCTGCTGCGCTTTTCCAGCACCATACTCTCGACTCTGATCTCCAGCATCTGCAGTACTCACTTTCTCCACAGGAACAGGGATGTCTTGCTACAATTATACAGGGCTTCAGTGAGGCCTCACTTGGAATATTGTGTATATTTATGGTTCCCTTATTTGAGAACAAATGTTCTTGCTGTAGAGAGGATACTGCCAAGGTTTACTAGACTAATTCCTGGGATGGCAGGACTGATGTATGGCTCAGTGTTAGCACTGCTGCCTCACAGCACCAGGGTCCCGGATTTAATTCCAGCCTCAGGCGACTGTGTGGAGTTTGCACATTCTCCCCATGTCTGTGTGGGTTTCCTCCTTGTGCTCCGGTTTCCTCCCACAGTCCAAAAGTGTGCAGGTCAGGTGAATTGGCCATGTTAAATTGCCCAGAGTGTTAGGGGCATTAGTCAGAGGGAAATGGGTCTGGGTGGGTTACTCTTTGAAGGGTTGGTATGGACCAGTTGGGCTGAAGGGCCTGTTTCTACACTGTAGGGAATCTAATCTAACCTAATTAGGCTTATATTTCCTGGAGTACAGAAGAATGAGGGGACGTCCCTTAGCAGCCTATAAAATTCCAACATGCGTAGAGAGGGTAGGTCCAGGATGGCTGATCCTGATGACAGCAAGGTCCAGAAGCAAGAGTTGAAGTCTAAGGCTAAGGGATAAACCAGTTATGAGATGAAGAGAAATTTCCTTACCTAGAGAGTGTTGAGCCTCTGAAATCTGAGGCTAAAGCATTGTATGATTTCAAGAAGGAGTTGGTTATAGCACTTGGGATGAAAGGGATAAAACAATATTGGGAGAAAGCAGGAACAGTCTGTTGAACTGAATAATCAGCAATGGCCTGAATGAATAGGAAGCAGACACAAATGGCTGAATAGCCTAACCCTAACCTACTCCTAGTTTCTATGTTTCTGCTTGTATCCTGGTGAATCTCTGGTGCAACCCTCTGTCGTGCAATTATATCCTTCCAAACGTGTAGTAACCAGAACTGCATGCAGTGGCCTAATAATGTTTTGTAGAGCTCCATCATCACCTCCTTGTAAGTGTATTCAATGTCTTGATTCATAAAGATGTTTCCAGAAAGCTTCTTAACCACCTTGCTTAGCTGTCCTTTGCCTTCAAGGGTCGACCGACATGTGCATCAAGATTCCTCTGACCCTCCCTACTTCTTCGCATTCAGGAGGGGGGAACTTGTTACTTTCTCCAAACATACATCACATTACACTTTTCAGGGTTACATTCAATTTGTCATGGTTCAGCTTATCCGACCAGTCCATCTACACTGTCCTGTATTCTAAGACTTCCCTCCTGGCTATTTACAGCCCCATTTTTGTGTTATCTGAGAACTTATTGATCATAACCTCCTGCATTCACGTGTAGACTGTCAAAGGAGAATACGAACAGGCCGGGATCCACTTACTGAACCTCCCCATTGTTTGTGGAGGAACATAACATTGGTCCTGCAACTAGCCATCATGTCTGGCGGAGGAACCACCTGTCAAGGTTTCCCTCGATCACTCACGGTTAGTTCTGACTAAAAAGAACTGTCCATGCAGGGGGTCCAAGGACAGAAACACCCACTGATACCCTTTGTCAATATGGTTCGGGGGTTTCAAGAGAGGCGATGGGGGAACAGTTGGAGCCAGTGTTTGTTAGTGCCATGGACGACTGCACTGCCGTTACCAGATGGTCTTGTCTGTTCCATTTATAGATGATAAACCATTTTAACTTGTTCTCACGTTGATTGGCTTTCCCCCGTCCTGCAATCCCCTAGAATATTGGCTCTGATTGTGTCTTTCCATCTGACTTTATAAAACTATAATTAGGACTTGTGTGGGCTTATTTTTTGTGTTGCTGCGGTTTTGCAAAGACGAGTGAGTTCTCGAGCTATCGGTGCTGAACATCTTACAGTTCTTCAATGAGAAGCTGTGCAAAGAGCTGCAGTGTATGTGTGTGTGTCGGTGCAGAATTAGTGCAGCTGTATCTAACGACGTTGGCCACCTGCACAACAGTATACAAGGCCAACAGTGTTCCTGCTGCTCCCTCTGCACTCTTCCTCAGGCACTGCCACCCTCAGTCCTTCACCTCACCCTCAATGTTGGATGTGAGCTGTTGGTTAATGCTGACATCTCGCTACCCCAACACAAAGTGAGTGACTTAGCTAGAACATGATATGAGAGCAGTTAAGAATTGACCACATTGGCTTAGGACTAACGTCATTACGTAGGCCGAAAGGACAGGACTAAGTCATTGTTTATTTTATGAAACTTAGTAATCATTGAATGTATGTCATCAAACTGCCATGGCGGGTTTGAGAATGTAAATTCCCTGGATTACTGGTCACAGTCGCAACCATTACACCACCCCAACCAACACAGTTTCTGTTGGGGGTGAATAGTTAGGAACGGGTGGACGGATTTTGATTCTTTCCCGTTTTCCCTAGGCCAGAGATACACATTCAGTGAAAGTTCCTCCTCCTCCCTTCTTGCCATCTGGACTGAGATCATTTAACCAGGAGGGACTTTCCTGGGTCCCACTGCACTGTGCGGTGCACATGCTGATGGAAGGGAGGTGGAAGGGAGGGGGGGAATGAGTGAGGAAGGAGGCGGAATGGGTGAAGTTTCTACTGGGTCTTTCACATTCCAGTTGTCGGACAGCGCTTTCAGTGAGGGGCGGGTCTCATTGGATTCAACATGCATCAACTTTACTGTAAAGGTTACTGTAAACATAACTGGAATCATCCTTCACTGCCCAATGCAACAAGCTATTTTGTTGCTTCTTGTTTTCATCAGGTGCAACAGTTCTTGTTTTAACTCACTGCACTACAGTTACAGCATGGAAAGGTTAAACATCTTCTCAGTACAGGCTTCCTTGTGGGGGAGGGGTCGTTAGGTGCAGTTGGTGGCTTCATAAAGACACCTCTTTAAGCCTGTGTGTCAACGGCTTGTTCAGATTGGCGGCATTACAGTGTCCACCCCGTCCTCCCTCAATTAATACCCACTATGAACTAAATCATTCTTCAGGTTGCTAATGCTTGTGGGATCATGCTGTGCGCAGCTCGGCTACCCTATCAGGTCCCCAGAGTGGCACTAACAGCTCAACTTGGCTGAGACTCCTTGCAGGTTTTTTTCTGAAAGATTTAACAAAAATGGAAATGGTACCAATGTTTTAGCCAGATCACTCCCATGTCCTTTCAGAATAGAACCAAGGAAGTGTGGTTCCCGGAAAACTCTCACTGGAAAGTTAAAATGTAACAGTGACAATCTTTGAAGCGCCGCTGCATATAAAATCCAGCCCATTGCCTTGCACTCATAATGAAGATGATGATGACATGAGCTGGCCTGTGACACTCCGCTTCTCATGTTTAAACCTTTAACCACATCCTGACCTTTGATCAATCTAATGACAGGTGACGTCAATGGTCTGTAAGAACCAGCTCAATGTTCCATGTTCGTACTGTAGTGTACAGTGTGAAATGTAAAGGCAAGGGCTTCAGCTGCTCTCCTCTGCTCATGCTGGCACCTGACCAGTCCCCTTGCTCTCCCTCTTGGCCGAAGGAGATGATGGCCATTCAGCATCAGCAACACACAACTGAAGCTTCGAGCGACCCGGGCAGATGCCTCTGGAATTGCAAACTGGCGCCAAAAAACGGACTTGGAAAGTGAGGCACCCTGTGTTGACTCACTGGCCGCTGACAACGGATTCGGAATCTGGTAAGTGTTTTCCGAGGAACTGGAATGTGGCTGTATTTCCAGTCGGCCCCTCACCGCAGAGACCAAGGCTGCTGACCAGAGAGCGCAGTGGTTTTGCTTTCAAAAGCTTCCGCAATTCCTGCTTTCACTCCCTTGATCCGGCCAGCTGAGTTATTACAGACTGCTGTGTAAACATTCCGCGTGAGCCGTGTCATGTTTTCATCAGCAATGATACAAAGGTTTTTCTCAATTTCCGACACCCAACTGGGTAAGCCGACTGGAATTTTCTTTTATTTCCCCGAATGAAGGATGAGTGAGTGACACCAACAAAATTGGCGAAGATCCATAGGTAATTCAGTAAGTTGAATTTCCTGATGGCGACTCTAAAAGTGAGCCAGACCAGAGAACTTCAAACTGACACATTCCCGCCGGATCGACTGAGTCAAATGTCCACAAATGTTCAGTTCAGAGCCCCAGTGCGATCCTGGGAAAACTGGGAGAGTAGATGGAATCGCATTGGAGGTTAGGGAAGGAGATAAGTTTGCTTTGGTTTCTTTAAATAAAACTGAGAATCCCCATAGCGTACACAGTTGCGGGCCAAGTGCAGTAAAATGGAATTAGAATAGATGCTTAATGACAGGCGCCGAAACGACAGCCCGAAAGGCCTTTCCCCGTGCTGGAATAAACATCTGTGACTGTTCTGGCTATAGTGGAATGCACTTTGTACACCGACGACCTGGGAGTTTTTTTTATTTGGGAAAAGTCTCCGTGAGAGGATGGGTTTGTATTACTAGGTGCCCCCTCATTCCTAACGAAGAGTTTATGCTCGAAACGTCGATTCTCATGCATCTCGGATGGCCAGCTGTTCTTCTCCAGCAACCCACTGTTGGACATTGGAGAGCAGATTGCCATTTGCTTAAATTGGCAGGTTTCATCTGTGAGCAATTTGCAGGTCGAATCGTTCCCAACCCCATTGTTCGACTATCAATGTCCATAGGTTAGAGAAATAGCAGAGGCCACAGATAGCTTCTTCCACTACCATCAGTTGGGGGAGTTAATTATTTGCTATCGTCACACATATTTTCCCTGTTTGGGTAATATTGAGGAGTTCTGGAAGGATTAATAGGCTGAATATCAACCTGTTAAAACATCAAGGCTAACCTGTCCTGGATTAAGATTTGAACACTAAGCTTTTAATTCAAAGACAGCAGCAATATGAAATGAACTTCTGAACAGAGGGTGAAACCTAAGATTGGCTCAACTACCAATACCGAGAAATCCTGACAGCTACCATTGTCATATCTAACTCCCCAGTCCCACTGCTACTCTAGGTAAAAAATGAGGTCTGCAGATGCTGGAGATCACAGCTGAAAATGTGTTGCTGGTTAAAGCACACAGGTTAGGCAGCATCCAAGGAATAGGAAATTCGACGTTTCGGGCATAAGCCCTTCATCTAGACCAAGCTTTCAAATACTTCACTCCAGATTTAATCAAAGTTAAGTAATCAGCAGTGAAAGAGACACTGTCTGACATGCTCATACAACTCGGCAATAATAATTACTTAGCTATGAATTCTATATTGTGCTGTATTTAGGTAGTTTATAAGAAAGATTAACGTCAATGATAGATAATCTTAGTACAGCTGGCAGACATTGTCAGTAAACCTAAATATCCAGAGTAATGAGTTCCATCCATTTGTTCCAATTCCTTCATTACAAACACACACAGCTTGTTCCACTTCCATTATATACACATACAACCTATCTCATTCCCAGATATCAACTCCCTGTCAACTACAGACACAGACTGTCCCATTCTTAGATACCAGCTCCTCCAGCGTAATTACACTGAGTACATCCCACTGTTAGATCTCAGTTTTACAAAATTCATACGGTCTGTTCATTTCACCCATACTAGTTCCACAAATAGCTTGTCCCACTCTCTATTGCACATCACTGTATTAGTCTGTTAATGTACACAGCCTTGCATCCTCCATAAACTTTACCCTCACCTCTCTCCATTCTATGTAACTCACATTCAAAATCATATCCTTCTGCTATTATTATGCCTGTTTGCAAATCTTATGTTCTCTTCAAGTCTCCAAGTACTGCTGCCTCATTGCTGCTTGACAATCATCGGGTGTGTGTGTGTGTCATTTTGTGATCATTAATTATTGCCTGATGATTTGGTGTTGTGACTGATTTGTAATTCACAAGCAGATGACCCTGGTACTAAATGTTGTGCTTTTCCTCCACAGGAAGTCCCCATAATGAGCTGTCCCTGGAGTACCCTGCTGGCCTTAGTCCCCTTCCTTCTCCTGTGTAAATGGTCACACTGCAGTAAGTTCAGACAAATATCATTTTAGATTGAATTTCCTTTGTGCTATCCTGTCACTGGTGGGTAGATCTTAATGGGTCCATGAGAAGGACTCATGGCAATAATGTGATTGGCTGTTCTTGTCTGAAACATATAGGAGTCTGAGCAGCGCTCTAGGAGGCCCACAAACATGTTGGTGGGAGAGGACAGAGTGGTAACTAATGTTAAACCTCTGAGAGAAATAAAATCAATACAGTGTGGATGCAATTCTTAAACATCTGACAACAGTTGAAGGAGGAGACGTAAAGCCAATCCTTACATAGTTTTAGATTTATTCAGAAAGTTAAACATTACAAATGTACAGATCATAATCTTACAACTCATTTCAATGACAGAACTGTCTCTTTATATGCAGTGAATGACCCCCTGTATTCACATAACCTTAATATATACAATTAACAATCAAACTAACAATTTTTGGAATCTTGCCTTCTGTTACTGTTAGATCAATGGTTTTTGCAAGAACAAAATCTATTAACTCTACCATCAGCATTATATTCATCACACAATAAAAAAATGCACCAGTGTTTGTGCTCTAATTGAAAACAATCATATTTTTACTCTGTTTAATGCGCTTCAATCAATAATACTCAGCAATTGTGTTTTAAACAAACAATAGTGGTTAATATTCTGAATAGAATATACTGTGCCCATTCTTAGATACCAATTTTACAACCATTCACCTTAGCCGGTTCCATTCACACGTATTAGTTCTATTATCACCTACACACAGCTTATCCAACTCACTATTAAGAATTTACTGGGAGACTCATTCTGATACACTATCCTTCACAAACCCCTGTCAAACCACTCAACTGGATTCCATCTAGTTATTATTCTAAATGTAAAGCCCAACATCACCCCAGTCACAGTGCCAACTTTAATTCACTTTGGGAATTAATTATTCTATACATAAACACTTCAATTCAATCTTATTCCAGTCGAGAACTCATTCCTGGTTATCTGACACCCAAACTCCCAAATCTCTCCAAAATAATTCAGTTTGTACTTCATTCCTGGGAATGTGCTGCTCTGTGAAAATCACACAAGCCCCTCTATTCACCCTTAACCCATTCTTGGATATCATTCAATATTTAATTCTGAATCCTGTCCCCAAACTATTTGATTATATTCCAGCCTGTAACTCACTTCTGTGTATCTATTATTCTTGATTATATTCCCACCATTAACTCACAACTGGTTAGGCAGTTTGCTACATATAAACTTCCAAATTCCTTAATTAGATTCCAGCCGATGGCTTATTCTTTATATTTGCTGGTTTATATATAAGCAATACTAACCTGTCAATTGTACTTCAGCCTCTAAATCACTTCATTTATTTATTCACTGCATTACAGGGTTTGAATTAAGAAAGTCTGGGGATATTTTAATGCAACAGAAAACACAATCAGTATAGGTTATTGGAGAAGCAAGTTAGGTCAAAAGATTACTTGTCCCTTCATTTCTTCTGAAAGGTGAGGATGAGATTGTGGTTATGAAAATAAGGTGGCCATCAGAGTTAAGGGATATAAGAAGAAGATCAACAGGTATGGTTGAGGGGTATGAGGAGTGTGTTTGTGAGATGGAATTATATGGGGAAAGATGTTTGATATATCATATGTTAAAAACATGTATAATATTGTAGAAGGAATTTAAGCAACGAGGGTAGGATGTAAATTTGAGGACATTAAATAATAGTAGTTAATGTTTTTCAGACTGGAAGATATAAATAACAGTGTTGCTCAAAGGTCCATGCTCGGATGATTGCTCATCTCAATATAAGTAAATGATCTGGACTTGGGCTATAATGGGTATTCAATGAAGCCAACAGTTGCGAAGAATAAAGAATATGGCTAACTGAAGATGAGATAGATAAAGAAATAAATATTTTGTACTTATACAGCATTATTGAAATTTTCAACATATCCCAAAGCACTTCACAGCCAATTAGGTACTTTTGAAATGTATTCATCACTGTTTTGCAGGCAATCACAACAACCAATTTTCACACAAAACTCCCATATTGGCAATGAGATAATGGACCAGATCATGTCTGATTAACATTAATTAGATTACTTACAGTGTGGAAACAGGCCCTTCGGCCCAACAAGTCCACACCGACCCGCCGAAGCGCAACCCACCCATACCCCTACATATACCCCTTACCTAACACTACGGGCAATTTAGCATGGCCAATTCACCTGACCCGCACATCTTTGTGACTGTAGGAGGAAACCGGAGCACCCGGAGGAAACCCACGCAGACACGGGGAGAACGTGCAAACTCCACACAGTCAGTCACCTGAGGCGGGAATTGAACCCAGGGCCCTGGCGCTGTGAGGCCCAGTAGAGGGATAAATGTTTGATAGGAAATATAGAAGGCACATAAAATTTAATGCAGTGTGAAATGTAAATAAGATGAAAGATTTATCAGATGCTAAAATTCTAAAAAAGCAAAGAATGATGGGGTCAGGTACATAAATTTATAACATTGGGAGGACAGGTAATCCTGATAAAGGGCTTTTGCCTGAAACGTCGATTTTCCTTCTCCTCGGATGCTGCCTGAACTGCTGTGCTTTTCCAGCACCACTCTAATCTAGAATCTGGTTTCCAGCAGCTGCAGTCCTTGTTTTTACCTAGGACAGGTAATAAGTCAGTTTTTCTAAAGCATGAAGGATCCTAGGTTATCTGAACGGGCGTGGTATGAAAAGGTGAGGAAATGTTGTTAAAGCATTCATTTTCAAAGAGCCATCACAGGTGTAATGGGCTAACTGGGGAAAAGACAAATCAATGGGAATAATTGGATATGTATTTCAGAGATTCAGTACAGATATGGGGTGAATGGCCTCTTTCTGTGCTGTAAAATGTTATGACCCTGACGCTGTAGGAGCTTCCAGTAAATGTTCTTTCATACAAATAAGAGAATGATGAACTTAACAGGATAATAATACACATTAGTCATGGTTGAGGACTAAGTTTCCTGCTTTGGGAGCACTGTTCAGTGTGGGAAATGGATGCCAGCACCTGAGCCCTATAATTGTAGAAGATATTTAAACAATTGGTTCATGTGCTGCTTATGACAGTTACAGAGAAAATCAATTTGTATGAAATATTTTATTTGCATAAATAAACCTCTTATCTTCTTGGGTCTCTCAAACACAATAAGTTATTTTTTGCAGGGGATGCTGTCATGTTGGCAAATGCAGCAGCTATCATATGCATAACAGACTCTTACAAATAACAATGGATCCTTAACATCTGAGGTATTAATGGAAGGGGAAATCTGTATCCCAATTAGAGTCAATAAATTCAGAAGTGAATGGAAATTAATAATAACTTCTTCCAATCATTCCTTCCAAGCTACAGGTTGTGATGGTCTAACCTGTGTCACTGACTACTTGGAGCACATAACATGCACCTGGAAAGTTCCAGTCCCACTTGAGCCTCAAGTTTCATACCATCTTACTGCAGCATCGTAAGTATAGAATTATTCCCTCTCACAGCAGTCACATCTTTGGTGTAGTGGAGCAAATAATAAATTAAGTAGCAAAGAAATCTTACACATTACATATTAATAGCTCCCTCCCTCTTCCATCACCATTACATCGTTCATTATTATATCACTTGTTGTTGCCTCATTCACTTCCATTCGCTCATTCTTTTACATACCACTCACTGTCAGATGGCACACACTTGCGTTGCTTATTCTTATGGTCACTTGTTGCCACGTTAATTACACTTTTGTAATTCATTGCTGCCTCGCATACTTTTACTCCGCTGGCTGTTACAGCATTTGTTCTTGCATCACTGGCTGTTAGATACTTTTCCCCCTTAAGCAGCCTTTCAAAACTGTTATCACCCATCTCTGCAGCAGTTGGGACTTGAACCCACATCTCCTAGCTTAGAGGTAAGGACATTATTATTGAGCCACAATAGCCCCATCACAAGCTTTATTTTTATTTAACCTATTTTTCCTAAGTAATTTATTCAGAGATGTTATTACACACATCTGGAGCAGGTTGGGTTTGAACCTGTGCTTCCTAATCCAGGCTAAGGACTGCTATCACTATGCCACAAGAGTACCCCATTACTAGCTATTAATTTACACACTCATATACTAATCATCTGCACTCATTCTTGTGATGAAATCAGGCAGCAGCAGACCTTTTCATAGCAATAGACTCCCAGAGCCATTAGCTGCTGATTGAACTTTTTGTTAAGTTCAATTGTCAGTTTAATATCTTTGAATAGGCACCCACACAGACTGTGTACCACCATTCATCCTGTCAAACCCATTCTTCCAGGTACAGCGCCCAGCCCTACAGTGCACCCAGTTTCAAAGGACAGCTGAGGAAGGCCATAATTTCAGAGGTGACCTAATACTAGTGATGTAGTAGTAAAAAGTGAGGTCTGCAGATGCTGGAGATCAGAGCTGAAAATGATGAAGGGCTCTGGCCCGAAACGTCGAATTTCCTGTTCCTTGGATGCTGCCTAACCTGCTGTGCTTTAACCAGCAACACATTTTCAGCTACTAGTGATGTAGTCCAGTCTTGAAGGGAGAATGCCAGGAAGCAGTTTTCTGGGAATCAGCAGAGGAGCACAGTTCTGTAATTCAGGACACCAGTTAAAGTACACACACCAGACAATAACTCAATCCAATAGGATTGGTACCAGAAGAAACATCAATTACCTCTAGGGCAGGCCAATAGGAAAAGGGCTCAGCTCCACAGGTTATCAAGAAATGGAAACAACCCCACACAAGTATCAGGTGAAAGCCCAAAACCCTTGGTGAAAGCACCAGTCTCATATGACAAGGCACCAGAGAAAGGATCCAGTCTCACATGGTACCATGGTAAGGAACAAGGGAATAGATCCAGACCCAAAGTACTGGAAAGCAGGAGGAAGATGCAGTTGCAGAATGCAAGAAACCCGTGGAAGAGCCAAGTATCACAGTGTTGTATATGGGTAGAAGGCTAACACATAATGCAGAATACCACCAGATTATGGGCATTGTCCCATAGGACAGCAGAGTACAGCCACAGTGCAATTCAGCATAAAAGGGTAGGCAACCAACTTCAGAGGGCTCCAGTTGAACAATGCAGAGGGCATCAGAGAATCAGCGGTCCAATATGGCAGCAGTTCCTAACCTTTTCAATATCAGGGTACACTTCAATGATACAAACAATTCCATAGGACACCCATATTTTTCATCTGAATTGGTTGTTCATAAACATCACATTTTTTTCATTTACTCTGGTTATGGCCTAACTAGAGAAGTTTGCGACATAGTACATGCAACAAGCTGAAGAAGGATCAAAAGCATTAATGTTTCAAATCCACTGGCAAAATCATACTGTCTTCAACTGTGAGCATCGACACATTTTCAAAACCTGCTCAACTCAGTTATTTCTAACTATTCAAGAGCCAAGGATCACAGCAAAACACAAATTTGAATAAATTGCAATTTACTGGGTCAGTGGGAAACTTGGGCTGGTGTGTATAGAGCTTTCAGATACAGGAGGGATTAGTGAGAGGGCCACCTGCAGATCTTGCTCCACTGCACTCTCTCGTGTTGTTTCTCATATATGCCAATATTGAAAATACTGCCTCGCAGACATATGTGGTTGCAAATGGCAAGAGTACAGCAATAGTATGGTCAGGGATCATCAGATAATCATGTGGTTGCAAATGGCAAGAGTACAGCAATAGTATGGTTAGGGATCATCAGATAATTACGTGTCACAGTCAGCCAAAACACATACAAAGCCACCTCTCCAAACCTCAACTTCAATGTGTGGTCCATCTCTAGCTGTGCATATTCCTTTTTTTATTTTACCATTAGTTTTTGTGATGAATCAGTAGATCGTGTACGAACAAATCGTGTGTTGAGTCATAGTCTTATATATTTGTTGAGGGTAAGTAGAAATTGAACTTCTCTTGCAATGTTTTGCGGTTTTTGAATAGGAGGGTGTACACCTTGAAAGCTGCATTGGCCACTGCTGAAGCTACTGGGAACATCTCAAGTGAACCCCCTGTCACTGTCTCTTGCCAAAGTCCCAGTTCTGACCTGAAGTCTTGAAATTTATCTGTGATGGTCAAGATCGTCTCATTTTTGCCCTGCATCTTTATTCATTTGACTCACTCAAATGGCATTGAGATTTGCCAACGGTAATCAGCAGACAGTAACTCTTCATAAAGCAGTGCATGCATTGTTGAAAACTCTCAGTTTTCACCGGAGCTTGTGAATTTGGGAGAGAACCTTCCCCCCTTCCCAACCACCTCAATAACCAAAAGCACCTCAGTGTGTAGCAGTAAATTCTGATACTCAGCCCTCATCTCTGCCAGTTAGCTCTCATTAAACTGTCTCTGAACAGTTCATGCTGTTTTATCTTTGGGTTGAGATGTTTCATTGACTGAATTAGCAGGGGAATTGCGTCTTATGGCAAGAAACTCATATTTTGTTAGAATCTAACACTTGTATCCGTAGCACGACTAAAAGAAAATCCAAAAATATTAATTGTAAAATTGTGCTAACAAGGAAATGTGAGCAGACAGCTTGTCAGATCAGCCATTTCAACTGCACACCTCTTTACTGTGCATATGCAAATTCTTCTCATCTCGAAGATATGGCCCAACATCATTGTGCATGCCTAATGCTTTGGCCCTGCATATATGCAAGCGGACTGCATAACTGAGCAGATTTCCCTTCTCCTGTACATGAACGGCGTCAAATCTCCATGCTACTGCAATTTTGGAAGTCTATGCATGCAAAGCTCTGGAGAGTTTTCCAAGTGCTGTCGATAGGGTCAGCAGATAGTACCTTCAGTAGTAGACAACGAGGCTCCAGAGGAGATCAGAAGCATGGATACAGCCTTGATGCTTAAAGTAAAGCAGTGCTGCTTCTCAAAGATTTTGCAGGACACTTCTCACCTTTTCAAGCTGCTGCAGCGCATCGATTAAAACCCATTGCAAAGGGGCACCAGGTGAAGGGCTGAGGACATCACCCAGACTACAAGATAAGGGAGTAACTGAGCTAAAGCAGGAAGCAGTGACGCCAAGGCCCAGATTTTTCACCACAGCAGAGAGAGATGAAGGAGACTCTCTCCATTTTGGCTAAATTAGGGATGTGCCCAGAAAGTACAAATGTCCCCCTACAGCTAGAGCATGTTACTTATCATTTTCATGTGGTAGGCCTGTTCCTATTTCATCTACTTGCATTTCACAGAGGCAGCTGGCCATTTAAATTATCAGATGTCTCTACTCAAGTTTTACCCGGATGAAGGAATAAATATACAGTCGCTAAACCTGTTGATGATACAAAGACAGTTAGTAATGCAGGTTGTGAACAGGGCATAAGGCATGTGGACAAAGGGATGTAGCTAGGATAAGTGAGTCAGCAAAACTTTGGTAAATGGTGACAAACGTGGAAAAATGTGAATTTGTCCACTTAGGAAAACACCAGATTAGTTAAATGGAGAGATATTGTAGAACCCTGAGGTGCACAGGGATCTGAGCATCCTGCTACATGAATCAAAAAAGTTTGGAATGCAAGTACAGCAAGTGATTAGAAAAGCCAGTGGAATATTATTGCTAGAGGAATGGAAGATAAATGTAGGAATATTTTCATACTATTCTGCAACATATGAGTGAGTCGACATCTTGCTGAACAAAGGATATAAATGATTTAGAAGTAGTTTAAAGAAGATTCGTTCTGCTGATGACAGAACTAGGGAACAAAGTGCAAAAGTAAGAGGTCTTCATTTGAGACAGACAAAGGGTAATATCTTCTCTGGGGTTTGTAAGTCTTTGGAATGCTTCCCAAAAGAGTGTTTTAAGTGGTGTAATTTAAGAACTTTACGGAAAGAGTAAATAGAATTTTGAATGTGGTCCCAGGTTGAATGTGGGAAAGGCCATGTTCCCTCTGGGGGAGGTAAAGTGCCTTTTGGAATTGTTAAAAGTAGACGTGAATGTATGTAAAAAGTACATAAACTCATTTACTGTAAAGCTCGTTGTAATTATCAACAAACAAGTCAAAATAATTAATCAAAAGCGTCAGAGAATTTTCAAAAGCACTGTCAAAGGAAGCTGTGAAGCTGTCAAGCTTTTGAAACTCTAGCCCCTAGATCTTTGTAAAAGTAAAAAAGGTCTGAAGTGTTTCTTTTGAAAAATGCTTGTTTTCTCACTTTGTTAACATAGCTTGAACGGTTCAATAATTAAATTAGAGCTGCATTACTGATTTCATAACTGTCCATTATTGCTGGGGTGCTTGCTACATTGTTACATTGAATGATATAAGTGTTTATAGATCCTTTAAAGTGTACTATACATTTGAATGTTTGTTGCTATAAGGCTTTGTTATCAAAGGAATGCAAATGTAAGAAATGTGCTTTCATGCGTGAGTTTTTTTTCAATATAGTGAAGTCTGCAACAGACAACTGGAGCTTTATTTATGAGATCTTTATTTTTATCTCATCTCTGCATGGTTTATGAAATCTGTCCTTGGTGAATAGTGGGAAAGTTGATATAGTAGATGGATAGATATCATGAATTTTCATAAGTCAAAGCAAAATACAGTGGATATTGGAAATCTGTTAAAAAAAACATAGAGAATGTTGGATAAACCCAGCAGGCCTGGCAGCATCAATGCAGAGAAACCAAGTTAACATTTCAAGTCAGCTATGACTCTTCTTCAGAACTGAATCTGCAGACTTGAGAGGTTAACTCTGTTTCTCTCTTCACAGATGCTGCCAGACCTGTTGAGTTTTTCCCTGGATTGTGATAGTTTGAAACCAGGCTGACATAAGAACTATAAATGGCCAAAAGGGTGATAGGTACAGGCCGTTGATTAGCTTGGAAGATATGAATGATTCTAAGTGGGTGGGTGGGCGTGGGGGGGAAGGTAACTGGAGTATGGGCTGGCAAAGGATGCTAGATGGTTAGTCCAGCATGTATGGTGGAATATGTAGGCATGGATTGACATGGGGAGTGTGTGAGGGTGTGAATGGTGAGAGATGGAGGGACTTTTGATGTTTTATTCTTTCTTTTCAAATTTTGGACTCAATACTGAAGCCTTGATCAAGCCTTCTGCCCTGCCTCCCTCTGCACCTGACATCTTCCTCACTACATTCAAGATTACTGCCTGACTCTAATGTAGTCCACCCCTGGGACTAAATACTCAGGGAAACATTTTTAAGGTTTGTGGAGCTCTGACTGCTGCACACCCAACCCGCATGTGAATATCTAGGCAGCAGTTGGATCAAGATGGGAATAGACAGATAAAAATGGAGACAAACAGAAAGGAGGAATGAATGGACAGAGAGCAACAGAATAATTGAAGGACAGCAATGGATAGTGAGAGAAAGTGGGAGACAACAGATGAGTGTGTAAATGGACACTGATCAAAAAGATCACACAAGCTGTTGATAAGCAGATTTTTGACAACCTGGTAGAGAGACTGAGCTTGTTAATATATTTGAAATCAGGCTAATTGTTTAGAGGCATGAGTTCTGATGTTGTGGTTTCCCCTGAGATCTCAAACTGTGCTTGAAATGCTGCTTTTGCAGAGTTAATGTCATTGTGGTGTGGACAGTGCAGCATAGTTACACTCCGCCCAAGTACCTTTCTCCATCTACTACAAGTCAATTTATAAACCTTGCTTAGAGAACCACTGGTTTAAAAAAAATTACAGAAACTTGCCCAGATGTAACATTGTACAAATAAAGTGACATCATTAAACATTCCATTGACATATTCAGCCTTAAAGATACAAAACTGCTAATGAAGTTTTTAAAACTTCTGTGGTCCTGGGGAATTTCCAGTCTCCTCAGTTCATTTTTAAAAATGTCTTAGTTGAAGCTAATTATATTACTATAAGTTTTCTTTGAGTATTGCAATTTATTTCATTACTCAAATATTCACACTATTGAACTTGCAAAAGAAAGAAAGTTTCCCTTTACATCTTGCTTTTGCCATCACTATCACTTACTATTTGAATATACAGTCAGTAAACAGTTCCAGCAGAATTTACTGCAGCTTTCTACTATCAACTGTGATTCAGTGGGTAGCACATGTGCCTCAGACTCAAAAAAACTATAATCAAGTCCCATGAGACTTGAGCTGATAAAGTCACCACTGCCTTCCAGACCATGGGGCTGCTGTCTCAATAGAGAGACATAACCAGCAATGGTTTAACCTGAGGGTCACTACAGCTCAGGAAAGGGGAGAGGTTGAGAAGGAGAGTCCTTCGACATTAACCTCCATTAGCCAGTGTGGAGATTGAGCCCACAATTGAGCCCGTTATTCTGTGTTGAAAACCAGTCATCCAGCCAGCTGAGCTAACCGACACTTGACCCCCGTAAGTCTGGCAGTAGTCAAGTGGTGACACACTATTTAAGGTACCCTTGTTTGGATTAGACAGGTTGGCTGTTTGCAGTGGACAGAAAAGGCAAGCATTTGCATCATACAAACAAAGGAGCCCAGGTAGTTCATTGATAGCAGTCCTGCTTCTGAACCGGAAGGCCCTGGATTAAAGTCCCATTCAAGGAGCAGAATGTTACTGTCCACACTGCTGGTCCAACAGTGGGGGCAGCCCATAAAATTCTGTAGATGTGCATCCTGCTACTTAACTCCAACTTGGCAATGACTTCACAGCTCGAATCTTTCAGTTAGTGGAAGGAAGTCAGAGACAGTGTTGGGGGAGGGGTGGTGGTGGGGGGAGGAATGGCAGGTTAGCCTGTTCAATGCCTTGGGTGGAAAGAGGTAGATCCCCTTCCCCAATTCTGACTTTCTAAGGTCTGTCCACATGGTGACCCCTTCAAACTTCGGCCCCAAACTACTCCCCTCATCCAGGGCCACCCCTCCTGGCCCTGTTGAGGAATTCCCTGAAATACCTGTGAACTTTGTGTTAATCATTCATGGGATGAGGGTGTCGCTGGCTAGACCAGCATTTATTGCCCATCCTTAATTGCACAGAGGGCAGTTAAGAGTCTACTGCATGGCTGTGGTTCTGGAGTTGCATGTAGACGAGACCAGGTAGGGATAGCAATTTCCTTCAGTAAAGGACATTGGTGAACCAGATAGGTTTTTCCGACATTCGACAATGGTTTAATTCCAGATTGTCCTTTTATTGAATTCAAATTACTCCATCTGCTATGGCAGGATTTGAACCCAGAATGCTGCCATCAAGCCAAAAAGACATTCTGCCTATCACACACGTGAGTAATGTGGGATATGAATTTTAATGCTGAGTATGTAGGTTGTACATCCCAAACACTGCTGGATTGTATATAAAAAAAATCCCTTAGGCTGTTTACAGCATGCAAGGTATGCAAGCAGTTCACTCTTGCAAAACAACTACCACATTTCCCAACATTAGAAGTGATTCTGAAATTGGACAACACTTCCTGGATAATCCTGAATGTGCAAAGAATTATACCATCAACTAATTTAGGATTCATAGGTTCGCAGTGTGATGCACTTGCTTGTACTGGAAGCTACATTTATTATTAACAGAAATTTGTTCCTTGCAGACAAAGATGTGCACACACACACTGCGCCTATTTCACCTCAACAAAATAAATGACATTTGCTGGTTCATTTCTCAGAGCAATACCCTGACCAATCAGCAAAAACCCTGCCTAGTTTAAAATTTAAACAAAGTCTAGGAACAGTAATTGTGGCATTTTCCATGGCAACACCTCAATTAATCAGAGTCTACTGGTCAATCTGTCATCATTCTCCTTTCCTGCAGTACAAATATTGTTCTTTGCATTTAATTGGCATTCTTGCAAATAATCCTGATGCATGCCAGATGAAAAGTTTCAATAAAACGTCTTTTCTCAGCAATACTCAGAAAAGGTTTCTGAGCCGAAGGAATGGGTGGATTGTATTAAGTGGAAAGTTGGACAGCCTTTTTTTTATTCACTGGAGTTTAGGAGAGGAAGAGGTGACTTGATTGAAAGGTGTAAAATCATGCAGGGTCTTGATAGGGTTAAGAACTGAATCCTCTTGTGGACAAATCTTGAACCTAAGGTCACTTTTTTAAAAAAATGGGTTACCCATTTAAGAAAGTGTTAAGGATATGGAGGGCAGTATGTCTTTGGAACTATCATCCTGAAAAGGTGGTGGAAGCATAGTATTTGAGAATTTTTTTAAAGGAAGAGATAGATTCTTGATAAGCAAGGAGGGGTGAAAAGATATCAGAAATAAGCAGGAATGTAGAAGGCATTTAAGAGTCAATCACATGGGCAGCACGGTGGCACAGTGGTTAGCATTGCTGCCTGACAGCACCAGAGACCCGGATTCAAATCCTGTCTCAGGCAACTGACTGTGTGGAGTTTGCACGTTCTCCCTGTGTCTAAGTGGGTTTCCTCCGGGTGCTCCGGTTTCCTCCCACAGTCCAAAGATGTGCAGGTCAGGTGAATTGGTCATGCTATATTGCCCGTAGTGTTAGATGAAGGGGTAAATGTATGGTTGGGTTGTGTGTCGGTGTGGACTTGTTGGGCCGAAGGGCCTGTTTCCACACTGTAAGTAATCTAATCACATTGCTGTGGGTCTGGAGTCACAAGTGGGCCAGAATGGCAATTTCCTTCCCTAAACAGCATTTGTGAACCAGATGGGTTTTTACCCAACAATTAGCAATGAATTCATAGTCAGTCATCATTAGATTCTTAATTCCAGAATTTGAGTGAATGCAAATTCCACCATCTGCCATGGCGGGATTTGAACCCATGGCCCCAAGACATTACCTGGGTCTCTAGATTAATACCACAAGGCCATCACTGCTTGTGTTTATTGGTGAATAGCGCAAATTAAGTCACAAGGATTCAATTTTCTTGCAGATGTCGTGCAGATTTACTTCACAGCTCAGGCTACAATTTGCAGTTACAGATAATTATGTATCTTTGCTCCCTCTAGCTTATTTCTGCTGTACTGCAGTTGGAAATTGGTCATGTGGGGTCCTTGGCAGACATCCAACTCTTAAAGCAGCCTGCACCCTGGGTCCTGACACTTTGTCCTGTAGGACTTGTTACAATCCAAGTTTCTCTTGGCGTGGACTAGAGAGTTGTTGACCAGTGAGACTTTGTCCTGAGATGGAGGCAGATGGAGGCCCCACATTAAGCCAACTCATGCTTCACAAAAACTTAACTAACTGCAAGGGAGCTGCCTGTGTGGCCAGTTCCCAATTACTTTTCCAGCTGTGGATTGGGGACCCCTGCCTTTGGAAAAATTCTGTGCTAGTTCTCATTGGACACAAAAAGACCGTTCACAGAGCTCAAAGCAAGTTCATAATCAGCCAGCACAATTCTTCTAATGCTCCATTGTTTAAGAGAGAACAAAAATAATTATTTTTAAAAAACAACTGCACTATTCAAATTAATTCTGGAGAAACCTCTCAGTGACATTGTCAATATTTGTTCCTCAAACAATATCACATTTGTCAGATCTTGCTGTGTGTACTTTCATACTGTCATACTGTGCATATCATGGGTTGATACTTGTCCAGCATTGCAAAAGTGATGACATCAAAAGTGTTTGCCTGTGATATAGCACTCTGGTCATGTAAAATACTATTAAATTAAAGTTCTTGTCTTTACTGGTCATCCATTATGTGTGTGTTTAGATAGCAAATGGTGTCAGAGGTGACAGGGTCATAAATGAGACTGTCCTCCCACTAAGACCCCATATTTTCCATCAGGGAACACTAGTTCGTGAACAGGGTCAGTTATCCTTAGGAGTTGTTTCCAGGTTCTGTAGTATGCAGTCCCAGAACCAAAGCATTCTGTTGTTTGAGATTCCAACTGACATGGATAGTACCCAAAACTTCATGATCTGCAGGGCTAAGTCACATGCTCACTATAACGTTCCTAAACCACACAATAAGTCATGTATTATTTCTTTCTATTTTCCAATCTAGGATGGATGAGGAGATTTCGTGTATTCTGGATCAGATTCCCTGTTCTGATGGCGATAATGGTCTGACTGAGTACAAGTGTAAACTCTATGAAAAAGATGGAATCACAGTGGATAATTACAACATGAGCATAAAAGCAAAACACAGAGGAGATGAAAAGTACATTGAAATATGTCCTTACTTTGATATAACGCAAAACAGTAAGTGTCTGGTTTCATGCAGATGGTGGCACATGTATGGAATGAGCTGCCAGAAGAAGTGGTGGAGGCTGGTACAATTATGACATTTAAAAGGCATCTTGATGGGTATATGAATAGACAGATATGGGGTAAATGTTGACAAATGGGATGAGATTTATTTAGGATATCTGGTCAACATAGATGAGTTGGACTGAAGGGTATGTTTCCACACTGTACAGCTGAATGACTATGTGTGAAATCACAACAGTGTGAATTAGTCATCGCAAGAATTGACATGGGAACAATGTTAGTGTGGGGAATAATAACTTCGTCATTTTTGGTCAGATCTTTCAAACTCTCACAAGGCAAGCATTGTAACAGTTTAGATACAGATTACAGTAAATTCTTGCTTAATGTTGACTCACTTAATGTCATTTTGCTTTAAGACATCAATATAACATTGCAGTTTCACTTTAACATTTTTTGGCCACAGTTTTGCTCTTCTGTGATCTGCATGATTTTTCCCAATGGGCTTCCACCTTTGCCTCAATCCATATCCCTCCGGTGCTGCCCTGGCTCCTGGTGATACTTCCTTTTGGCCTTGCCTCCCTTCTGGGCTTTCCCTTCCACCCTGGCACTCTGGCCTTGTCTCCCTCCTACTCAATGCCATTTCATTTTGCCTTAAACCCTAGTGTCTTCGCCTAGTGGCTGGCCTGACACTCACAGAAATCCTGAGTTCCAACTGTTAGTGCAGGTAGTCCTCAATTTGTCAATACTGGACCAACCTCTAACCTTAGATGGAGCCTGGTCAATCTGAAAGTACTGGTGAAGGACTTATGCCCAAAACGTCGATTTGCCTGCTCCTCAGATGCTGCCTGACTGGCTGTGCTTTTCCAGCAC
This sequence comes from Hemiscyllium ocellatum, assembly GCF_020745735.1. NCBI lineage: Eukaryota > Metazoa > Chordata > Chondrichthyes > Orectolobiformes > Hemiscylliidae > Hemiscyllium > Hemiscyllium ocellatum. Next base: position 33,958,268 of record NC_083420.1, on the reverse strand, counting down.
CATACTCTCAACTCTGATCTCCAGCATCTGCAGTCCTCACTTTCTCCCAATCTGAAAGTACTGTGTGCTAAATTTATCTTCATTTTTGTATTTATTTTATTTATGCGTATTTTGCAAGTCATTTCACCTAGGAATACAAAGTGCTGTATGCATATGTAGAATAGTTCACCTTGTGGGAGTTGAGGAAGAATTAAGAGGTCATAGTTTTTAAAAATGACATGGTCCAAGTAAGACAGAAGTGAAGAAATGGTATTTTTCTCTTCAAGGGCGGAGAATCTTTGGAATTCCCTTCTTCAAAAGACTGTGGATGAAGAATCTTTTAAATATTTTTAAGGCAGAAATAAATAGATTCTTGATTATCAAGGGGATGAAAGATTATTACAGATACAGAGAAATGTAGAGTTGAGGTTAAAATCAGATCAGCCATTGAATGACAGAGCAGATATGAGTATTGGAGGTTTTGACAGATTTAAAAATGGACAATTGTTGAAGGGTCATAACAGGAGGGCATAATTTTAAAAGGAAACGCAGCAAGATTAGAGGGGATTTGAGGAATTTCAGAGAGTGGCAGGAATCTGGAATGCACTGCCTGAGGTGGTAGCTGAGGTGGGTAACCTCACAGCCTTTAAAAGGGTTACGTATGTAGTGTTATATTTTTGGCAGTACAGACAGAATGGGCTAAAGGGCCACTTCCGTACTCTATGATTCTACGATTTTTGTTTCTTATTCATATGTTCGTAACTTGTGCATCAAGAAAAGTTACAGTCAAGAAAAGTTCTAACTCTAACTTTAACATTGGTTTTTATAAGTGAAGTTAAAGTTGCCATAGTCTTACCAGACCATAGGGCTTCTCTCTTATTCGAGAGGATTAGCCAGTGGTGGTTTAACCTGAGGATTACAATGCCTCAGGCAAGGAATGTGGTTGAGAAAGAGAATCTTTCATCGTAACCTCAGTTGGTCCAGAATTGAACACATTTTGTGGCCATCACTCTGCATCTCAAACCAGCTGTCTAGCCAGCTGATCTAACCATGACTAATTTTTACAGTAACCTGCTTAAAGTCATGATTTTCAGTAACTTCCTTTCAGTGTGGATTTACTGTAAAGCTATCTAATGCACTGCCTTATTTAACAGTTAAGCAGGTCCTGTACAGGTTAAATACAAAGTAAAACTACCTGTACATGCTTGTGGAGATTAATTATTTTAATTCAATAACTATTGTTTTCTTTCAGTAGGTAGTAAGTTAGAACAAGTTTCAGGCAAACAGAAATAGGGCCAGCTTACCAGGAAGGTAATTGCCCAAGTACAGATCATGTACTTCCCTAGTTATCACATTTGATCACACCAACACCATTTTCACTGTACTCCTTTATCATCCACCCTCTTTCAAACCTACTGCACCTTCATTCCATTTCTTTCTACTTCAAGGTTTTACTCCTGAAACTAATTCTATAACCCTGTTATCCTTTGGGTAGAAATGTTCATGTGACTTGTCTTCATCATTATTGATTTAAATTATATATGTCCAGTATTTTGCATAATCAGCATCAATCTTGTCAATACACTTGGCTACATACAGCCTTCACAAAACCTCAATTACAGTTACAGTGTCTGCTGCATAATCCTCACCCAGTAAGGACTTTGATTTGTAAGTAATGTCCATTTTGTATTTCATTATTCAAACTTGCCAAACAAATCTTTGTCGCTACAGTAAAACCTCTTCCACCATTCAATCTGAATGTTTCGTATGTCTCTCCGTGTGAATTGTACAACTTCACCTGGCAAATAGCCTATGATGAGATGGATTACTTAGATGATTTTGAATACGAGTTGAGGTACAAGAGGAAAGAAGATAGCTGGGAGGTAAGAAAATGGCCTAATCGTCTCACTGTACTCATACAGAATTGTTTGTGCATTATTGTCTTCTGTACTGTACTGAAAACGTTCATTAAGGTTCTAGAGACACTGATTCCAGTGGCATATGAGTTCAAGGGGTGCTGGTTATCACTGGAGTATGGATTTAAAGGAACTAAACCAGAAATTGCTAGAGAAAATCAGCAGGTCTGACAGCATCTGTGATGAGTTAGCATTCCAAGAAGGTCTACCTGAGTATCTTTGTACCTAAGACACGTGGTGACTTGTAAACTTTTCACTATGCTCATTTGAGTACATGTGACAATAAAACTAAAAACAAAAGTATGGTGACCCTTCAAATCTGCTTTGGGAGTGGTGAAATACTTTTCAAGGTTGTTGAAAGTAGACATAGATGTACGTAAAATGTTTTTAAATTTCATTGAACCTACCAAACCGTCAAGTCATTTAAATCTCTTGGCTGTTAAGTTTTTTTAAAACTGCAATCTTAAAAGAAAAAGTGTTTTAGCTATTTCATTCATCAAATTCAGAAGCCTGAGGATAACCATTGAACAGTCTGCAGTAAACATGATTCAATCCCAACGTGTCTCTGAGGTCTGCCCATGTTGGACATTGGATGAGTTGGCATGGAAGAGCAATGGATGGTAGCATTTTGGTTGGCATAGAATGGCACTACAGGGACTGTAAAGACCATGATGGATGGGTACAGAGGCATAGGTCAGGTTAGAGGATATTACCGATCATGGGGATTAGAGGAGCCTTGAGATAACTTGGAACGTATACAGGGACATAGGGGTAAGTGCAGAGCATGAGGTGGCACAGGTTGGCATCTAAGGGGCATGGCCAATGAATGGGGTGTGGCTGAGAGGCTGTCAGGAATGGAAGTTGGAGGTACTTTTGTGGGTTTTGTTAACAACTGGACAAAGACCCAGATCACCAACATCCACCTTCCCCCTCCAAAAAATGTTTCCGCATCCAGCAACTCTTGGAGCTGCCTCTGAGCTCTTTCAAGATGTGGTGGGCATGACTCCCAAAACTCTTCCCCAACCTAAATAAAAACAAAAGAACATCTAGGCACTTTCTTCTAATTTGATTTACCAGAACTAAGAATCTTCATTGAGGCTGGATCCACCAAACTCTTATTGGTGTACAGCATCACACATGTTGACTCTCATTGGGAGAGTTATAAAGGTTATAAAGGCATTGACCATCAGTACAGACACATAGACCTTTACTCTCACTTGAATATAGTTACACTCACTGGGTACAGTTCCACAAATACTGACTATTGCTAGGGCACAACTTGCACTCAAGTTGGCTCTCAGTCTCCGCAGAGACTGAACTGCACTGTAATAATTTTCTTTAGGTACTAACCCCCACTGAGCTACTCACTAACTCTCACTAGTGAGGGATGCATGGAATAAGGGGAAGGATATAGAGTAAAGAGTGAGGGAATGTGAGGACAGCATACCAGGGCAGCACCAGCCATGCCTCAAAATGAAGTGCACACTGGGTGGAGCTACAAAAACAGGACTACTTGCATGATGAACTGCAGAAGCATCATGCAATAGACAGGACAGAGCAATCCCACCGTGAATACATCAAATCAAAGCTCAGCAGTCCTGTCATATTACATTATAAATAGTGATAGACAACTAAATATAGAGGTTCCACAAACATCTTCAACAATAGAGGACCTCAGATGACAATGCAAAATACAAAGCTGAAGCACTGACATGAATAATCATGTCTTGCCTCCCTAGAGCTGTCCATCTATAGGCACAAATCCCATGAAATACATGCTACTTGCCTGGATGATCACAGCTCTGATAATGCTCAAGAAGTTTCAGGTCACCTTGAACAAAAAAAACCTGTTGACTGGCATCCAATCCAGTACCTGAAATATTCACTCTCTCAATCACTGAAGCACAGTAGCAAAAGTACCATTTACAAGGTATACTGTAGCAGTTTGCCAAGCGTTCTTCAACAACTTCTTCCAAACATACTAACTGGGAGAACAATGGCAGCAAGTACATGGGCACATCATCACCTGGAAGTTCCTCTCCATATCACACAAACATCCTTTCTTGGAACTGTATCATCTCTCCTTCACCATTACTAGGTCAAAGTCATAGTGTCCCTTCTACAGACTACTGTGTGTGTGCCTTCGCCAGTTGTACTGCAGAGATTGAAGAATGAGACTCTTAAATATCATTCCCAAGGGCATTTAGGGATAGAAGAAGTTCTGGCTGAGTCAGCAGCGCTTGCATTTCATGAACCAACAAAAAAAAATGCTTCTTCTAGTCAGTGGTACAACTCTAAGAGGTTCAATCGTAATATAAAATAAGCTAAGAAAACACTTTAACACAGGAAATAGGATTCTGAAACCCTGACTGATTAGAACAAACTTCAGAAATTTCATAAGAAGAGAATTAGGTTGATGTTTGAACTGGATAAACAGTAAAGCGACAAGAGAATAGGAGAGTGTGATTGTATTAGGTGAGATATTAAAGGGTCAGGACAGTGTGTGGGAGAATGGGTTAAAGCTGGTGAGATTTTGCAGTATTTGGGATGGGGGTGGGGTGGGGTTAGTTTGTGTGATTCATGTGAAATGTAGATGAGATTGTGTCCTGGAATATTCTATGATCCTGCAGTTCTCAGGTTTATTCCTCATGTAACGTCATCTCGCAGCTCCCTCTAGTGACTGCCTAATGAATTTCCTCATTCTGCTGATGAACCTCATTTCCCACAAATTGAGGTTCCTTCCATAGCAAGTATTGAGGAAAAGGCTAAAAAGCTTTAATGTATTCTTTTCCCATTTCTGTTGTGTTTTCTGTCTCAGGTCAAGAGACAGTCCATTAATATTAAAACTAAAAATTGTATACAGATGAAGGATACCCCATTTAAAGAGGGAATACTGGCTGGAATGGGAGATTTTTCCAGACACATTGCTAACAGCTCTCCCTCTCATGGTCAGATGATGGTTCCTGAGTGCCATTCCCATGGCTCATGTAGCAAGTGCTGAAGAATAGTAGACTAACCACCTGTGGTTGCAGTCTGCTCACTGCCTTGCTTTCAGTTTAAACCTAACCTGAATGTCATTGATGTTTGTCGTCAGTGCAACATTTGTTTATTACTGCACCTTTTACAGTACAGCTCTTCCACTAGTTCATCATTCCCTCAATACTGCCACTTCTACACTGTAATACTCCTTCCTCCTTGTCACTTCTATAGTGCAATGTTCTCTCACTACAGCTCTTTCATTTGTTCATCACTCCCTTAGTACCGCTTCTTCTACAGTGTAACACTTCCTCAATGTTGATCCTTCTACAATGCAATGTTCCTTCAGTACTTCCCTGTTGCTTGTGCAGTGTTCTCCAACTACCCTCTGCCACTGTGATTTTCTCAATGATGCCCCTTTTATACTGCAGAACCCCCTTAGTGCTGACTGTTTGCAAGTCCAGCTCTCTCTTAGGACTGTTACTTTACCAGTGTGGTGTTTCTTCAGTGATTTCCCCATCTGTGCAGTCTTCCTTCTAGATTGTAATGCTGGTTTGGCTCAAATTTTGATGGAATATAATTTGAAACAGAACCTTTTGACTCTCTCGGATGAGAATGATATCCAATAAGCCTCAGGCTAATCCTATTCCATAATGAATATCAATCAACTGAATACTGGTACCATGGAGACCAGATCATGAGAATAAGAGTTTGGTGAGCACAATCTATCTGCTGGAAACACTGATTCAGTAGACCGAATGGTTTACATTTTCAAAGAATAATGACATTATTGATCTTTATTTACAGCAACAGAAAGTCAAGCGTATCAGAAATAACCAGAGAGTTTTCGCACTAGTGGCCTCCGAGTTAGATTCGAGCACAGAGCATTCAGCACAGATCCGCAGTCGCCCTGCAGAAAACTCTGATTACACAGGGACCTGGAGTGATTGGAGCCCTAAAGTGAAGTGGAAGACAGGTCAGTGATCCATTCAAAAATTATGGGTCAATCAATGGATTTCTTTGCTAAAAGGGTCTCAATTCCAAAACTTGAGTAGAATTGGAAAACGCCAAGTTCTCACAGGTCTGAAGTACATGTTAGCAGAATACAGAGGAAAGGATTTGGATTGGTAAGCAAGGAGAGGACCTATCCAGGGAAGAACAGAAAATATTGGAAGGAGAATGTGAAGAGTAGAGAGAGGATGAAGAGGAACATTGGGAACAGTAAAAAGGTTGCCCAGAAGGAATAAAATATTAAAATTAGTGAATGAGACATGAAGCATCGCATAAATGGAATTCAAAATGGAAGTCCAATATGTTCATTTCCAAGTAGTACTGGTTTTTCTCTTCAAGAAAAGATGGATGAGGAGGAAATAGAAGAGACAGGGTGATGGTTAAGGTGAGGAGGGTTTCTATTGTGGGCCTCTCACTCTGCTCACCTGCATCACTAATACTGTGATGTGAAGTTATTTCTGTCACGACTGATAAAATTCTGGTTCCTGTTGTATACAACCCACATAAGCTCTCAAGACATCAATCACTTTTCACTGGGAGATGTTAACCTTATTTCCTTCCCTCCCAATTCCCTTCTGCTCTTGAGAGTTGTCAATTGCTTTGGTTTTTCAGTTCCGCTGACTCCTCCAGCATCAAGTGTCCATTCTAAGTGTCAGCAGTGCATTATAGGAATGTCGATAAGCGCAGAAGCTAATTAGACCTCCTTGACTGATGACAGCCTTGTACAGGAGCCTTGATCTATCCTCCATTTCCATCTTGGTGCTGAAATTACTGAAAATTCTGACACAATTGCCAAATCCACATCCAAGCATGCATGTATAAACCTAAGCAGTGATTTTCTACTGGCTGTTTGGACAGCTGTAATGCCCATCATAGTCAATGAAACACTCATATCAACACCCTCTCCCAGTTCTAAGCCTGCCAAGATTTACAGATGCCTAAATACTGAGCAAGGGCTGGGTCAGCAACTGTATTGTTTTTCTCACGGCTACTCAGGCCCAGTAAGAGAGCATAATAAAAACAGAGAATGCTGGAAATGCTCAGCAAGTCTGACAATATCTGTTGACAGAAAAACAGAGTTGATCTTTAGGTTGATGCCCTGACATCAGAATTGGGCGTTTTCTGAAAAGCAATTGTTATAAGCAATGCAGGGAAAGGGAGAAGGAGAGGAAAGGACAAAAGAAAAAACACCTATGACACAGTGGAATGCAAGAGGCATCTTCCACCAAGCTTTGCTAAAATATTGCATTTTAATAACATCCTTTGTAAATCTCTTGGACCCTCACACCTCTCCTGTAGTGAGGTATAGACAAACTAATCTTCTATAACCTGCTGTTATGATTCAGTCAGGAAAGTATCTTGTAGTCCTTGATTACGTTTTAACCTGCCTCTGCATGCTCCTCCATCTTCTTGGAACTCATCAGTTTTTGTGTGTGCCTTTACATTGTTTCTTCTCTCAAGTGTATTGCACCACTCTGCTTATGGCTGAACTCCACCTTCATGATTTTGCGGTAGTAATGAAATCTCAGCAATAGGACACAAAGTGGGTGGATGTCTGCACATGTGAGAGGGAGACTTAAGGAAGAAAATGATGTATCACAGCAACATATGGGAACTCCTGGATGCCAGTTTTAGCCAGGACAGACCTGTCTGCAGTGAGATTGAGCAGCATTAACCCTGAGTTACCGAGTCGGAAGTTGAACTGCAGGCACTGTGATGTTTGCAGAGAGTGAGAACATTTCCTTGATTCCTTGTTCCAGGAAGCAGTCTTGGGACAGGGCCTTTTGACTGGGGTTGGGTGGGGTTCAGCTACAGAAGAGTGTGACTGTGAGCAAAGCAAGTGAGGGTATCCAGAAACAGGAGTGCAGGAGCCTTTGCAATTATTTAACAGGTTTCAGGTTCTTTCAACTTGTCTGTATGAGAGTGAGGACTACAAGGTGGATAAGCTAACTACCCATGCAGCATGGTATATGAAACCCATTGAAATGGAAGGAGTTAAGAAGAAATGTAGTAATAGTAAGGGAAAGTCTAGGCAGAGGGATTGACACCATTCTATGCAGCAAAGAGTATGACTCTGCATAGCTGTGTTGTCAGTCTGGTACCATGGTTCAGGGCTGTGAGAAGCTTGTAGGGAAAGGATCCAGTTGTTGCTCATGTCAGTCGGCCAATGGCATGGGTAGGACAAAGAAGGAGGTTCTATGTTGTCAGTATGATAAGCTAAGCATCAAATTAAAAAGCAGAATCTTATAAGTCATAATCACAGCGGCTCAGTAGTGAGCACTGCTGCCTTGCAGTGCCAGGGAACCAGGTTCGATTCCAGCTTGCACATTCTCCCAGTGTCTGCGTGGGTTTCTTCTGGGTGCTCTGGTTTCCTCCCACAGTCCAAAGATGTGCAGGTCAAGTGAATTGGCCTTGCTAAATCGCCCATAGTGACAGGTACATTAGTAAGGAGTAGGTGAATGAGTCTGGGTGGATTGCACTTCAGAGAGTCGGTGTGGACTTGTTGGGCCGAAGGGCCTGTTTCCGCACCATAGGGAATCTAATCTAATAATCTTGGATTATTATTACTTGAGGAAAAGGCAAATTGGTACAGGCAAATCAAATTAGAGACAAAAAAAACGGAAAGAACTGTGGATGCTGGAATTCAGAAATAAGAACAGAAATTGCGGGAATAATTCAGCAGGTCTGGTAACCCCTGTGCAGAGGAAGCAGAGTTCACATCTCAGGCCCAGTGAACCTTCTTCTAAACCAATGGTAGCTAGGAAAAGGTTGTATTTATCAAAAAACCCAACCTTTCCCAGCTACCATCAGTTGAGAAGAAGGGTCACTGGGCTCGAAACGTTAACTCTGCTTCTTCTCTACAGATAGTACCAGACTTGCTGCGTTTTTCCAGAAATTTCTGTTTTTGTGAGAGAGACAAATGTGGCTGAAAGATTGGTGTGAGGGAAGTGAGTTCCAGTTCATGTGGTACTGGGGAATTAGAGATTTGTACCATTGGGACAGTCTTCACCTGAATTGTGCTGGGGTTGGGGTTCTTGTTATCTGTGTAAATAGGGAAGTAGAGCAGCTTTTAAACTAAACAGTTGGGGTAAAGGATCAAATTTGGCAAGAGTAAAGGACTGTGGCAAATCACGGTGTAAAGACAAGGCAAAAGAGGATGGCATAAATATGGAAAATGATAAACAAACCAAGACAAGAATGGATAGGGAATACAAGTCCCAGAGCAAATCAATAGATAAAGCTAGAGGTTACAAAACAATAAAACTGAAGACTGGACATGTATGCATAGCATTCAAAAGGAAACTAATAAATAGAAATTATTAAGTGCAAACTGGTAGCCATAATAGAAACATGGCTGCAGGATGACATATATTTGTCCCTCAATATTAAACATACAAGACTATTGAGAAAGACAAGTGTCTAGGAAAAGGTGGAGAGGTGGCTCTGTTCGTTAATTATGGTATTAGCACAATTGACAGAAATTACCCAAGTTCAGAAAACAAGGATGTAGAAATAATTCAGGTAGAGATTTTTTTAAAAATGACAAATGCAGAAGTCACTGGCTGGAATGGTGCACAGCAATCCCCCAAGACAACCACATAGTAGTGTGGAGCTAAAAGGAAGAAATTGTGGTAGCTTGTTAAAAAGCAAAGCAATGAGCATGACAGATTTTAATCCACATATAGAATGGAAAAGTTAGATGGGAGACGTAGCTGACTAGAGGAGTTCATAGAATATTTTTGGAATAATTTCTTAGAACAGCATGTCTGGAAGCAACTAGAAGCAAGCTTTTTCTAGACCTGATATTGAGCAATGAGATGGGAACAATTAATGATCTGATAGTGAAGGTGCCCCATGATAGCAGTTTGTATTTGGTTTGAGGGAGAGAGTCATGGATCCAACATTATTTTTTTAAAACTTAAATAAGGCAACTATTAGGACATTAGAGCAGACCTGGCTAAAATGAATTGCCAAATTAGGTTGAAAAACAGGTCAATAGATATGTAGTGGCAGATATTTGCACAGGTGGACTGCAGCAGTTCAAGAAGGCAGCTCAACACCACCTTTTTGATTTATTATTGTCACGTACTTAGGTACAGTGAAGAGTTTTGTTTTGCATGTAATGCAGATCAAACAATACAAAGTGCATTAGGGTGATAGAACAGAGCGAATAATACAATGTTACAGCTGCAGAGAAGGTGCACAGAGAGCAAGATCAACATTAAATTTAGAATTTGAGAGGTCCATTCAGAAATCTAATACAGTGGGAAAGAAACTGTTCTTGAAGATATTCACACATGTATGCAAATCTTTACAACTTCTAACCAATTGAAAAGGGTTCTAGGGTGGGCACGGTTTTGATTATGTTGGCTGCTTTCTCGAGACAGCAGGCAGTATAGATGGAGTTAATAGATCACACTGGTTTGCATGATGGACTGGACTGTGTTCATGACTCTCTGTAGTTTCTTGCAGTCTTGGGAACAGCAGTTGCCAAAACACATTTTGAATGTGTCCTGGATGTAGGTTTGCTCGCTGAGCTGGAAGATTCATTTTTAGATGTTTCGTCACTATACTAGGTAACATCATCAGTGAGCCCCTGGATGATACACTGATGGCATGGCCCACTTTCTATTTATGTATTTAGGTTTCCTTGGGTTGATGATGTTATTGTGTTTGTTGATAGAGTTTCAGTTGGAATGCCATGCTTCTAGAAATTCTTATGCCTGTCTCTGTTTGGCTTGTCCTAGGTTGGATGTGTTGGCCCAGTCGAAGTGGTGTCCTTCCTCATCTGTATGTGGGTCATGTCTTTTTGTGGCTAGTTAGTGTTCATGTATCCTGGTGGCAAGTTTTCTGCCTGTTTATCCAATGTAGTGTTTGTTACAGCTTTTGCCAGATATTTTATAAATGACATTAGTTTTGCTTGTTGTCTGTGTAGAGACTTTCAAGTTCATTAGCTACTGTTTTAGTGTGTTGGTGGGTTTGTGGGCTACCATGATGCCAAGGGGTCTGAGTGGTCTGGCAGTCATTTCCGAGATGTCTTTGATGTAGGGGAGAGTGGCGAGGGTTTCTGGATGTGTTTTGTCTGCTTGTTTGGGTTTGTTGCTGAGAAATCGGCGGGCTGTGTTCATTTGATGCATCCATATAGGATGTTTTCTATGGTAAGAGTAGGGATGAGCAATAAATGCTGGCCAGCCAACGATGATAGATTAGATTCCTTACAGTGTGGAAACAGGCCCATCGGTCCAACAAGTCCACACTGACCCTCCGAAGAGGAACCCATACAGACCCATTTCCCTCTGACACCTAACACTATGGGCAATTTAGCATGGCCAATTCACCCGACCTGCACATCTTTGGACTGTGGGAGGAAACCGGAGCATACACAGGGAGAATGTGCAAACTCCACACAGGCAGTTGCCCAAAGCTGGAATCAAACCTGGGATCCTGGTGCTGTGAGGCAGCAGTGCTAACCACTGAGCCACCATGCCGCCCCATGATGCTCAAATACCGTGAATTAATTAAAAAACACATTATCGTGTCCTCTTGCTCTGCACTATCACTTATTCTGTCATTCAGGTCTTTCCTGCCTTCCACCTTTATCATAGACCTGCCAGTTTGTCCCTCTCTTCCTATCTTGCCTAAAATCTGTTACATCCCAAAGCTTTCCAAGTTCTGATGAAAAGCTATTGATTTGGAATGTTAATTCTAGTTCTCTATTCACAGGCACTTCCAGACCAGTTGAGTATTCATAGCTTTTTCTGCTTTGCTCCTGTACATATATCAGAGTATATATGTACAGCTAATGTAATGCTGGCGTAGACTTGGATCTGGGTACAAGCTTTCAAGAGAGAAAACTCATCTAAAACTACACACTTGATTTAAAATTTGGAAAAGCCACTATTAATATAATAATCTAGATTTTTATCATGTTCTTTAGCACAGTGCAAGACACCTCTTCAGGTACAGTGGCTTCCAATCATCTGTGGCCTCATCCCTACAATGGTTCTTCTTGTGGCAGTGCTGAAGTTTAATGTACCTCAAAGGTAAGACCATTGACAGTGCCTTCTCTCGTCATGTGCTCTTGTTCTATTACGATCCATATAGCCTATTTACTAGGGGAACACTGGAATGATGGTACGTTCTTGATGTACATCCAAGAAACCTATGCTACTTCATTTTTTGTGAATATCACACAATGACACTCTGCAACGCTTATGCTCTCTCATGCCCTCATTCCCATTAACTCGCTCTCTCTCATGCCTTTGCACATTCTCTCTCTCACGTCCTTGCTCTCTCTTGTTCTCTCATGTCCTCACACTCTCATGCCCTCGCTATCTTTCATGCCCTCATTCTCTCTCATGCTTTCAAACTCCATTTTGCCATCACTCTAACACACTCTCGCCCTCGCTCTTTCTCGTGCCTGCGTTCTTGCTCTCTTTCTCTCTTGCACCCTTGCTCTCTTTCTCTCTTGCACCCTTGCTCTCTTTCTCTCTTGCACCCTCGCTCTCTGGTGCCCTTCAATCCTTCTTTCTCTTAAATTTTCTCCAGATCTTTCCTAAACTTTCTCCTACTCTTCCTTATGCACCAGTTCCAGTAGTTTCTCCTAAATCCTCTATGCTTCTTTAATCTGCCATCCTTATCTGCTCTGGCGTACATGTGACTTCAGATCTAGAGTAACATGGTTGACTCTTTACTGCCATCTGAAATAGCATAGCAAACCACTCAGTTGCATCAAACAGCTATGAAAGCTATGAAAAGGAATAAAATCTGACAGATCACCAGCATTGAGCTCAACACTAGCAACAACAATGACAAACGGAACACAAATTGCTGGAGAAACTCAACTGGACTGACAGCAGCTGTAGAGAGAAAGCAGAATGAAAATTTTGAGTCCAGTGATCTTCCTTCAGAAGTGGTTCAACATTAACTCTGTTTTCTCTCCACGAATTCTGCTAGACCTGTTGAGTTTTTCCTGCAATTTCTGTTTTTGTTTCAGATTTCCTGCATCTGTAGTTCTTTGTTTTGTTCTAATGTCAAACCTAATCCTATCAAACTTAATCCTGTCTTAACTAAAAACTGGTAAAGCCATTAGAATGTTATCATTTGTCATGAGGGGAATTAAATACAAAACTAGGGCAGACTGTATCTGGAGTACTGTACATGGTATTGGTCAGCTTATTTACAGAAGGATGGATATGCTTTGGAGGCATTTCAGAGAGGTTTACTACATAAATATTTGAATTGAAGGGATACCATATGAGGAAAGGTAGGGCAGAGTAGGCTTATAAGAATAAGAGATGACTTGATTGAAACATACAAGTCTTCACAAGTAGATGTAGTGAAGATTGTTCCTGTTATGGGATAACTTAGAACTCAGGGTCTTTCTTTAAAAGTCAGGGGTCATCCATTTAAAACAGAGATGAGAAACATAGATGAGATGAGAAAGATGAGAATAAACGATTTTCTGTAAGAACTAAGAGTCTTTGGAAGACTGTCCTGAAAAACTGAGGGTAGCAGAGTCCTTCAGTAATTTTAATGCCATGAGAGATAGGTTCTTGTTAAACAGGGACTGAAAGATTATCTGGAAGATGGGAATACAGATTTGAGATTACAATCATATTAGTCATGATTTTATTGTATGAAATTAGCTGTCCCACAGATGAGTCAAGCACAGTCTGAGACAATCATTCTCATAGAAACATAACTTACAGACAATGTCCCAGGCTACATTATAATCATCCCTGGGATATGTCTCTCCCCCAACAGGACAGCATCATTCTGACTACGTAGTCAGACTCGGACATGGAATGGTTAATTCTTGTGGGGTTTTTGTGCTGCGTTAGCAGATCTGATGCCTCAGGATCCTTGAGTTAGAACGAGAAATAAAAGTACCATTTGGCAGTCAGTTTCCTTCCCTCTACAGTTTACAACAATATATTTGTTTGATTACAAGCCACTTTGTTGTGTTGTGTGTGATCAGACTTTGAATGATGAACTCAAGTTCTATCTTATCAGCCTATTGAATTAATGAAAGACATGCTCCATGAAACAGCATATTTTGGTCAAATTAAAAGGTGCATGACAAAGAAAATACCTCAATATATCTATTCCCAAATTTTTAAAGCAAGTCTATTCATGTGAAAACAGTTGTAATTGTTTACTCCAATCTATTTCCCTGAACCAAGACCTTCTGATGTAACTCTTAAAAAACTTTTAAAAAATGGACTTCATCAGTTGGTATTTTTGCAGAGCTCTCCATCTCCTGTTTTTATTACTCTAACCCATAAGTTACAGTCCAAGTTACTTATGACTGATGTTATTACTGTCATATACTTTTTTTAAACTGCAATTTATGGAACAACACAAGGCCATACTTTCCTCTCAGGACACTTCCAAGCATTCCATTTATATATTGGGAAGTCTATCGCTTCATTCAAACAATTTGTTAACTCATTCTCCACAGTGTCTAACACATTCCCAGTTCTGATCACTATCCAATGATTATTTATGCCTACTGGAATGTTTGTACACATCAGGATTGGCAACTTCACATAGATTTGTTAATCCGTTATCTAATAAAAGTCTGTTCATTCACAGAGTCATAGGGATGTACAGCATGGAAACAGGCCCTTCGGTCCAACTTGTCCGTGCCAACCAGATATCCTAAATAAATCTAGTGCCATTTGTCAGCATATGGCCCATATCCCTCCAAACCTTCCCTATTCACATACCCAGATACCCAGATTCATATACCAAACCTCCACTACTTCCTCTGGCAGCTCATTCATTATATACACTCTGCATGAAAACTCTGCCCCATAGGTCCCTTTTGAACCTTTCCCCTCTCACATTAAACCTATGCCCTCTGGTCTAGGACTCCCACACCCTGGGGACAATACCTTGTTTATTTACACTATTCACGCCCCTCATAATTTTATAAGCCTCTATTAGGTCACCCCTCAGCATGACACTCCAGGGAAAATAGCACTAGCCAATTCAGCCTCTCCCTGTAGCTTAAACCCTCCAACTCTGGCAACATCCTTTTAAATCTTTTCTGAACCCTTTCAAGTTTAACAGGAGACCAGAGTTGTACACAGTATTCCAAAATTGTACAGAATGAAAAACAGTCAGGATATCATGATGTTCAATCTCAATAAACAAATCAAACCAGAATCTCCATAGTTTTCAGCAGATCTCAATAGCCTTACCAATTCACATCCATTGTATAGAATTCCAATTGACTAAACCCTTCTTGGTTCATTTTGTCCAGAATTCCAGTAGATTAAACACTTTCCCATTACCTCCCATTGTGAAAAGTGTCAACAAATTAAATCCCTTCTGTTCCCCATGTGTGATTCTAACAGCCACTGTTGGCAGGATATTCTACCATGGGAGCTTTCTAGGCCAAACCAGTACAAAACTCATTTGAAGAAAGATGCACAAATTTCAATGATTAGAATCAGAAACTAGAGTTGGTTTCTTGCTGATTCTTGGGGAACTGAAGCCATTGTTAGACCCTGACTTCTGCTGCAGTTTAGAGGAACTAACATCACGTAGATTTTGGGTTTAGTCCTGTTGTGCATGGCTCTGTACTACATCAACATAATGAAAATCACTGTTTAGAGGAGCTAATGATCTAAAACCAGGTTGTGTGGGTCTTAGGAAGACTGTGGATATATTCCATAATGTGGAAAAACATACAGGGACTGCAGAGCCAGCTTTATGCCAGAGACATTCTGCAGGTCTGACTTGGCTGTTGTCCTTTACTGCCTTCTCTCGCTTTTACTCAAACACATTTCCTCAGGAAGCTGCCTGTTAGTTTAGCTAAAAATATAAAAATGCAAGCAGGGTACACTCAGTCTCTAAAAATAAAAATATGCAGCTGTGGCATCAACTTCAAACCAGCCATTAATCAGCTGTTCTCTTGGATTGTACTGGCACTCACTTTAACTGACTCCTATCCTTGAATTATGATTTTAAATTCATTTATGGGATGCAGGAATCACTGTTTCAGTCAGTATTTACTATCAATCCATAACTACCCTGGAATGTGTGGTGGTGTCCTGCTGCCTTAAGAAGATTGAGTCTTGTGGATGTAAGAATACCCACAGCGCTGGGAGGAAGAGAGTTCTAGGATTTTGACAGTAAAGACCAATGACCTCGTTCCAAGGCAGGATGGTGTGTGGCTTTGATGAGCTCTTGTATGTGATGGTGTTTCCATGTATCTGCTGCTCTTGTCCTTGTGGGGTTTTTTTGATTAGTATGTGCTGCACTCCTTCAAGATCAATATATCGTTACTGAGATGCTGTGCTTAGAGCTGAATGCAATATTCCAGCTATGTCAAACAAAGGTTTTATACAATTGAAGCATCACAATGTCCCTTTTTTAATTCCAAAACTTGAGACAAAGGCTTTTAGTATTTTTTGATGACTGCATTTATGCATAAGCCTTTTGTAATTTAAATATCTGGACATCAAACACCTTTTTTATGACACGGTTTCTATTCTCTTGTTATTAAGAATCTATTTGAATTTAACTTCCTAAATTTCAGCGGATTACCTCACACTTCCCAATATTGAATTCCACCTGCCATAGCTTTTTCAGTTCTCATTCTATGGCCATTTGAAATTTCCTCTTTGCAGCCAAACAACTTACTGACAATGGGGAGAGGGCATGGCAATGAAATTAGTTCTGATTGCTCTAGAAAAGAGCCAGTGAGGACATGGAAGGCTGAAAAATTCAATATCTCCCTATGAAAGCTTTTGCACTTGGTACCTCTGACTCAAGGCTATAGGGCTGAAAGTGTGTTGCTGGAAAAGCGCAGCAGGTCAGGCAGCATCCAAGGAGCAGGAGAGTCGACGTTTTCGGGCCTGAGCCCTTCTTCAGGAATGAGGAAAGTTGTAGAGGGAGGAAGAGAGCTTCTTCAAGGAAGGCATCCTTGCAAGAGGATCCGCAGTAGGTTAAAATCTTCTAGGAGAAAGTGAGGGCTGCAGATGCTAGAGATCAGAGCTGAAAGTGTGTTGCTGGAAAAGCGCAGCAGGTCAGGCAGCATCAGGCCCGAAACGTCGACTCTCCTGCTCCTTGGATGCTGCCTGACCTGCTGCGCTTTTCCAGCAACACACTTTCAGCTCTGATCTCCAGCATCTGCAGTCCTCACTTTCTCCTCAAGGCTATAGGGTCAAACCTCACTTTAAACATGAGCATAATTACAGTTGTGAGGTGCATTACTGAGGTAGCTGTGCATGTTACATGGGACGCCAAGAATAGGGTCCACTGACCTATTTGCATAAATTCTGGATCCTATGTTTTCTCAACTGGTGTTGAATTCTAGATAAATGCATGATAGTCCACCCTCTCTCCACTGTACTCGAGAATTGTGTGCATACCAAGCAAAGTAAAGAGTGAAAGAGTTGTGGAGAGCAATTACATCAGGGTTAGAGAATGCTGAGACCTGGTTGCAACATTTAATGAAACTGTTCCCAGGTTCCCACATCACTCTCAGTACCCACAACCTCAGTGAAGAAATGACTGATGTAAATATCTGCTACTGGGTCAGTGCTGAGATCCCATGGATTAGATAGTTTTGAATAGATGAAGATGAAAGGGCAGACATTTATGGAGTTATCAGATCTTCCATGCATTCACTCAACACCTGAAAATCAAAGTCGAGAGTCTGGTGCTAGAAAAACACACCAGGTCAGGCAGCATCCAAGGAGCAGGAGAATCAACGTTTTGGGCATAAGCCCTTCATCAGGAATGAGACTTGCGGGCCTAGAGGGCTGAGAGATAAATAGAGGGGGGATGGTAGCTGAGAGTGCAATAGGTTAATGAAGGTAGGGGAAAAGGTGATAGAGCAGAGAGGATGGTGGAGCGGATGGATGGGAAAGATGATGGACAGATCAAGAGGGCAATGCCGAGTTGGAGGCTTCGGACTGGGATAAGGTGGGGGGGGAGGGGAAACTGGGAGAAATCCACATAGATCCCGTGTGGTTGCAAGGTGGAAGATGAGGCGATCATTCTCCAGGCATTGCTGAAAATCGAATTCAGAATGGCATGCGCTGTTAAAACAATCATAATACCCTTAGGTTTCTTCTATAGGTACATGTGTATATGGCAGCCTGGTGGATGCAATTTTCAATATACAACACAACGACGGCTGCATTGGCTATGTGGTTGTATTTGAGCCTGACTCCAACTCCCTCTCACTCACTAATTCACCTTGTTTTGTTACAGACTGTGGAAGACAGTGTGGGTAATGCCTCCCAATCCAGCTCCATTCTTTCAACCACTGTTTAAGGATCATGGAGGAAATTTCACGGTAATGAATTTTTCTTTGCACATTAAAATAGCAGTAATAATTAACTATAACTGTGGTATAAAGCGACATATCCCAATTACTTCCCTTTCTTTTAGCTTTACTGGTTGTATTCCCTGTCACCATGCCCTCTCCCCCGCCCACTCCCCCCCCCCCCCCCCCCCCCCCCCCCCCCTCCACCTACTCTAGTGGGACTATCTGTTCTTTCTAGTCTGGCAGTTGAATACACCATTGTTCTGCCATTCTCACATTCCAATCACTTGATCTGCACCATCAACATCTTTTCTCCCCCAGTACTCCCCACCTGCCCCACACCCTGACTATAGTATAAATGCTAGGCAAAAGTGAGGACTGCAGATGCTGGAAATCTGAGTCTAGATTAGAGGAGTACTAGAAACGCAGAATAGGTCAGGCAGCATCCAAGGAGCAGGAAAGTTGACGTTTCGGGCAAAAACCCTTCAGGAATGAAGGCAGGGAGCCTCTGGGGTGGAGAGATAAATGGGAGGGTGTGGGGGCAGGGGAGAAGGTAGCCAAGAGTACAATGGGGGTGGGGATGAAGGTGATAGGTCAGAGAGGAGGGTGGAGTGGATAGGTGGGAAGGAAGATTGGCAGGTAGGACAGGTCATGAGGATGGTACTGAGCTGGAAGGTTGGAAGTGGGGTAAGGTGGGGGGAGGGAAAATGAGGAAACTGGTGAAGTCCACATTGATGTCCTGGGGCAGAAGATGAGGCTTTCTTTCTCCAGGCGTTGGGCGGTGAGGGAGTGGCGGTGGAGGAGGCCCAGAACCTGCATGTCCTCGGCAGAGTGGGAGGGGGAGTTGAAATGTTAGGCCTAAGGGTGGTGGGGTTGATTGGTGCGGGTGTCCCGAAGACGTTCCCTAAAACACTCTGCCAGGAGGTGTCTGGTCTCCCCAATCTAGAGGAGACCACATCGGGAGCAACGGATACAATAAATGATATTTGTGGATGTGCAGGTGAAACTTTGATGGGTGTGGAAGGCTCCTTTGGGGCCTTGGATGGAGGTGAGGGAGGAGGTGTGGCCGCTGGTTTTGCAAATCATGCGATGGCAGAAGGTGCCAGGAGGGGAGGGTGGGTTGTGGGGGGGCATGGACCTGACCAGGTACTCACAGAGGGAACAGTCTTTGCGGAAAGCGGAAAGAGGTGGGGAGGGATATACATCCCTGGTGGTGGGGTCCATTTGGAGGTGGCAGAAATGTTGGCAGATGATGCGGTTTATGCGAAGGTTGGTGGGGTGGAAGCTGAGGATCAGGTGGGTTCTGTCATTGTTACAGTTAGAGGGGTGGGGTTTGAGGGTGGAGCTCCAAGATGTGGATGAGATGCATTGGAGGGCATCTTCAACCATGTGGGAAGGGAAATTGTGGTCTCTAAAGAAGGAGGCCATCTGGTGTGTTCTGTGGTGAAACAGGTCCTCCTCGGAGCAGATACGCAGAGGCAGAGGAATTGGGAATAAGGGATAGCATTTTTGCAGGAGGTAGGGTGGGAAGAGGTGTAATGAAGGTAGCTGTGGGAGTCGGTGGGTGTCAAGTTGGTCGTAATTGACAGAGATGGAGAGGTCCAGGAAGGGGAGAGAGGTATCAGAGATGGTCCAGGTGAATTTAAGGTCGGAGTGGAATGTGTTGGTGAAGTTGATGAACTGCTCAACCCCCTCGCGGGAGCACGAGTTGGCGCCAATGCAGTCATCAATGTAGTGGAAGAAGAGGTGGGGAATGGTGCCGGTGTAACTACGGAAGATGGACTGTTCTACGTAGCCGACAATTAGCAGAAATGCTGCCCCCTCCACACTTCACGTCAACTCTGATGAAGAGTCATCTAGACTTGGAACGTTAGCTTGCTCTCTCTCCATGGATGCTGCCTGACCCGCTGTGATCTCCAACACGTTTTGTTTTCAGTAGTTTCCAGCATCTGCAGTAATTTGCTCTGACATAGAGAAGAGAATTAGTGCCAGTGAGACTGTCACCTAGCTATAGTGTAGAGAGACGCAGGGTTAGAAATTACTTGGCCATGCTAAATTGCCCAGAGTGTGCAGGGATGAGCAGGTTAGGTGCATTAGTCAGGGGTAAATGTCGACTTATAGGGTAGGAGAATGGGTTTGGGTGGGATTCTGGTCAGAGGGTCAGTGTGGACTTGTTGGGCGAAAGGGCCTGTTTCCACACTGTAGGGGTTCTATGAGATTCTATGAGATATTTGGGCTTGAAATGGACTCCACATGTGGAGAGACCACCTTAAATAAGACATAAAAATAGAAATTACTGGAAAAGCTCAGCTGGTCTGGCAGCATCCATGGAGAGAAATCAGAGTTAACATTTCAGATAGAGTGACGCTTCCTTAGAATCAGTTCTGATTTCTTTCTCAGCTCTTCTAATCATCTCGCAATTTTGACAGCGGACTCTGAAACTGCTTATGACCCAATGCCTAATGACAAACAGTCCGACCTAGCATCAGTTGGTTATTTTTCAGGTGTACCTGTATGTTTCAGGCTAGGGCTTCAGTTCCCAAAATGTAGCGCCATACCTCGTCTTGTGTTTCATTTAAAACACAACTTTTCCTCATGTTGCCATTGATTCTCATGCCAATATAAATGATCAGATTACATCGGTGACCTCCAGTTCACAGGCTTCTGCCGAGGAGAATAGGTTCTCCAACTCCCCAATTTAAATCCCTTATGATTTTTAATACATCTATCAAATCTCAGTTCTAACCTTCTTTTCTCTCCTGCTTCTCCAATCTATCCATGTAATCTCATCCCTGGAAACATCCTTGCAAATAGAATAGGATCCCTACAGTGTGGAAACAGGCCCTTCGGCCTAGCAAGCCCATGCTGTCCCTCCAAAGAGTATCCCACCCAAACCCATTCCTTTACATTTACCCCTGACTAATGCACCTAACCTACACTTCCCTGAGCACAATGGGCAATTTAGAACATAGAACATGGAAAGGTACAGCACAGAACAAGCCCTTAGGCCCACGATGTTGTGCCAAGACTTAATCCTAACGTAAAATATATTAACTTAACCTACGCACCCTTCAACTCACTGCTATCCATGTGCATGTCTAGCAGTCGCTTATATATCCTTAATGACTTAGTTTCCACCACCTCAGCTGGCAACACATTCCATGCATTCACAAATCTCTGCGTAAAGAACCTACCTCTGATGTCTCCTTTATACCTTCCTCCTAATATCTTCAAAATATGACTCCTCATACCAGTCAATCCAGCCCTGGGGAAAAGCCTCTGGCTATTGACTCTATTTATTCCTTTCATTATTTAGTACACCTCGATCAGATCTCCTCTCTTCCTCCTTCTCTCGAGAGAGAAAAGTCCGAGCTTATTCAACCTTTCTTCATAAGGCAAGCCATCCAGTCCAGGCAGCATCCTGGTAAACCTTCTTTTCACCCTCTCCAAAGCCTCCACATCTTTCCTATAGTAGGGTGACCAGAACTGGACAGAATATTCCAAGTGTGGTCTCACCAGGGACTTGTAGAGCTGCAGCAAAACCTCGCAGCTCTTAAACTCAATATCCCCGTTAATGAAAGCCAAAACACCATATGCTTTCTTAACAACCCTATTCACTTGGGTGGCAACTTTGAGAGATCTATATACTCTGTTCCTCCACACTGCCAAGAATCCTGTCTTTAATTCAGCATTCGAGTTTGACCTTCCAAAATGCATCAGTTTGCATTTATCCAGGTTGAACTCCATCTGCCATTTCTCAGCCCAGCTCTGCACCCTGTCTATGTCGCTCTGCAGCCTGCAGTAGCCCTCGCTACTATCAAAGGCACCTCCAACCTTTGTGTCATCGGCAAATCTACTAATCCACCCCTCAACCTCCTCATCCAAGTCATTTATAAAAACTACAAAGAGCAGAGGCCCAAGAACAGAGCCCTGCGGGACCCCACTCAACACTGACCTCCAGGCAGAATACTTTCCATCTACAACCACTCTCTGCCTTCTGTCAGCCAACCAATTCTGTATCCGGATAGCCAAATGTCCCAGTATCCCATACTTCCTGACTTTATGAATGAACCTACCATGGGGAACCTTATCAAATGCCTTGCTGAAGTCCATATACACCACATCCACTGCTAGACAATCAACCTATCTTGAGACCTCCTCAAAGAACTCAATAAGATTTGTGAGGCATGACCTGCCCCTCACAAAGCCGTGCTGACTACCTTTAACCATGTTATGCTTTGCCAGATATCCCTCAGAATTCTTTCCACAACTTTGCTGACCACAGACGTGAGACTGACTGATCTGTATTTGCCAAGAATTTCTCTATTACCTTTCTTGAAAAGTGGAACATCATTCGCCTCCTTCCAATCCTCCGGTACGACTCCGTGGAGAGTGAGGAGGCAAAGATCCTCGCCAGTGGCTTAGCAACCTCCTTTCTTGCTTCCTGGAGCAGCCTAGGAAAAATTTAGTCTGGCCCTGGAGACTTATCGATCTTAATGTTTTCCAAAATTTCTAGCACATCAACTTCATCAATCTTGATCTGGTCAAGCCTGTATACCAGCTCCTCAAAGTTTTCATTTACAAAAAGGTCCCTTTCCATAGTGAAAACCAAAGCAAAAAACTCATTTAGGGCTTCCCCTATCTGCTCAGACTTCACGCACAAGTTCCCTCCGCTATCCCTGATCGGCCCAACCTTCTCTCTGATCATTCTCTTATTCCTCGCGTATGAGTAAAACGCCTTTGGGTTCTCCCTAATCCTTCTTGCCAAACCTTTTTTGTGCCCCCTCCTGGTTCTCCTCAGTCCATTTCTGAGTTCCTTTCTAGCAAGCCTGTAATCCTCTAAAGCTATGCTAGATCCATGGCTCCTCCACCTTACATAAGCTGCCTTCTTCCATTTGATGAGAGGTTCCTCTGTTTTCGTCATCCAAGGTTTCTTAATCTTACCCTTTCTTACCTGTCTCAGAGGAACAAATTTGTGCATCACTCGCAACAACTGCTCCTTAAATAGTCTCCACATGTCTGCTGTGCCCTCTCTGTGGAACAATTGCTCCCAGTCTGTACTTCCCAACTCCTGTCTGATAGCATCATAGTTTCCTTTTCCCAATTAAATATCTTCCCTTGGTAACTGCTCCTTTCACTCTCCAAGGCTATGCTAAATGTGAGGCAGTTGTGATCACTTTCACCAAAGTGTTCTCCCACCGCAAGATCTGACACCTGTCCTGGCTCATTGCCGAGCACCAAATCCAAAGTGGCCTCTCCCCTCGTCGGTCTGTCTACATACTGAGTAAGGAAACCCTCCTGAACACTCCTGACAAAAACAGCTCCATCCAAACCATCTGCACTTAGGAGGTTCCAATCGATCTTGGGAAAGTTGAAATCACCCATAACAACAACCCTGCTACTTTTGCGTTTTTCCAGAATCTGCCTGCCTATGAGTTCTTCAATCTCTCTACTGCTATTAGGTGGTCTGTAGAAAACCCCCAATGCGGTGGCTGTTTCCTTGCTGTTCCTAACTTCCACCAATACTGACTCAGTAGACAAACCTTCCTCAACAACCTTCGTTTCTGTAGCTGTGATGCACTCTCTGATTAGCAATGCTACACCCCCTCCTCTTTTTCCACCCTCCCTGTTTTTTTAAACATTCTAAACCCTGGAACATCAAGCAACCGTTCCTGCCCCTGTGAAACCCACGTCTCCGTTATGGTCCCAACATCGTAGCCCCAAATACTGATCCATGCTCTAAATTCGTCACTCTTATTTTGGACATTCCTTGCATTAAAGCAGACACACTTTAACCGATCCCTTTGTTTCATCGCGTGAGAAACCTTCCTGATAGATTCAATATATCCTGTCACTGTCTCGCCTGCAGCTGACCCCCTCTCAGACATGTGGTTCCGATTCCCATCCCCCTGCCAAACTAGTTTTAACCTTCCTGAATCGCACAAGCAAATCTCCCATCCAGGACATTTGTGCCCCTCCAGTTCAGGTGCAACCTGTCCTTCATGTTCAGGTCCCACCTTCCCCAGAAGGCATCCCAATGGTCAAGGTATCTGAAGCCCTCCCTCCCTCCTGCACCAGCCTCGCAGCCACGTGTTAAGCTGCATTCGCTGACTGTTCCTCACCTCACTGTCTTATGGCACCGGGAGCAAACCTGAGATCACTACTCTACTTGTCCTGCTCTTCAGCTTCCAACCTAACTCTCTGTAGTCATTTTTCAAACCCACAATTCCTTTCCTGGCTATATCATTGATGCCAATATGTACCACGATTTCTGGCTGCTCATCCTCCCCCTTCAGAGTCTTGTAAACCCGATCAGCGACATCCCGGACCCTGGCACCAGGAAGGCAACATACCTTCCGGGAGTCCTGTTCCTGACCACAAAATCTCCTGTCAATCCGTCTAACGATTGAGTCCCCTACCACTAGCGCTTTTCTATTTCACCTCCTTCCCTTTGAGCCACAGTGCCAGGCTCAGTGCCAGAGACCTGACAACTATGGCTTTCCCCTGGTAGGCCGTCCCCACCAGCAATATCCAAAACGGTATACTTATTGATGAGGGGAACAGCCACAGGAGATCCCTTCTCTGACCGTCGGTTCCCTTTCCTCCCCCTGACAATAACCCAGCTGTCCTTATCCTTATCTCAGCCACTTAAAAACTCCCCAGAAGTCCTTCGCTCCTCTCAGAAAATGGAGGCCCTGACGCCCGAACTAAGGTTTTTAAACTGTTAGACTCACCTTCCCAGAAGTCCTTCACTCCTCCCTCACACCTCTCGGCAAATGCATTAGCATAGCCAATTCACTGAACTGGCATATGTTTGGCTTGTGGGAGGAAACCCACACAGACATGGGGAGAATGTGCAAACTCCACACAGACAGTCGGCCAAGGCTGGAATCAAACCCAGATCCCTGGTGCTGTGAGGCTGCACTGAGTCACCATGCCACCCCAAATCCTTTTTATAACTCTCTAATGCCATTACATCCTTCCTAAAATGCAGTGTCCATTATTGCATTCAATGCTTCAGCTGAAGTAGAACCAATGTATCTTTGAAGATTCACTCTAACTTTCTTGCCTCTATTTATAAGGTCATGGATCCCATTTACCTTAATAACCTCTTTCTCAACCTGCCCTCACAAGTTTTCTACACACATATCCATAGATCTCTCTGCTCCTGCAACACTTTTAAAATGGTATCCATTTCTTATATTTCCTCTTCTCATTCTTGCTGTCAAAATATATCAGTTCACACCTTCTCTGCATTAAATTTAATTTGCTGCATGTTCACTAATCCACCAAACTGTCTAACTCATCTTGAAATCTATCATTATCCTCCTCACAGTTCATGATACTTCCACGTTTTGTGTCATCTGTCATTTTTGATATTGCACATCTAAGTCTAGATATTTACTATATATTTAGGAAAGCAGTGGTCCTATTATCAATCCCCGAAGGAACCCACTGTAATTTGAAAAGTAACTGTTCTTCACTGCTGTTTTCTGTCAGTCAGACAACTTAATATCCATACTGTCACTGTCCTTTTATTTCATGAGGTTCAACATTGCTTGTCTGCCCATTTTTTTTGACACTTTATCAAACACCTTTTAGAGGTTCATAAAACCACATTAGCCGCAGCATCCTTATTATTCTTAGTGTTACCTCATCAAGAAACCTAATAAAGTTCACTTAACAAATACGAGCAAGCTTTCCGTAATAAATCCACCTTTACCCAAGTGATTTTGTCCAGAGTTTAACTTCTAATTTTTTTCCATTATGGAGGTTAAACTGGCATGGAGATACTGGGCTCATTTTTACAGCCTTTATTTAGTCATGTACATTTCTCCAAATCCTGAGGCTTCAAGGGGATTAAAATCCAGTACTGCCTCAATTTTCAGCTCTACTTTGTGCCTCTAATGTATCTGATCTAACACTAGTGACTTCAACAACAATTATTTATATTTATATAGTGCCCTTAACATTACAAAATTTGGTAAAGGGGCTTAAAAGGAATATTATAAAATAACTGATGCCAAGTTTTTAAAAAAATCACATGATTAAAACAATGCTTAATTAAATAGATTTTGAGGAGAATCTTAAAGGAGCAAAATGAGGTAATGAAGAACAGAAAGAAATTTACAAAGTTTTGGACAATTGAGTTCAACGATGATAGACTGACTAAAATCTGGGATGCTCAATAGGTTAGAATTAGAGGAGTACAAACATCTCAGAGGGTTGTGGTGCTGGAGAAGACTAGAGCTAGGAAAGGGTGAGACTCTGGAGGTATTTGGGGGAGAAAAAATGAGTATTAAAATAAAGAAGTTTTTTGGCTAGGGGTTGGTTGATATGCGCTGGGATGATAGATCAACGGAGTTTGCTGCAAGTTTGGACATAGGCAACACCATTTAAAATGATCTGAAATTTACTTAGGATGGAGTACACCAGGAGTGCATTGGAATAATCAAGTCTAGAGTTAATGAAGGCATGAATGAGCATTTTAGTAGCAGATAAGCTACAACAGAGGTGTATCACATTGTGTGATGTTGAGAAAGTAGAAATAGGTGGTTTCAGTGATGGCATGAATGAGTTTGTTTGGTTAGCATAGTTGGCTGAATGGTTGGTTTACAATGCAGTGATGCCAACATGTGTGGGTTCAATTCCCTCACTGGCTGAGGTTACCTTCTCAGCCTCTCCCCTGACTTGAGGTATGGTGACCCTCAGGTTAAACCACCACCAGTCATCTCTCTTTAATGAGAGCAGCCCTTTGGGCTGGTAGGACTATGGTGGCTTCTTTCCTTTTACTTTAAATATAGCCAGCCTCATTTTTATCCACCATCTCAACTACTTCTTCTTTTGTAATTACTTTGAGAGGGCCTGCTTCTTTGGTAAAGGCAGATGCAAGTTACTCATTTAGTACCTCAGACATGCCTTCTGCTGCCATGCGTCAGTCCTCTAACCCCAGAATTAGTTCCACTCCTTTTACCACACTTTTACTGTTTAGTGCCCATTGAAGACTTGGGAATGACTGCCAGTTTCGTCTTGTACTCTAGGTTTCTTTGCTTCTGGTATCTTTTTTACTTTCCATTTGAACTTTCTGTATTTAATCTGGTTCTATCTTGTATTCTCAACGTGGGCTCTATCGTGCATATCTTTTCTCTGCTTCACTCTAGTCTCTATGCCTTTTTCATCCAGACGCCGCCAGCTTTGTTTAGTCTCACATTTCCCTCTTTGTGGGAATGTAGGTTAACTGTACACAGAAGATCTCTTTAAAGGCAGCACGTTGCTCATTATTGAAAAGTGTGGTGCTGGAAAAGCGCAGCAGGTCAGGCAGCATCCAAGGAGCAGGAGAATCGACGTTTCGGGCATAAGCCCTCATTTCTGAAGAAGGGCTTATGCCCGAAAGGTCGATTCTCCTGCTCCTAGGATGCTGCCTGACCTGCTGCGCTTTTCCAGCACCACACTTTTCAACTCTGGTCTCCAGCATCTGCAGTCCTCACTTCCTCCATTGCTCATTATATTTTCCTCTGCCATTCTGTGATTCCAATTTATCTATACTTACTTCATTGAAATTGGTTCTCCTCCAATTAAGTATTCAATTGAGTTATTTCAGTATCCATTCAGGAACTTCCATTCATATTAGAAGGTTGAGCTTAAACGAAGAACAAGTGAAAGATTCATGAGCTGCCTGGCTGGCCTATAGTTAAATGAGATGTTTCTGCTGCCTACACTATTCAGTTTCACCACCAGATGGCATGGGTGCTCTGCAACCATGCCATTGCTATTCAGCTGCTTCTCTCACCACACACTGCTACTTATTTGCTGACATACAGTACAATGAATGTTGCTGATTAGAGAACTGTTTGCAATTGATCGAATGAGAGGGTAGTCAGGGAGGCTGAAGACTGTTGCCAAAATATAACTGCTAGAGTATAAAAAACACCTTCTAATCTGACTAATCAATACTCCCAGGAAAAGTTTCTTTTATTTTTCTGGAAGATGCCAGTGCCAATAGCTGCTGTCCTTCAATTCACTTGAGAAGGAGGAGCAACACTGCCATCTTAAACTGCTGCAGTCCATCTGATGTAGGTGCAGCTACCTGTTAGGGAGGCAGTCCCAAGTTTTTGACCCAGCAACAGTGAAGAAATGGTGATATAGTTCAAAGTTGAAATGGAATATGGATTGAAGGAAACTATCAGGTGGCAATACTCACAGATGTCTGCTATTTGTTCTCACAAGCAAAAAGGGGTCATGGGTATGGAAGAAACTGACAAAGGAGCCATGGTGAATTGCTGCAGTTTATCTTTGTAGATGGTACACACAGTGTGTACATATGGTGCAATACATAGGACTGAACAGAGTAGGGGTCTCCCTGTCCCATTACACACTTGCAGGATACATACAGAACAGATTGGATACAGAGTAGAATAGGAAAAACTCACTTTTGCAATTTTGCAAATTCCAAAGATTTTACATGGTGCACCCCCGCACCTAACACCCTATCTTCCCTACTGTTCCAGGGCAATCTCATACAATTTCTACCCCAAGGTATCTCCATAGCTTTGTATCAATGTCAATGCCAGGTCCCAACCAACCCCTGCCATAAGTTATTACAGGGCAGCAATTGCCTACACAAAATTCCTTGCACTGCAATGAATCTTAATAGATTATTGGTTAACATAGAACATAGAAAAGTACAGCAAAGTACAGGCCCTTCGGCCCTTTGTTGTTTTGCTAACCTTCTATTTTCCTCTAAGATCAGACTAAGCTACATACCCTCCATTGTACTATCTTCCATGTGCAATGTCACTTAAATGTCCCTAATGTATCTGACCAAAGCATCACCAAACACTTTTTTTGAACGAAAGGAATGTTCAAAAAAAATTTGATGCCCACAGATGCCAAATGTTGACCTTATTAAGACAAAGAGAATGAAAACATCCGGTATTTGTTGCAGTGACAGGAAACTCTGCCTGAAGTAGGTTCTGCATCAAACTGATGCATTTTCAGATACATGAAGATTAAGGAGATAGACTTCCTGTCCCCTTCAATGTTACACTGATCAAGACTCACATCTGGCTCTTTATTTCAGCAGTAACTGTTTGTGATACCTGACAGCAGTAAGTACATTAAATAGATGAATGTGCAAGTGCCTCACCTATCTGAAATCCAAATGATGTAAAACCTTTCTCATTTAGCTAATGGATCAGGACTCTTCCCGGTCATTTCCAATGCATAGAATTCCAATTCTGCAAACCCTTTTCTCAGCAAGTTCTCCATACAGAACCTCAATAGGCCAAAAGCTTTCCATTCTTTACTATTGAAAATTTGTGCCCCGTTACAGTTTCAGGAGAGTAAGGGACCCATACCCAAGGAAAAATCGGTATCTTCGGGGAGATGGGTACCTTAAACCAATGACAGTCAGTAGTTTCAGGGAAAATATGTATAAAATTGGCCTCCAAGGTAACTTGCAAAAGAAGGGATCAGATTGAGAAGGTCTTTCAGTACAAGGAATAAACAATCCCACCCTATCAATGGCCAAGTCTTTTAATACCGTTGGTTTTAACGTACATGCAATGACCCCAGAATGAGCCATGTAATTTACTAACTAGCTTGGGTATATAGATTCAGGCCAGAGAATATAGTTTATTGGTGGGCATTGCATTTTGGAGTTCCAAGTTGAAAAGAAAGTTTTGACTGAGTTGGCTCCCTTCATTGGCTGAGTTTTTCATTTAATGGGCTGATGACCAGTAAATGCACAGCAGTGTCAATGAAGGCTAAAGGTTTGAGCCCAGCACTCAAGCTTCAGTTTATAATCCAGATTGATACTTCAGTGCATAAGAGATTCTCCTGTTGGCCTGACTAACCTTGCACCCTCGATCAAGTCAATTATTTGATATCAAAACAGAAAACGTTGGAATTCTACAGCAGATCTAGAAGCATCTGTGGAGAGAGAAACTGGATTAATGGATGGAATTTTCCCAGCAGACTCAAGGTGCAGTTGGTGCAGGGCGGTGGTGAGAAGGGAAGAAATCTATCAATGCTCCCCAATGCATTCACATAGCTGGGAAGGACACCTAGAGGAAGGCCTGTATGTGAATGGGTGAACAAATGAATAGAGGTGTGCAGCCAAATTAATCTTCAAGACTCACATTAGGAGTAATTTAAAGGGACAGAATGTTTCCAGTATCAGTGAGTCACCACTATACTTCATCCGCTTTCTCACAGCAATTAAAGCAGTACTCCTGCATCAGGGTCAAGGGTCATCAGAGGCTGACCCACACAAAGAGAAGGGCTGCCAGCAGCAAGCTAACCTCACATCCCAATGCTAACATGGAGGAGTTTCCACTCTGCTCTGAGGCATCTGCTCTTTTGTCCTTCTGAACATAGTTTAGATTTATGTTTCCAATAGTTCCTCCCTCTGAATCACTCTCAACCTCTCTCACCTACCTACCTACCTGTCTCAGCTCTCCCAGTTGGTTCTTTGTCATCTGACTGGACCGGTGTTAATGGAGGAGTATACACAGGTAACCACCTCTCCCTGATGAATCCCAGTAAGGTCATCATCCTAAAAGGTTGCGCTGAATTATTTCAAGGACTTAACAGCCCCTTTGATCCTGATGTCAGGGTACTGAAGCCCATAGGAAAACAAAACGCAGCCTTTCAGAATGGCGTTTCATTCAAACAACTTGCATCATGAAACAATATTCAGTTCTGGATTGACCTACATAATAACACATTGTGAACACAACAAGATTCACAGCATGTTGCATATAGGAATATGCCAAAATAATAAGCATTCTGAATATAAACGGTCCATTTGCCATGACTCTCTCTTGGCTAATTGAACTTTTCAGCAAGTTAGAGATCAGCTCCTTGGTCAACTAAAGGGAACTCATGTTCCAGATCAAATTTGGGAAGAGAACTGACAGCCAGAGATGGTACAGGCCTAGTATGGGTAGGGGTCAGTTGAAAACATCATCGTTGTTCCTAGTTTGAGTTAGAGAAGAAGAATTTTACATTAGGTCCCTTTTCAAACATCGGTTCTCCCCATTCAGACCCATTTTTGAAATGACTGAATGTCACAATTTGGATCTCCCTTCAAAGATCTCACTGTAGAATTTTATAGCCGAAACGAGACTATTCAGCCCATTACCCCTTTAAAGAGTTCTATCCTACTAACCGTTCTCTTGTCCTCTACTATTGCATTTTATTTTCCAAATATTGGTTCACTTCCTTGTTAAAAACTGATACAGATTCTGTTTCCTGCTTTTCTGGTCCAAGTTCTAATGACCCTCTCCCTTTGTTCTTGACCCTCAACTTATGTCCACTGGTTTACCAATTCATTAATCGGTAGGAACAGCTTCTCTTGATTTATTTATTAACAACTCCTCATTTGTGGGCGGCACGGTGGCACAGTGGTTAGCACTGCTGCCTCACAGCGCCTGAGACCCGGGTTCAGTTCCCGACTCAGGCGACTGACTGTGTGGAGTTTGCACGTTCTCCCGGTGTCTGCGTGGGTTTCCTCTGGGTGCTCCGGTTTCCTCCCACAGTCCAAAGATGTGCGGGTCAGGTGAATTGGCCACGCTAAATTGCCCATAGTGTTGGGTAAGGGGTAAATGTAGGGGTATGGGTGGGTTGCGCTTTGGCGGGTCAGTGTGGACTTGTTGGGCCGAAGGGCCTGTTTCCACACTGTAAGTAATCTAATCTAATAACTGACCTCCTGAATCCAATCTCTCATCATTTCTATTGAAGTTTTCTAATCTCTCCACGTAACAAAATCTTTCAGTACTCGAATCATCCTGGCCAATATGGCCTTAATATTCTTCCAAAAATCCTAACTTCAAGCTCACGAACATTGGACCAGGAGTGGGCCATTTTACTCCTTAAACTATTCTGCTCTCAGATCACGGTTGATCCCTGACTCACCTGTGTTCACCTGATTTTGCTCCACAGTTCTGATCTAACAAAACTGTGTCAGTTTCCATCTCTAAAATACCAATGTTGGCAGATACAACATGACTTTTACAAAGTTGTACTACTTGCCTTCCTTTTTTCAGTTAACCAATAAAACCAATGTTACTGTCTGGGATAGATCCCCTTTAAAGTAATATCACAATCTGCACACAATCACCAGGTGGTCTTTTCTGTATTGAATATTCAGAACGGGGCAGATTAGCAGCTCGGTGCTGAGTACATTTCCTCAATCCTGCTGAAAAATGCATAGAATAGCACTGAATGAGAATAGAATTGTCTTGAAGTGACCAACCAAAAATTAAAGTCTGGATTACAACTAGAATAGTGAGCATCTCCGCAAATAGCCAGTAAATTATACCATTTGCAAAATCCTATTTGTTAAAGAGGAAGAAATGTTTTTAAAAATTAATAAAACTGTATAAGATTTTTGAGATAGACAAAGCCAGAATGTCTCATCTACTTCTAAATGGATAAGATCAGAGTATGGGTCAATTGGATGAATGTGCATACACAAAAGAACATTGAGAGGCTCAAATTCACACAAAGGCAAAGGTGTACAACATTGCACTTCACATTCGTGTCAGCATGTACATACTGGTCAGTCCTGGATCAGAGACCATGAAATGTTGTTCATGTTTTTTTCCTGTTTGATGATCCTCTGAGATACTGTGATAAATCAGCACCAGAGTTGTCAAAAGTGCAATAGCAAGTGAGAAAACCTCGAAGCTAGCTCAACAGTTTCATAGAGAATGAGAGGAACCACAACAGTTTCCTCTTTAGAGCAAAGCAGATCAGCAGCTCGTATTAGGAAGAGACAGGAATCAGCTATGCAGGACTTCTTATCACTGTGGTGATGCTGCTAACCAAGTGAACATATCAGCACTCCACTGTGTCAGACACCAGCTTTCTTTTTTTTTAACAACCCATTCCTAACTGTCAGAGAATCACAAAATGATAACGTACGGAGTATGTTCAGCTCATCCTCCCTGTGTCAATTCTTTGAAATGGCTATTCAATTAATCCCACTTCCTACCTCTATCATGATAGATCTTTGTGTATTGATTAATTATAAGAAATCTTCCACCGAGCTCCCCTGCAACAGAAGACAGTGGGTTGAGATCATAGTCAGTTACAAAGAAAAGAACAAAGAGCAAAGAAAATTTACAGCCCAGGAACAGGCCCTCCGACCCTCCAGGCCTGAGCCGTTCCAAATGTACTGTGTTGACCAACAGGTTTCGACAGTATGATTCCTGGGCTCATCATAAAATTAAAAGGATTTTATCAAAATACGTAGAATTCCCCGGTTTACTTGTCTTTTAGAACCAAGTTAATAGAAAACACAGACAAGATCTCTGTAATTAACAAGTTGCAGGCATCAATTATGAACCATTGACATATAAAACTACTATTTAATGGAGTTAGCTCAGTTGGCTGGATGGTTGGTTTATAATGCAGAGTGATGCTATCAGCACAGGTCTAATTCATATACTGGCTGAGGTCACCCTGAAGATCCCACCTTCTCAACCTTACCCTTCACCTGAGGCATAGGTTAAGTCACCACCAGTCACCTCTTTTAATGGGGGAGCAGCCTATAATCCACTAGGACTATGGTGACTTGAGAACTAATCTTTTGGTATAAAATCACTTATTTAAGTCTATTGCAAGTTACTTATCCTGCCTGGCATGCATGTAGTCCTGTGTTGTATCTTCCCCAGGTTGATACCTCACTTTTAGCTATGTGTGTTACTGTTCCTGTCAGGTCCTCCTGCATTTTTAATGATCAAAGTGTTAATTCCCCTGGCTTGGTTGTAATGGTAGAGCAAGGAAATGCAGTTACAGACTATGGTTGAATACAGTTTTTCTGCTGATGGTTTGCAGAACCTCATAGATGTTCAGTCTTGAGTGAGAGATCTGTTTAAACTCTAGTTCATTTACCACAGTGAGAATATCACACAATGCAATGGAGGGTATCTTCATTATGAAGGCAGGACTTCATCTGCTATCTGCCTGTTACTCCTGGACTTTGTGGTGGTCACCCGTTCCCTTTTAGCTGACATGCTCCTAACCTGAGGTGTGATCAGCTCCTTAAATGTGCTATCTATGTCGGCTATCTGAATGTACCACAGTGACTTGGATTCTGAAACCTGGAGCTCAGGTTGCCGCAAATGGTGACACTTCCTATATGTGTTCACCTAGGCCACATGAAGCACTCATAACTGCCCACATGCTAAATTTCTACTCAACTGACCTGCTCGGTTATACATTAATCTACCAATGGACTATAAAATTGAGATAGGAAAGTAGAATTACTCACCCTTACCAATTAGCTACCTCTCATGTACAGATGAGGTAAGCAGTTAACAATGACATAAAAGATTTACATTTTTCTGTAATCCAGCAATATACACACTTTTTCTAAAGTAGAAAATAAATCTAGTTACTTGTACACCCAACTCTTATAATAGATACTCATAATTAATGACTTTGCCATGAGGTCTCTGTGTCTCGTTACACTTTACATTTCTTGTAATTATTAATAAATTACAGGAGCTTTGAAAGAAGCAGATAAAATATGTACTAACTAATTACCAAAAGTGGATAACTATCTTATGCATCTGAAGTTTGCTTCTTTCATCAACTACTCACTTGCTACTTCTTATAGCTACTTAATCTTTATAATTTATAATCTGCCTATTGTTTAGACTGACCACCTCACTCATCGAATTCCCTTATTGTACAAATTCCAAAAGTCACACTCTCTCTAGCTGTACTCAGCGATAAACTGCTGTCTTTTTGCTTCTGACCAGGTTTGGAGTGTTCCTCCACAAATTACTTTGATTTTTAAAATATATTTGATTGATAATTGGTTTTAGAATAGAAAGGGGGTAGAGTGCTTTATCTTTCCTTCGAAGTCCACTTTGATTTAGTCCCCTTCCTCTCTCCTGACCTGTCCCGCACCTTTGGCTCGGAGAAAGTGACGACTGCAGATGCTGGAAATTATAGTCAAGATTAGAGTGGTGCTGGAAATGCACAGCAGGTGAGGCAGCATCTGAGGAGCAGAAAATTTAATGTTTCAGGCTGGAGACCTTCCTGATGAAGTGCTCTTGCCCGAAACGTCGATTTTCCTGCTCCTCGGATGCTGCCTGACCTGCTGTGCATTTCCAGCACCACTCTAATCTCGACCCTCACCTTTGGAAGTCTGCATTGCCCTAAACGGGCTTTGCATGTAAATTCTCTGATTATAAAACACGAGTGATTTAATGCTGGTGGTTATAGTAGGAAATTGCCACAGATGATTTGCTGATGGGAAAAGCCCTTCAGTTGTATATGATAGCAGTTTCAGATACTAAAAAAAAATCAGACTAATTAATTTAATTGCTTGAAAATATTCCATTTTTCTTTGGGAATGCAGCTAATCTATGACCCATCTTCATAAATCTGCCTTTGAACTATATCCCTAAATACCTTGATTGACAAAAGCATTTCAATACTAATTTACAATTACTAATTTATCTAACATTAGGTGTCAGTTGCAGAAGAGAGTAATCAATTAATCACTACCCTTAAATGTCCTAATTTCGCTCCTGAAAGATATGATTCTAATTTTTTAGGTATTGCCCTGGTCTTAGACTCTCCACCCAGTGAAAATAGTTTCGACCTACAATAGCTGAATTCCCATGTCTCTTGAAAGATTTTATCAAATCAGTCCTTAACGTTTTAAAATGTGGGGAATACAGGCCTAGGTCATGTAATCCCTGGAGCCCACAATGAGCTACAGAGAAAGGGTGGCAAAGGTTACATTTGTAAAAGCATTTTTTCACGTCACTCTCAAAAGATTCCTTGTCCTGAAATTGTTTTTGTTTTGGATTTCTGTGGATCTCCATCTTTGTTGCCCCTTGTCTCTTTTCCAGATTCAATCTCTATTTTAATGAACAAAGGTATTTGGAATTTGGTTGACGAGAAGCCTTGTTCCTATGTTCTTGCCCTCATTTGTCTTAGCAAAATTACCTCACACTCTCTTTGCTACGTGTCAGCCCTTTTTACTCGTGCATCCATATTTTCCTGGAAGCTGTTACTAAACTCCTTCTTGTTTACTACATTTCCCACTTGGATCATTTGCAAGTCTGAAGTTATATGTAGCGTTCCCCCAAGTCCATAGGCAGAATCATGAGCCTTCTATCACACCAGCTTTAGTGGCAGGAGCTGCATTTAATCAGGTGGGAGGTTGACAGAGGTATCCACCATTTTCCTGCCTTAGCTTTGATTAAATCCATAGTGATAATCTGATCAGTCACATTCCAAGTCAAAGGCTTTAAAACAGAGTTTAAGCTACACAGTGGCATAGGTGTTACAATCTTGGCAAACCATTTGCAATGGGTCACAACAATAGACATCTAACTACGTAGAATTAACAAACAAAGTCTAAGGACACTGTAAAAGGTCAGATCACAACAACACTTAGTTACATGGGGCAAGAGAGCAAAGGTACTCTCTCTATTCAAGGATCAAAAATATTTATTGAGTAGAAATGCAAAGAGACAACTAAATCTTCTGAAAAGAGTGGACAAAGCCCAACAGCAAAATAATGGGACTGAATTCTTCTCAGGATCCAGATATGCTCAACAGGGAATATCAGATCACATTGCTACTGTCCCAAAGGGAACACATCCATTGCTGCAGAAAGTTAAAGAAGCACTTGACAGCATGCTACATAAAGGTGTAAAGTATTATCTGTTACAAAGCAAATTAAGTGGCGTTTAGAGATTGTAACAGTTCCTAAGCCTAATGGGGAGCTCAGGTTATGTATAGATTTGACACAATTAAATGAGACAATATAAAGAGAAGTTCATCTAATGTCTTCAGTAGATGAAAGTCTGGTAACGTTTACCAATGCTGTGTTCTTCACTAATTTAGATGCGAAATTCATTGTTTTTGGCAAATATCCCTATGGGTCAATGTCATTGGAACCATTCACCTTTTAAGAAGTCGTGTTTTAATTGCCTTTCTTTTGGGATATGATCAGCTGCAGTGATATATCAGCAGACAATGTCACACATTCTAGATGAGAATAAGGGAGGTATTTGTCAAATAAATTACATATTTATAAAAGGCACTATAAAACAGGAATATAACCACAATGTTTGTGAAATTATAAAAGAATCGGGTAAAAAATGAGGTCTGCAGATGCTGGAGATCACAGCTGAAAATGTGTTGCTGGTTAAAGCACAGCAGGTTAGGCAGCATCCAAGGAACAGGAAATTCGACGTTTCGGGCATAAGCCCTTCATCAGGAATGAGGAGAGTGTGCCAAGCAGGCTAAGATAAAAGGTAGGGAGGAGGGACTTGGGGGAGGGGCGATGGAGATGTGATAGGTGGAAGGAGGTCAAGGTGAGGGTGATAGGCCGGAGTGGGGTGGGGGCGGAGAGGTCAGGAAGAAGATTGCAGGTTAGGAGGGCGGTGCTGAGTTGAGGAAACTGACTGAGACAAGGTGGGGGGAGGGGAAATGAGGAAACTGGAGAAATCTGAGTTCATTCCTTGTGGTTGGAGGGTTCCCAGGCAGAAGATGAGGCGCTCCTCCTCCAGCCGTCGTGTTGTTATGTTCTGCTGGTGGAGGAGTCCAAGGACCTGCATGTCCTCGGTGGAGTGGGAGGGAGAGTTAAAGTGTTGAGCCACAGGGTGGTTGGGTTGGTTGGTCCGGGCGTCCCAGAGGTGTTCTCTGAAGCATTCCGCAAGTAAGCGGCCCGTCTCCCCAATATAGAGGAGGCCACATCGGGTGCAGCGGATGCAATAGATGATGTGTGTGGAGGTACAGGTTGCAATAGATGATGTGTGTGGAGGTACAGGTGCAACCGCAGGAAATGTAAAACTTGCGCCCACACCTCCTCCCTCACTTCTCTCCAGGGCCCCAAGGGATCCTTCCATATCCGCCACAAGTTCACCTGTACCTCCACACACATCATCTATTGCATCCGCTGCACCCGATGTGGCCTCCTCTATATTGGGGAGACGGGCCGCTTACTTGGGGAACGCTTCAGAGAACACCTCTGGGACACCCGGACCAACCAACCCAACCACCCCGTGGCTCAACACTTTTAACTCTCCCTCCCACTCCACCGAGGACGTGCAGGTCCTTGGACTCCTCCACCGGCAGAACATAACAACACGACGGCTGGAGGAAGAGCGCCTCATCTTCCGCCTGGGAACCCTCCAACCACAAGGAATGAACTCAGATTTCTCCAGTTTCCTCATTTCCCCTCCCCCCACCTTGTCTCAGTCGCTTTCCTCAACTCAGCACCGCCCTCCTAACCTGCAATCTTCTTCCTGACCTCTCCGCCCCCACCCCACTCCAGCCTATCACCCTCACCTTGACCTCCTTCCACCTATCACATCTCCATCGTCCCTCCCCCAAGTCCCTCCTCCCTACCTTTTATCTTAGCCTGCTTGGCACACTCTCCTCATTCCTGATGAAGGGCTTATGCCTGAAACGTCGAATTTCCTGTTCCTTGGATGCTGCCTAACCTGCTGTGCTTTAACCAGCAACACATTTTCAGCAAATTATAAAAGAATCCTACATTGAATGAGATATGTGAATTTGTAAGAATGAGAGTTAGATTCTTGGGAAACAAAGGAACAAACTTCAAAAAACAAAGTTAACAATCACACACCACCAGGCTATAGTCCAACAGGTTTATTTGGAAGCACTGGCTTTTGGAGCGCTGCTCCTTCATCACAACCACCTGATGAAGGAGTAGCGCTCTGAAAGCTAGTGCTTCCAAATAAACCTGTTGGATTATAACCTGGCATTGTGTGACTTTTAACTTTGTAAACTCCAGTCCAACACTGGCACCTCCAATTCAAAAAACAAGAGTCATAAGTGACTCCCACAATCAAAGAGTATACATGGTGCCTAGAGATTTCTGAGAATGGCCAACAGGGTAGATTAATTAATTTCAAAATACATAATCTTTAAGAAAAATCATTGCGTTTCTAGGCATAATTTTTTTTCCCTTTGTGCTGATACATAGTCATCCTAGTATTTCCATGTCAGTGGTCACAGATGCATTCTCAACAGTTCTGGGACCAGTTGGAATGTTAGAAATTAAATTGATCTACTTCATCTCCATAGCATTAACTGAAATCAAACAGCATTAGCAAGAAAAACAGAATTCAAAACTGATGGCAATGTGGGGATAATTGCGATTCTCAGACTACCTGATGAGATTGAAACTTCAAATTGAGACAAACCACAGAGCAGTGGTCACACAATTGGTTTCGAAGGAGACAGTCAAAATGGCTTTATATATCAAGGGGTTTAGACGGAGGCTGACACTTTAAGATTACACAGCAGTGTATATACCAGGAAAAACACAGACTATAGCTGATACCTTGTCTCAGGCTAAAGTGGACCAAGTTGAAGCAGAAAATGTAGTCTGTATTTAAGACAATGGAACGTCTCCTTCAGCCGAAATAAATCCTTTAAGCTTTTAAGAAGTTACAAGACATCAGAGCAGTACAAAAGGCAGATGTACAATGTGCCCAAAACAGGATATTCTGCCAAGGAGGTGATCAAAAATGATCCGAACAATCAGCTGTTATGGAAGTATCATAAACAGATGTAAAATTTGACCATAATAGCCACATTTCCCAGTCTTTAATTGATTTTTAATAAAATCAAAGGCTATAATTTAGTCTGTGCTCTGTATTGGTGGTGGGTCATCTTCTTCTGGCTCACCTGTCTCCACCACTCCCTCCACTGCTTTTAGCCTCTAAATTCAGAAGGGGATACTGGGGGCTCCTCTTTCCAGGTTACTGTCTCTGTTTTCTAAGAAGCTACTATGTATGAGCAATCTGAAGGTGCAGTAAGATAGGGAAAAAAGCTCTGTTGTGCTCTGCTTGGCTAACTGAGCTCAACTTACCATACACATCCCCGACTACACCTCTCCCAGACCCCTTACACCACACAAACCTAGATCTGATAATCTTTCACTTTATTTGACACTCCACCTCTTCCTGGGACTTGCCATCACCTCTTCTCCCCTCCTTTTCACCACTGCCAGACAGAAAATCCAATCTCTCCCCACCAGACCTGAGCACCAACCACCCTCCCCCACCCCAAACAACCCCCACATACTCTTAACACTCCTCATGACAGGTGCCCATCTTGTTCCCTGGCATACTACCACCTGGCATATGAACTTTAAAACAGATGACCACAGAGTTAGTGGATGATGTGGTTTTGATTTACCAGAATTCTCTAGGTTTTAGAAATTTTCCAATAAATTCTAAAGCAGTAAGTTTAAGTCTGAACCAAGAATGGAATGAGAAAGAAAGCTGAGAACTGTAGCCTAGTTAATCTGTTATCAGTGCCAGAGAAACTATTAGAATGTTTTATTAGAAATATTAGACTCCCATATTACAATTAAGCAGAATCGACATGGGCTTACAAAAACAAAATTCTGCTTGAGGTTGTGCATAGCAGGGAACCAGTGAAGAGAAATTTATTTCCTCAAACGTTTCTAAATGTTCGCAATTTTCTATACCACAAAGCTGTCAATGCTCAGTTGCTGAGCATGCTCAGATAAAAGGCTTTACAGAATTGTTAGATACGAAGGGAAGTGTGTTGGGATTCTGCAGGAAGTTAGAATAGAGAAACAAAACCAACCATGATATTGTTTAATGGTGGAACACAATCAAAGGAATGAATGATAGTCTACTCCTGTTCCTATTGCTTATGCTTACTGAAGCTAAGACATAATTTTCAAGAAAAATTTAAAAGGGCTTGTGCTGTACCTGTTTGGGACTCTTTGAGGGTGGAAAGGAATTTTTACTTTTCATAATCTTTACCTCAGCAGTAGTCTCCAGTCTCCTTCTCTACTTGTTACTCTACATTATTGATAATATCAAATTCAGTATTTCTCTTTGCTTGACAGCTTTGTTTTTTATGGATCCAAATGTCATGTGATCTCTCCAATCCAATCAGTTTTCTACACCAACTCAATCTCCCCTGGGAAATAAGTCTTGAATCCTTAATCAGACTTCTTTTTCTGCCACAGTATCCAAACAGCTCTTCCTTAGGTATCCCCTCCTGAGCTTGGAGGTGCTGAAAATAGATATCCCAAGTGACTGTGACAAAGATAAACTTTGCCTCTCTCACTTTCCTTGACCGGTCTTTGACAAAGATGACTAGTCCGTCCATCTTCAACACCTCTCCACTGTTGTCCAGCTGAATAGGACAGCAGTCATGTCATTCTAATCTTATCTAATCATAGCTGGGGAAAAGCTGGTTTCTTCTCCTACTCCTGCACTTTTACTGTTGGCTTTCCACCAAGGATCTATACTTGGCCCTTCCTATGTGACAATGCTGCCGCTCAGCAACATCATTGTAAGGTGAATTTGTACTGATGAAGCCCAGCTTTATCTCAATTCCTCCACCGTTGCTAAATTATCAATCTGTTTATCTGACATCCAGTTCTGGGCAAGCAGAAATTTCCACCAATAAAGAAGGGACTGAAGACATTCTTTTCTGCCCACAACACTATCCTTACACGTTCCCTCGTTACCCACTCTATATCCCTCTCTCGAGAAACAGTCTGAGGTTAAGCTAGTCTGTTCACAACCTTGTGTCGCAGTTGATCCTGAGATAAGTTTCTGACTTCATTCATTCCATCATTAAGACCACCTATTTCCACATCTCCCAACTTCATCCAGGTTCAACTCAATTGCTGCTGGAATCTTCACTCATGCCTTTGTTACTTTTTGACTCAACTAGTCTTACATACTCCTGCTTCGTCTCCCACTTTCTACACATTTCAGATCATCCATGCCTTAACTCACAGCAGGCATCATTCCCCTTTCAAACTGTACTTACTGACTTACATTGACTCCCAGTCAAGCAACACATTGATTTTTAAGATTTTCTTGCTTTCAAATCACTCCATGGCCTCACACATACGAACTCTGTAATCTCCTCCTCCTATCACATCCTGAGTTATCTGTGCTTTGCTAATTCTGGCCTCTTCAGCAGCCTACTTTTAATTGCTCCACCATTGATCGTCATACCTTCTATTTTCCAGGGAAATCTAAATCATAAAAAATGGTTTAGATATGCATGTTCTATTTTTAATTTATATCATGACAGCACTGTTAATTTGGGCTTCTATAGTTTAGAAAGGCAGATAAGATTGCAATATCCTTCAATAGTAGTTACTGCTGTCATGTTAACTTTTTCTCTTTGTCCCACATATGCAGCAGAATATGGAAGTGAAGAGAACCATTCTGTGTGATGTAATACTGTTGAATTTGAGATATCAATGAACAGATCATATTGGTTAATCAATATCAGTTGATTTTTTTATTAAGAACCTAGTTGTAACCCTTTGTATAGTAGAGAGTTATTTTATTGACCCAAATAGTGCACTCTATATCAATAATCCCCTAACCAAATTATCTCAAAGTTTTCATGTAAAAATATTGAAAATACAAATCAACAAGACTTTCCATCTTTAGTTGCTTTTAATTATGTCTCTCTTTACTGTTTCAGAGCTGGGTTAATGCTCCACGTCAAGATGCATTTTATGAAGTCAATGAGAAAAATGTAATGGTCCTGGAAAAGGGGGACAGTGTTCAGGTATACACTGAACCTGTTGCTCTTGAGAAACCATTGAAAATGGGATTGAAAACATGGGACAAACAGTCTGAAATTCATTCCTCATGGCAGGCCTTATGTGGCCCAAGTCCCTGCCATTCATCGCAGTCTCGGGGCCAATTTGGAAACAACATGCAACGATGGAAGGATAAATCCTATGGACAGGTATCTATCAACACTGTCACAGTAACTGACGAGGTTGCATCTTGTTGTTCTCAATGCAGTTACAAATGCAAGTCAACCAGACTACCCTACTTGACCCAATGTAATAGTAATTCTACTGTAGACAATTCAAATGAGCAGGATTATCCTACCAGCAACCAACAATTCCACCATTTGCTCCCAGTTACATCAGAAACATCTCAACATTGTGACAATGCACCACTAAACACCATGATGCCCCTGTTACAATACGCTTGTGCCCATGAGGAGAAAAGTGAAGATACTTTGGATCTTCAGTGCCTCAACATGACTGACTGGGGACAAGAAAATGAACCTTTTTCTTTGAATGATGGGGAAGATGTCTCTTGGAATGACAGAAATATAGGTGAAGGTGGTTCTTGGAGTGATGGAAGTCTTGATACTCTCTCAGCATGTAGCAGACTTGAACCAGACCTTGGTTATCCAAAGATATCACTGGATTTAGATACTGTTGACAGTGGATTCACTGAGACTGACACTGATTCTATGACAGCCGTAGATTCTGGATATAAGACTAACATAAATATGGTTGGAATAATCAACGCAGAGCACAAGCAAGAGCTGGACAATAATAGTCCTGTTAATTCAGAGCAGGAAGAGCAGTATTACGGGAGCTATGTGAAGCAGTGGGCCAAGTCCACTTCTACATAGATGTTCCAATGGCCAGATAGTCATTTCTGTAGTGGAGTAACTATGAAACTGACTGTTTAACCTGCGACACACCCTCCAAATACCAGACCCCTGACGTATCACCACCACCCCTCCTCCATCCTGTCCTGTACTCGACAACCCCTCACCCTCCCAGGACTCGACAACCCCTAATCTTTGCCTGGGAACACATTGTTCTCTATTCCTGGGA
Source organism: Hemiscyllium ocellatum (assembly GCF_020745735.1). Classification (NCBI taxonomy): domain Eukaryota; kingdom Metazoa; phylum Chordata; class Chondrichthyes; order Orectolobiformes; family Hemiscylliidae; genus Hemiscyllium; species Hemiscyllium ocellatum. The sequence continues at coordinate 33,914,428 of NC_083420.1, read as the reverse complement.
CCTGAAGTCAATTGCCACTAGAACTGATACACTCCTTGACCCAAGATCCAAGACCTCCTTTACCCTCCCAGGACCCAACAACCCCCCTTCCCCCTCCCCCATCCCAGGACACTCTCATTTCTGGTTGGGATGTGACACCCTCCCCGCCATCGCCAAACCCAACTCCTATCCACTCCTTCAGCCACCTGAAACCTCCTTTTCCACTTTCCCTTCACAAAACCCCTTTCCCCCACCACACTCTCCAAACACTGGACCTGGATCCATATCCCACCCTTGCCATCACCTCCCCACCCCCATCCCAGACTTGAAATTACTCCTCTCCCCTCAGAAACAAAAGTCTCTACAACTATACCCTCCATCCTCTCTCCTGCTGCCAGACCCCCTCCCTTTTGACTATGTCCGTCCAGGATCTAAAATACCACTCCCACACTCCCCCAGGACACGATACTTCGATGACTCTAAGAGACCTCACTTCCCATCTCTGCCCCGTGACAGGATCCTGTAGCTCCTGCCCACCCCAATCTACCCTAAACACTTCATTACTTACCCGACCCCTTCAAACCTTGTGTTCTGGCATCCTACATATTTGACAACCAACACTCCTGGCAACCTTCCTACCAGCTCTCAGCCCTTCAGCAACCCAAAATCACATTTATCTAATATACTGACTCTTTCATAGGAGAGTCAAAGTGGCTGTCTCTGTTGCTAAACTATTAAATCATGATAATTGACTGCTGTGACTCCTTTGCCTTCCCGCAAATATCTTGCACTGTGAGGAATCCATAAGATTGAAAGTACAGCTCAAGTGAAAGCAAAATATTGTGGATACTGTAACTCACATCCTTCTTTTTTCCTCAAGTTAGAGATTTCCCCCATTATGGTTGAGGAGGCCCTCAACTGTGTCCAACCCATCTCCCGCATGTCTGCCTTCACCTTTTCCCTTGCCTTCTGCCCAGAACAACATGTTGTCACGTTCCTCTCCACCAATTCCTGCATTCAACGAATAATCCTTAGCCATTTCCATCACCTCCAGCAAGATGCCATCACCAAAAGCATCTTCTCCTACCATCCATTGTGAGCATGCTGCTGCCATAGTTCCATCTGTTACACCCTAGTCCACTCCTCCATCACTCATAATGCTTCCTTACTCACCCATGGCATCTTCCCATGCAATCACAAAAGGTGTAACACTCTCCCATTCATTTCCTTCCTCCTCATCGTCTTTTCATTTCATGCTAGCTGAGATGAGATAAAGCATGTTTTGAAAACCAACGATGGCAAGTGTGTCTGTAGTGCTGAAAGCAAGTAACCGAATACCTTTGCAAATATCATAAACAACTGAACAGGCCGTGATTGGAGTCTGAGTTTCAAATGATTTCAGGACAAAGCAGTGTATAGATGTGGCTTTTGCTTGCAAGAAACTGTTGATTCGTCCATAACAAAGACTCTTTAGCCTGCTCACAGCTGTGTGATTGGTTCTCAGGTAACTGAACTGCTTGGAGCTAGGAACAAGTTACAGATGGAGTGAGAGAAGTGTTCAGTTCTTCCTCAGCTCAGCAGCAGTCTCTCTATTTTATGCAATTGAATTTCAATGTAAACTTGATGAAAACTACTTTATCTTTCCTGCAATAGTTCTTGGAAGCTGTACCTTTTAATTGATAAGTCAGAGACTTTTTTTATGCGTGAACCAGTCACTTTATGCTCCTTACTATCAAGTTGAAGCAACCAGAAGAAGATCACTGAAGTAAAGTCCTGGCCAATAAAAACAGTCATAAAGATCATCTCTAAAACAGCATCTGGGGACAAAGACTAAGTAATTGTCTTTCCAGATTTTCCCTTCTGTCCATAACCTACTTCACCATGTATGTGTTTATGTAAGGGGAGTTTATAAGGGGATTACAGGATTGCTAAGGAGCAGAAAGAGGGCATTCAACCCATCATGCTCACACCAGTTCTTCAAACAATCATCTGTTATTTCCCCATATTCATGCATGTTATTTCTATTCAAATAATCATCCAATGCTTTCTTGAATGGCTCAATTAAAATTGCCTCCACCACATTTCCAAGCCAACATTCCATACACTAACTATTCACTGTGTGAAAAAATTCTCTAATTTTCCTTGCCTTTTTGGATCACTTCAAATCTGTGCCCTCTCCTTTTTCTTTTTAACTGTGGAAACAGTTTCCTCCTATCTACTCTATCCAGCCTGTTAATGATGTTGAAAACCTCCATCACATTTCCTCTTAGCTGTCTTTTCTCCAAGGAAAGCAGTCCTAACTTCTTCAAACAACCATCATAACCGAAGTTATTCATTCCTGGAACCATTCTTGCAAATGGTTTCTGCACTCTCTTGAATTCATTCACATCTTTCCTATAATGTGGCTCCCACAATTATACACAGTACTCCAGCTGTGGTCTAACAAGTATCTTATACAAGTTAAAAATTACTTGTTTAACTTGAACATTGCCTTGCCCAATAACCTCTTAAGTGGAATTTTATCAAAACTTTCTGCAAATTTAAATGCACCACATTCATTGTTTCTCCCTTATTTATTCTGGGGGTCAATATAGTTCATTTAGCTAGTTGCAATGCAAAGTGACACCAACAGCATGGGTTGAATTCCTGTACCAGCTGAGGTTATCATGAACGATTCACCTTCCCAATTTTCATATTAAACCACCACCAGTCTTCTTTCTCTAATAAGAGAGCAGCCCTATGTTCTAGTAAGACGATGGTGACTTTACCTGTACTACTCATTAGGTCCTCAGAAAACACATGTAGGTTTGTAAAATATGGTTTCCATTTCATGAATCCATGTGGACTTCCTGTAATCCCATTGGTGCTTTCTTGGTGTCCTGATATCACATCCTTAATAAACTACAGTACTTTCTTCACTACCAATGCTAGGTTAACCAGTTTTAATGCCTATTTTTCTGCCTCCCTCCTAGAGGAGACCACATTTTTTATTTTTCGGACTATGGATCGAAAATGAGTGAAAAATGGACCAGGCTTTAGAAAGGAAAGCATAAGGGACTTGGAGCTTTGAGAGAAAAAACAGTGAATTTAACTGGTGCATATAAAATAATCTTACTTTTTAAGGTCATTTCATCCAGGAAATAAAGCACCATTTGCCATGATTTGCAGAGATCAGAATAGCAACAAGTCCCTCATTGGTGAGGTTGCACTTGAACACAAGAAAATGCTTGTGTTTTAACAAGCAGTTGATCAGATGCAAAATTAGATTAACAAATCAAGCAGCAATGATTTTGCACCACTCAGTCCTCTGATCTAGTGCATATGTTTAACACAAGATGAGGTTAAATTTTCCCGTGTTCAAACTTGAGAATACTGGGGAAATGTAAAGACTGATGGCATGCAGGCAACTTAAATATTTTGAGACCTCTTGCTGCACAATTGATGTCTGATGTGTTCTGGGTTTTGAAATTAAGGCTTTAATTATTAAATTTTGGTTATTCTGAAAGCTTGAGCGCCAGTACAGCCCTTTAAGCTGCATTATTTCACTAAGCATCATCCATTGAGTTGAGCGACAAAATATCCATGCTTGCAATTGATGAATAAATTTGCTAAAGGTTTAAACTAAGTCAAAGTCTGAATAGTGTGATGTCCCATCTCATTTCAAAGCAGTTCTGTAAATGCAACACATAAATCCAGTGACTCTCCAGATGCTCATCGGCAATTACCTGATGGATTATTCTGTACGTGTTACTTGGTATCTTACATACGGAGGTGATCAAAGATAGAACAGCTGAAATAATTTCAAGTCAAAATGCAAGAAAAGACCACTAAGCATAACTAAGCACTTAACTGACGTTTTTCTTGTACTCTTTACAACTTCTACTGTGCAAAAGTTCAATTCCGTGGATGCAGAAACCTAGCAGAAGTTTCCATGTGCGCTATATGTTGGTGGCAACTTCCTAAAATGAAGTGTAAGACCCAACACAACAAGTTAAAGTAGAGGGTGCTTTTGACCTATTTTGCAAAAGCAAAGCTCATGGAAGCACTATTGTGAATTTCTGGCTTAATTTCCATATTTTCACTACACACAGGCATCGAGGGAAGGTTAGTGTCCTCTATGGATGTTGAGGTACATATTTACAAAATAAGCAAGGCATACAGGAATGTTGAGTTAAGATTAAAATCAGATCAGCCATGATCTTTCTGAATGGCAGAACAGGCTTTAAGGATCAAGTGGCCTATTTTTGTTCATGCATCATTTTTTATATGTATGGAAAAGAGGATTTACAGAAGGGCAGTAATGTGAGGATGGAAGGGAAGGAAGTCATTGTATAAGGGGATGTAACCTTATCGAATCTGGTGTGAATACCTCTTCTAATTAGCTATAAGCTGGCACCAGTGCCTGAAGAGGCCACACTTCACAAAACAAGTCATCATGAATTTGGGCCAGCTCCATCCCGCTAGCCTGCACTCTCAAAGCAGAGGAAGACAGCACTCTCTGTGACTGTGAAGTGATTGGTGCTGGTACATTCTGTGCCAATGAATCTATTTAGCCAGGAGCAGGCAACATAGTTTACCATTTATAGAAGCATCACGGGAAGAGTAGTGAAGTACAGAAAAAGGGAAGACTTCATTCTCTTCTTGCTACAGAAGGAACACACAAATGAAAGGGCGCATGAATTTGCCAGGATAGTGGACTTCCCAACATCAACTGCATCTAACTGGCTCTGCAAGCCTTTCCATTAACTGACAGCATCCATAAGGATTCTCACTTATTGAGTAGGTACTTGGTACGTGGCCACACTAAGATGTCAATCTTGGTGAATGCCCACCATCCTGGCAGAAACTATAATGCGTTTATCCTGCATCTTTCAACAGTATAACATGTATAGTTCTTTACTAAGGCATGGAAGGTGGCTTCTCAGCAACAAAGACTAAAGCATATGTACATGGCTGATGACTCCCTAACAATATGCAGGTAAGAAGGTCGACAAAGAGAGCCATTGAGCTACATAACACTGCAGAGAAAACCATAAACATCCTGAAACAAAATGGGAACAGGGTTTGGGGGAGGGGGGTGGGTCTCAGTATGATGCTCTTTGGAGGGTCAGTATGGACTCAGTGGGCCAAATACCCTGTTTCCACACTGAAGGGATGCTATGACTTCTAGGAAAGGTATGTCCATATCTGGCCTACCATCACAAAATCCTCTTGATCAGTATCAGCAAAAACCTTGATTCAACAACTCCATCCAGCGTCACATAATACAAAGCAAAAATTGTCCTTAAACATGACCCAATGCCTATTGTGGGAGAGCCCTCACCTGTTCCTATATCTTTTAAACTTAGTGTATGTATGAGGAGGGCAAATTTGAAAGGTTAAACAAGGCAAGCTATCATGCTGTGTAGTGATGTCGGTAATAGTAACCACAGCAAAGAATGTACAATCATAAGAGTGGAAAAACATGTAAATATAGTAAAAAGACTAAATAAAGATTCTTTATTTGAACACACATCATCTGTAGTTCCAACAGAAATAAATGGTCTTAAATGATAGTTATCGCAGCTAAGTGGTTGGAAAGTGACCAAGACGAGAAACTTAATACTGAAAAGTACTTGGTATTTTGGATGCTTGGAAAGAGAGATAAAGTAGTTTATGAGACTGAACCAGAAAGAAATATAAAAACAGACAATAAAAGTTTCTATAGCTATATAAAAGAGAGCTAACGTAATTAGTTGCTTAGACAAGAGATTGGGAAATTAATGATCGAGAACATGCAAAAAAAAGATATTTAAGATAGATTTCATATTTGTTTCATGTTAGAATACAGCAAAATCATCCTAATAAGTAATACAATGGGGATGGAAGATCTTAAATCAATTATTCCAACTACAGAAAAGGTACTGCAAAAACTCATGGGTCTAAAGGTTGCTGAGTGCCAGGAACCTGATAGCTTGCAGCCACAAGAAGTGGCTGCAGACATAGTGGATGGGTTTATTGTAATAGAGTTTATTTCTTCCAAAATAACCTAAGTTCTGAAAAGGGTTCAATGGAGTACAAAGCAAAATATTTAATGCACCTATCAGGAAAGGAGGAACACAGGAAACAAGAGGACATTCAGCTTAATACATTTCATTGCAAAATACATAAATAAATACTAGCCAATTATTTGAAGAAACTATAATCAAGGACAGACAAAATGGTTTAAGTAAGCTAAATATTTCATTTATTACTATTTACAAATACAAAACTTCAGCAGATTTCTTCAGTGATTTCATAGATAAATGAGAATCAGTAGATATAGGTGTTTGAATTTCCCAAACTGTGTTGAATAGAGTGCTACATATATGAGATAACTGAACAAGATCTTAAATTAGCATAGAATCAGAAAACAGTGAATTAGGATTAATGTGTCTTTTTCAAGTTAGTAAACATCATCTAGTGGGCAGCGCAAGAAGCAGTGCTGGAGCTTTGATTATTTCCAATTCATTTTACTGACTTAGTTGAAGTGATCAAGTGTGATCTAATCACATTTGTTGAGGGCACAATGTTAGCTCTGAAAACAGGTTATGAGCAGGACACACTGAGTTTCTAAAGCAATATATGTCGGTTAAGTAAGTGGACAAAAATTTAGCACATGGAATATAATGTGGGAAAATTGAGGTTATCTACTTTGGTACTCAGACTACAGAAAATTGTGGCATGGAAGGATTTGAGACCCTCATACTTAAAATGTTAGCATGAAAATATAGCAAGTAATTGAGGTAGCAAATGGAATGTTGGCATTTACTATAAAGGAGATGAAGTATAGAAGGAATATTTACTGCAAGTTGCACAAGGCATTAATGAGACTACACCCAAAGTTTTAGTCACCTTATTTAAGGAGGAGTATACTTGCATTGCATGTAGTCTAGACAAGGTTTACTGGGATGACTCTTGGATTGAAAGGATTGTTTTAAGAGGATATGTTAAGAATGTTGAACTATGCTTATTGGGGTTCAGAAAAATGAAAGGTGGTCTTACTGAAGCAGATAAGTACTTCTCCAAGTTTGGCAGAGTTGAGACTGAGTTAATGTTTCCTCTCATTGTAGAATGTAGGACCAGAAAGCATCGTTTCTGTACTGCATTGGCTAACTATTGAATATGTTTAAAGCTGGGATAAATAGATTATTATGATCCTATTGAACAAGAGAGCAGATTCAAGGGACTATGTGATCTAGTCCTGCTCAAATTTCTCATGCTGTCCTGCACTCTACTCACTGCAGTATAAGTAGAAGGCAGCCCTGGGTCTAGAGGGATGGCATTGGACCTCAACATGGATTGCTTTAGTTTAGGCTGACAATTGAGAGGTAAGGACAAAGGCTCTGATGAATTGACAGTTGTTGGAGCATAAGTGCTGTTCATCAGGGAAAAAAATAGTAGGTTCCCACTGCACATTCCCATGAGATAGCATCCTTTTAATCTACTGGGGAATTGAATGCTGAGAGAGAGTCTTGGCACCACTCTAATCTAGACTCTGGATTCCAGCATCTGCAGTCTTTGTTTTTACCTACCTGAATAATGAGAGAGCCTGCATTACCAACAAGCACTGGGATTGAAATCCACAATACCAATATTCTACCTGAATTCAGTCTCTGTGGTTTCTAATTGGACTTCGCTACATGACTGAAATAATCAGGGCATCAATTTTTGCAATTTTTGTAGTGGAACTCCATCATGGTTAAGTCTGATAGTGCTGCTATGGCGGTGACCACCACTTCTACAGCAGAAAGAATGTGCTCCACTCATGATGCCTTCTATTACAAAGTCAGACCCCACCACTCTCTTAGCTCAGGGACAGCAAACATTGGTTTTGGTGTTATATATTAGTCATTAGTGACTGATGTACATTTTTCTGATCTTGAAGTATCAAACCCATTTTCTCACATCATTGCTTCTTCAGAAAACATGTGTTTCTAATTTAAAAGAATCATAGATATCTAAAAGTTTCCCTGGTGGTGGATATTTTAACTGATGATAGCTGGAACTTGCAAAATACTTAGTCACAAAAATATGAAATTCTATCAAAGGCTTGCTTAGGTCAAAGTTCAGAACAAGATTAGTTTACTTATAGTGTGGAAACAGTCCCTTCAGCCCAACAAGTCCACACTGACCCTCTAAAAACCAACCTACCCAGATCCATTCCCTATATTTACCCTTTCACCTAACGCTATGGGCAATTTAGCATGGCCAATTCACCTAACTGCACACCTTTGGACTGTGGGAGGAAACTGGAGCAAACCCACGCAGACACAGGCCGCCTACTTCCAGAACGTTTCAGAGAACACCTCTGGGACACCCGGACCAACCAACCCAACCACCCCGTGGCTCAACACTTCAAATCCCCCTCCCACTCCACCAAGGACATGCAGGTCCTTGGACTCCTCCATTGCCAGACCATAGCAACACGATGGCTGGAGGAAAAGTGCCTCATCTTCCACCTAGGAACCCTCCAACTACAAGGGATGAACTCAGATTTCTTCAGTTTCCTCATTTCCCCTCCATCCACCTTGTCTCAGGCAAATCCCTCGAACTCAGCACCGCCCTCCTAACCTGCAATCTTCTTCCTGACCTCTCCACCCCCACCCCCACTCCGGCCTATCACCCTCACCTTGACCTCCTTCCACCTATTGCATTTACAATGCCCCTCCCCCAAGTCCCTCCTCCCTACCTTTTATCTTAGCCTGCTGGACACACTTTCCTCATTCCTGAAGAAGGGCTCATGCCCGAAACGTCAACTCTCCTGCTCCTTGGATGCTGCCTGACCTGCTGTGCTTTTCCAGCAACACATTTTCACCACGCAGACAATGTGCAAACTCCACACAGACAGTTGTCGGAGGCAGGAGTTGAACCCAGGTCTCTGGCGCTGTGAGGCAGAAGTGCTAACCACTGTGCCACCATGCAGAATACAGATACAATGTTGCCAAGTAAAATGAAGTTATGTGGCACCGTGTAACTGGCTTATATATCACACATTGGCAGATCATGCATGTCACTCATATATATACATTTACATATCAATAAAAGTACTGGCCTTTGTTTTGGTGTTGTTTTGCTCCAAAAAGATTTATTGCAGGAAACAGAGTTTTGTGACGTACTTCATTAGAATTGTGCAGAATGTTATGCTGACAGACATTTTTACAGATTACTTCGCATTTGAAATGATATTCATGAGTGTCAGAGAAAAAAATTTCATTGAAATTCACAAAGGACTCTGTTTTCTTTATCATTATCATTGGAATTTGAATAACAGTATTGCAGATCTTAAAAACATGTATTTTGGCTGAGAGATCTCTCGGAAGGCAGCACAGAAGCTCTGCTAATGCTCTCACTCTTGCCTTCTGGCCAGCTAACACTAATTGTTGTTCACTCTGAGATGGAGGCAGTCCAAAGTTGGGGTTTCAAGGTTCAGACTTGCTCGTGGTTGTTCTGCAAGGTCATCTGCAGTTACCGCCACACAGGACAGTATCTTCCAAGATGTAGTCCACATTTGGTAGTGGCATGGAAGTGGAAGTCACTTCTGTTCTGGACAAGTTAGCATTTCCCATACAATTGTGCTTTTCCTTTAGCTCTACACTTGCAAAGGAGTACTGCAAATCATGTGACAGGGGCGATGAGAAGTCAACGCCCCTGAAAGTGTGAAGGTCATGGTGCAATATTTAAAATGCACTTAGCCAGATATTTATTCCTTGCACACCATTATTGGAGTCTTGGAGTGGGCACTATTAACTAAATATTCTTCTAACCTTCCCCAGTCAACCTTCCATCCCTCCTTTCAAGACAGATTTCCACCCTTAGACATTCACTTATCAAATATAAAGATATTTTTACGAATAAAGTATATATTTGAAATTTTAAGAATCACAGAACAAAACCTTGCATTTTCCCACATTACATTCCATATGTTAAGTTTTGGCCAGCTCACTTAACCCATTTATATTCCTCTGCGGAAACTTTGGGCAGAACTTTATAAAGTTTGAGCAGCGTGGCCAATGGTCAGATGTATGGCCAAGTCAGATAAGAAGTGAAGGTAGGCCTAACTCAACATTGAGATCATTTCGCTCCATCTCTTATCTTTTCACAGGGAGTATACAAGGTTCTCAGCCAGTTGTCAATTGATAGGATTAAAGATTGTTAAGCTTCTTGTTGACAGCCCAACTCACCTCATTAATATTCCGATTGCCATTACACCAATCTCACCAAACAAATTAGTTGCTGGGAAAAAATGGAATGGAAAACAGAGCACTGTTTGGTGGATGCATCTTGTCACCTCCCCCAAATGGCCTCTATCTTTCCCACAGTCAAACTACGGAACAGGCATGCTCAATAAGCACCAGTCATGTGTGACCACCAGTCAGGGGTCTAGGCCCGTGCTGGTAGGTCAATTCCCACAAGGAGGTGGGTGATAGGTAGCCTGGTAATCACGTACATGTATATGGCTTGGGAGTTGACCTGGGGAGGTATGTAGCCTATGAGGTCACGTATAGACATCTAGGAAGGACATGGTGATGTTAGGCGACTTAGCGGCACCTTAACATTGATGCCAGAAATGAGTGACAGAGGACCAGTCACTATCATCTCAGTTGTGAAGCACATGAAAAGTGCACAATGTAAGGAGAATGGGCATGAATTTCTTTGTAAGGGTGAGGTAAGTGAGGGAATGGGGGTGCAAAAGAATATTAGCTGGAAACACATACATTTGTGGCTCATGCATGGTAGATCTCTACTCCCTGACCATCCTGCAGCATTGACCTTCTCTGTGTATTGTATTTGCTTGGCACTGACACTATTAGGAAATTACATGTTTTATACACTCCTGCACACACAGCCAGCTGAACAGTCGACAATGTTGAAGGGTTGGGGGGACCTAAGGTAACTGAGTGAGTCAATAACACTTACACACATTTCTACCCCGTAATTAGTACTCATTGTAGATCCCCAACCATGCTGGCTCAGTAATCAAAAGAGAAAATGCTGGAAAATCTCAGCAGGTCTGGCAGCATCTGTAAGGAGAGAAAAGAGCTGACGTTTCAAGTCTAACTGACCCTTTGTCAAAGCTTTGACAGATGCTGTCAGACCTACTGCGATTTTCCAGCATTTTCTCTTTTGGTTTCAGATTCCAGCATCCGCAGTAATTTGCTTTTATCATGCTGGCTCAATACTGCCCAAGAAGTGATGCTATAGGGAATGATGAATCATCTAGGCCTTACGCAGAGACACAGACCATGACATGAATGGTTTGAAGAACAAACATTTATGCACAAAACAAATACTTACGCAAGTGTCAGTCATGTCTCCCATGTGCCTCAGTACAATTTCTTTCTCCTCTCTCTCCCACTGCACTGCACTGAGTTAGCTTGTTCTGTAGTTGAGGTGGAAGGAGCTTGCTCTGAAGTGGAGACTAGATCTGGAAGCTTGGTCAGGTAGCCTTAGGGCTTTTGGGGTCTGGATAAGCCTAACACACCAATGGTCTTGTGAGATGCATGTTGACACTTCTGGGGTGCCTGACCTTCCAAGTGTCGAAGTGGGGCATGCAGAGTGGAGGTGAATTGGATTTTACTGTGTGCCATGGTGGGATTCAAGCTTGTGTTACCAGTATATTAGCCTGGGGTTACTGAATTAATAGATCAGTGACTTTCACCTCCCTGCCACTTTCTCCCCTTCAAAAGTTTGCGCCATCTGCAAAATTAGCATTTGTACGTTAACTTCCATTATCAAGGTCATTAACATACATGCTAAATAATCGTGGCTTCAATACTGTTCCCTAGTTACAAGTTGCCATTCTGAAAATGTCCCATTTATTGCAATGTTCTGTCTTCTGTTCATTAGCCAAACCTCTGTACATGCAACTGTACTATTCCTAACACCATGGGATCTTACCTTATTTAGTAGCCCAGTGGTGAAGATGGTGCTCCTCAACTTGCACCCAGTTTCTCGAGTGTTTCCGACAAACCTGACTGCTGATCTTGTTCTGTTTGTGCATTTCTATGAAGTTAGTAATGGCTGACAGCATGGGATCTTCTCCTGCCCAGGGGTGGGCAGAATTCTGGTCTCTGTCAGTCTTCTGGGGCATTTCTTCCTTAGCCAGCTGTGGAGATGCAGCAGTGACATGTTCCTGATTCCAATCTAGTCACATTACCCAGATATCAGTATTCGTGCTAGCAGAGACTTGCTGGTGAATCCTAAGAAGGATCTGTGTCTTCTTTACCCAAGATGGAGAAGGTGCTGATGTCCAGAGAGAAGCTGCTCTTCTCATAGCGGGGATTGTCGGATGCCCCTCATGTCCACAGGAGACAAAAGATGGAATAAGTTGCAAACTACAGGTAGAGACTTGGGCATACTAAGAATAGATTCACAGGGATAGTAACAGGAGAGCAGCACAGAACTTTATAATGAATCTTATTAGGTAGCTGAGGCATGGAGGTGTCAGCAGTTTCACCATGAGCAGTCATAGACCTCTCCTGGTAAGCATTCTGTCATCAAACGAGGTGAAGAGATGACTGCCAGGCACTCCAATACCCAGCTTGGTTCGTTCCTCCTTATTGTTTTCTCCTGAAATGAAACAAAGGGAGGACTGAATGTGGTGAAAAACCTGGCATTGCTGTTAGTGTTTGTGCAGATTAAGGAAAGGTAATGAGATGTCCTGAGTGGGGAGTACAAAGGGAATATGGGGTTAATTGTTTGGTGATGGGCAGGATGGGTGGGTGAGAGCAATTAAGGGAAGGTGCTGGTATGCAGTTGTGAGAGTAGCAGACTTTGATGCATCTGTGTAATGGCAGAACTAGGATGAGAGTGAGGCAGCAAATAGTGGCCCTCATCCTTGAATAATATAGCAAGTCATTAATCTTCCTGCATTGGTGGGATTCCTTTAGACCATAAACACTATACTGATCTAGGTGGCAAGGTCAGACCAGGTTGACAGGGTCCAGTGCCATGGTTCTCTCAGGTCCTGAGAGAAGAAGATCACCCTCTTCTTCACTAGGTTCACTATGTCCCTGTTAGTGAAGTGGGATGTCAACTTTCCTTTCTCAACCTTGTCCTTTAGAATTGTTCAGTTGTACACGACAGCAGTTTCTGGCTGGCAGAATTTGACCTGGTGCTTAGCTGGGATTTAAATATGGTAGCAGTGGCACAAATCCCCAAAGACCCGAGCAGAGGCAAGTACTTCAGTTGCTGATGAGTGCAGGAAAGTGGCACTGCAGAGGAACGGTACCTACATAATGAGGTGAATAATGGAGAATTGTATGAGATAAGTTGCTCGAGCTCACAGAAAGAAACCCCCCATGGAGCTCTCTGAAATGGACGACCAATGTTTAATAAAATTCAGCCCAAAAGATCTAAGTAAGCAAGGATTTAAGAAAGGGAGTTGGAGTTAGCCACTTCCTTCAGAACTGAGAAAGAAGGGAAAATCAGGAGAAAATGAAACGTATCAGATTGTCAACATCGAGAAAAATGTTTCTTATTTTCCCCCCAAATGTAAATGTTGTTGAGCAGCGAGCAGTTTGTTTCTATGCATTTGTACCTCATTAAAACCCTATCTCATCTGATTAATATGCCACTTCCAATTCTCCTCTCCTTCCCCAAGAAACTAAACAGAGGAGGTGCCTGGTGGCTGCACGCTTCTGAATGCAGGTCCCAGCATCATTCCCTGCTCACAATGTTTCAGCGTACTCCCATTGACAACATCCTCAACGCTTCATCCTCACAAGTCAGCATTATCAAACCACCAACATCGCTACATCATCATGTCTGCTCTTGGGCCAACTGAGAGACTTCATCCCTTCACACACTCATCTCATACATCTATACACGGTGCGTCTTATGGCTTTGTTGCTTACTTTCTTAATACTCAATCACATTACCATTAACTTAGAGACTGCTAGCGTGTGTATACTTTACATCACTTTCTTATTTCCCTCACCTCAACCTCCTTCCACCTATCGCATTTCCAACGCTCCTCCCCCAAGTCCCTCCTCCCTACCTTTTATCTTAGCCCACTTGGCACACTTTCCTCATTCCTGAAGAAGGGCTCATGCCCGAAACGTCGATTCTCCTGTTCCTTGGATGCTGCCTGACCTGCTGCGCTTTTCCAGCAACACATTTTCAGCTGCTATTTCTGGCCAAGTAGGATTGGTCAGATAATGTGTCTTCCTGTGATAGTCAGCAGGAAAAGGCATTGCCTGCCTCCCAACCACCCGAAACACTAGCACCTCCAGGTTCTTGTCCACAATGTGGTGGAAAGCTTTACTTTTCTCTGGGCTAAAGTGGTGGAGTGCCACATTGTGAGGGGCAGTTGCTGGTTTGCAGCATTTGAGATGCTGTGCAGCTGGGCTTTAAATATGCACCATTGGTATGATTGCTAGAAGGTCCATCTTTCCTACCACACAAGTGCCCAAGAATGTGCCCAGCAGTCCTGGAACATTAATGTGTAGAGTGGAAAATTGTATGAGAAACGTTACAACAATCCATGGTAGACAGGGTGATATGAATCTCACTCAACAAAATAACAGAAAATGGGAAAATCCCACCTTGTACTTTGGTGTTTTCTATCAGTGAATAATTAATATCACTGTAAATTGTATTCCATGTGCCAAATATTCTCAAGCTTATCCAAATGCCCTTGAAGGCTACTTTCATCCTCTACACAACTCACATTTGTTACCTAGTTTCTTGTCCTTTGCAAGGTTGGAAAGATATTTAATCCTACATCACTGAAATAGACTGTGAAGAGTTTGGGGGTAAGCACTGATTTTTGTGGTTCCCCTCTAGTAAAAACCTGCCAACCTGAATGTGACTCATTTATTCTCTATCTCTTTGTTAACCATTAACCAGTCTTCAATCCATATCTATATATGCCTCCCCATTTCATTTATTTTGTTTATTACTCTTTGGTATAAGAGCTAATCAAAAACTTCTTCAAAATAAGTCACACTTTATCTATTCTACTGATTCTCAAAAACTCCAGTAGGTAAACATGATTTCCCTTTCGTTCATTAATGTTGACTCTGCCCAATTCTACCATAATTTTCTAAGTGTTCTGTTATCGCATTCATTATTAAGGTTTATAGCATCTTCCCTGCAAGTGATGTTAACCTAATAGGTCTGTAGTTCCCTGTTTTGTATCTCCATCCTCTCTTAAATTGTGGACTTGTATTTGTCCCCTTATAATCTGCAGGAACAATTCCTGAGTCCATAGCATTTTGAATGATGATCACCAATGCATCCACTACTTCTACACCCACCTCTTTCAACAATCTGGGAAGTAGATAATGTAGTAATTCATTTATGCAAGATCCCATTCATTTCTCTAGTAGTTTTTTATGAATATTTATATCTTGCAGTTCTTCATTTACACTAGTTCCTTTATTTTCCATTAGCTCTGGAAGGATTTTAGTATTTTCCTTAGATATATCGCTTTCTTTGTCATTTCCTTATCCCCATCATAAACTCTCCTGTCCCTTCTTATGGTGAACTCATTTTCCTTTCTACTTTTCTTTTTTAAATATCCACAAAATGTTCTACAGCCTGTTCTTTGTGCTTCTCACTAGTTTACTCTCACATCCTATTCTCCCTTTCTTAGATGTTTTCCTTGGACCTCTTCCACAAAATTCTAAAGTGCTTCTCAGGTTTACCTTCTTTTTGGCAATTTTAAACACCTCTTCCTTGATCTAAAGCGATGCTTGATTTCTTTTGTTAGCCACAGTATTTGTAGTTGACCTGTAGATAGAGTTGGCCTAATCTTGGGGAATGAGTTGGTCACAGCAACAGTAATAGTTTCTCTAATAGTCATAGAAAGATCAAGTACAGTCAAGGAGATAGAGCATTTGTAGGAAAAGATCCCAGGAATTCTTTCTTTATGTGCAGAGGCCACAGCAATGGTTGGACAAAGATGGATATCAAATGGGCAACACTGACATCTAGCTATCGGGAACATTTTGTGAGGATTTATATAACCTGAAAGAATTGCTCAACAAATCTCCTCTGATTATGGCTCACAAAGCCGGTCCAGAGTTAAGTGAATCAGCTCAACCCAAACTTGAAACAGAAAGAATTCTGGAATGCTTGCGATTTTTAAGAAGATTTGTAGCTCTGAAATGCTATCATGTTAAAAATGAGACTCTGGTCAGCAGTGGAAACCTTCTCAGAGACCTATAAAAGAAGACTGGATCATTGTTCACCAAAGAATGACACCACTTACATATCCTCAAGAAATATTAAAGACAACGTGTAGGGGTTTAGAAGACCAGTGCACTTATTAGTCACCATTGTTACTGGCTAAGTCTTCACAAGGAAGTGGTGCAGCTTTATAAAATGAATCAAATGTGACAAAGTCTGGGAAACAGTAACCTGCAATTAAACTGGCACCTCAAATTCACAACCCAGTTTTTGGGGAACCATTGAGTGGGATGATGATAAAGGACACAGAACTGAAATGAAAGCAAGAGCAGGATACAGTTATGACTTTACTATTATAAATATGGTATCTCAGATATAAAAAGAATTGACGAGTAAAATTAAATCTAAAGATGCCTTATTGATACATTAAGAACAAGAAGATTATTAATGAAAAGGTTGTCCCTATTAGACATACTCATGGAAATGGCATGTGGATGCAATGTGGTCAGGGTTCTAAATGAGTATTGTGTCTCTGACTTCACAAAGGAGATCTCATCTTTCTAATCAAAACAAAATGTTATAGAAAATCAATATAATGAGAAGGGAAGTACTCGAGGGACTGATCCCCTTAAAGGTGAATAACCAGGGCTCAATGAATTGCACCCTAGGCTGTTAAAGGAACCCAGGAAGGAAATGGCAGACGCTCTGAGGATTATTTTCCAATAAATACAGGTGAACTACCAGAGGATTGAAGGTCTGTGGACATTGTACCACATTTCAAAAAGAGAATCAGGAAGATAAAATAGTTATCCAGATACTTAGAGGCAAATCTATCTGACCTCAGTAGTGGGCAAGTTACTCAAATCAAGAGTTAGTGATAGGATTAGGACATAGGAAACAAAGGGTAAAGTTCAACTGATATTTTTGTGAGTGGATAAGTTTCCAAGGACGAGACTGCATTGACCTTGGTGGCCACCATAGACCAGTCAATGTACTGATAAATAACTTCAGACTCTGGAAGCTGTTGACCTGCACGATCCTTGACGGTCTCAGATGTGCCATATGCCAAGCAATTAAGAGACATTTTGCAGTTGAGTATAATACTGCTGATGTGAAGTTTTGAACTCATAGATTTGTTTTGAATCAAATTGCATTAAAATGGTAAAAAAACAAAAGAACTGTGGATGCTGTAAATCAGAAGACAGAATTTGTTGGTAAAGCTCAGCAAGTCTGGCAGCACCTGTGAAGAGAAATCAAAGTTAACCTTTCAGAGCAAGGATCACTGGACCCGAAACATTAACTCTGATCCTCCTTCACAGGGGCGGCGTGGTGGCTCAGTGGTTAGCCCTGCTGCCTCACAGTACCAGGAACCCGGGTTCAGTTCTCACCTCGGGCAACTGTCTGTGTGGAGTTTGCACATTCTCCTTGTGTCTTTGTGGGTTTCCTCTGTTTGCTCCAGTTTCCTCCCACAATTCAAAGATGTGCATGTTAGGTGAATTGGCCAAACTAAATTGCCCATAGTGTTAGGTGCATTAGTCAAGAGTAAATAGAGGATTTATGCTGCCTGACCTGCTGTACCTCTGAAATGATGGCAGGTCTAGCATGCACTGCCTAACATGACCTTCAAACTCCTATGCTCAAATGCACTGACCAATAAAAGAAAGCATACCAAACGCTTTCTTCACTATCCTACCTACCTGCGACTCCACTTTCAAGGAACTATGAACCTGCACTCCAAGGACTCTTTGTTTAGTAACACTCCCCAGGACATTAGCATAAAGTGTATAAATCCTGATTTGCCTTTCCAAAATGCAGCACTCACATTTATCTAAATTTCACAGCGGAGAGCGGCGAGAGCTGGGTGGAAGTGAGGTCGGGACGCGGAGCTGGTTGGGAAGATAAGTGATTGATATTTGAGTGGAGAAGGAACCCGAGACACTACACGTGTAGTGTCTCCCACCCTCCCTCCTCCTCTAACCTGAAAAACAGGTAAGCTACTTAGTGTTCTTGATTTGGAGACTAAGGGTAGAGTTATGGCAGCGCAGGCAGTGGAATGTTCCTCCTGCAGGATGTTTGAGGTAGGAGTGACCACCGATACTCCTGCCGACTTCATCTGCCAGAAGTGCAGCCAGCTCCAGCTCCTCATAGTCCGCAATAGGGAACTGGAGCTGGAGTTGGACGAATTGAGAGGCTGAGAGGGTGATTGATAGAAGCTACAGGGACGTAGTTACGCCAGAGAACAGAGGTAGCTGGGTAACAGTTAGAGATGGGAAGGGGAGGAAGCAGGCAGTGCAGGGATCCCCTGTGGTCATTCCCCTCAACAATAAGTATACCGCTTTGGATACTGTTGGGGAGGATGGCCTAGCAGGGGTAAGCTGCAGTGACCGGGTCTCTGGCACGATGTCTGGCTCTGAGGCTCAGAAGGGAAAGGGGGAGAGGAGGAGAGCACTAGTTATAGGAGACTCAATAGAGGGACAGACAGGCGGTTCTGTGGACATGGGCGAGACTCTCAGATGGTTTGTTGCCTCCTGGGTGCCAGGGTCCGAGATGTCTCAGACTGTGTCTTCAGAATCCTTAAGGGGGAGGGTGTGCAACCAGGAGTCGTGGTGCACAGTGGCACCAATGACATAGGTAGGAAGAGGGGTGGGGAGATCATTCAGGAGCTCAGGGAGTTAGGCTGGAAGCTAAAAGCTAGGACAGACAGAGTTGTCATCTCTGGGTTGTTGCCGGTGCCACGTGACAGTGAGGCAAGGAATAGGGAGAGAGTGCAGTTGAACACGTGGCTGCAAGGATGGTGTAGGAAGGAGGACCTCAGGTATTTGGACAATTGGACTGCATTCTGGGGAAGGTGGGACCTGTACAAGCAGGACGGGTTGCACCTAAACCAAAAGGGCACCAATATCCTGGGAGGTAGGTTTGCTAGCACTCTTCGAGGGGTTTAAACTAATTCGGCAGGGGGATGGGATCCAGACTTGTAGTCCAGCAAGTAGGTTAGCCGTTTTTCAGGATGTCCAAAAATGTAGAGAGGCTGTGGAGAAGATAGCACTGACAGTGAATACTTGTGGACACAGAGATGGGCTCAAGTGTGTGTACTTCAACGGAAGGAGTATCAGAAATAAGGTGGGTGAACTTAAGGCGTGGATTGGTATTTGGGACTACGATGTTGTGGACATCACGGAAACGTGGATAGAAGAGGGACAGGAATGGTTGTTGGAGGTTCCTGATTACAGATGTTTCAGGAAGATTTGGGGGGGTGGTAAAAAAGGAGGGGGGAGGTGGCGTTGCTATATAGAAATGATATAATGGCTGCAGAAAGACAGTTCGAGGGGGATCTGCCTTTGGAGGTAGTATGGGCTGAAGTCAGAAATAGGAAAGGAGCAGTCAACTTGTTGGGTGTTTACTATAGGCCCCCAATAGCAGCAGAGATGTGGAGAAACAGATTGGGAAACAGATTTTGGAAAGGTGCGAAGCCACAAGGTAGTAGTCATGGACGATTTCAACTTCCCAAATATTGATTGGAAGCTCTTTAGATCAAGTAGATTGGACGGGGCAGTGTTTGTGCAATGTGTCCAGGAAGCTTTTCTAACTCAATATGTACATTGTCCGACCAGAGGGGAGGCCATATTGGATTTGGTGCTCAGTAACGAAACGGGACAAGTGATGGGCTTGTTAGTGGGTGAGCATTTTGGTGATGGTGACCACAATTCTGTGACTTTCACCTTGGTTATGGAGAGAGATAGGTGCGTTCCACAGGATAGGTTTTACAACTGGGGGAACGGTAAATACGATGCTGAAAGACAGGATCTGAGGAGCATAAGTTGGGAGCATAGGCTGTCAGGGAAGGATGTCATTGAAATGTGGAACTTTTTCAAGGAACAGATACGACGTGTCCTTGATGTGTATGTACCTGTCAGGCAGGAAAGAGATGGTCGTGTGAGGGAACCTTGGTTGACGAGGGAGGTTAAATGTCTTGTAAGGAGGAAGAAGGAGGCTTACATAAGGTTGAGGAAACAAGGTTCAGACAGAGCGTTGGAGGGATACAGGATAGCCAGGAGGGAGCTGAAGAAAGGGATTAGGAGAGCTAAGAGAGGGCATGAAAAATCTTTGACGGGTAGG
Organism: Hemiscyllium ocellatum; assembly: GCF_020745735.1. Taxonomy (NCBI): domain Eukaryota; kingdom Metazoa; phylum Chordata; class Chondrichthyes; order Orectolobiformes; family Hemiscylliidae; genus Hemiscyllium; species Hemiscyllium ocellatum. The sequence goes on along the minus strand of NC_083420.1, from coordinate 33,894,178 downwards.
ATCAAGGATAACCCCAAGGCCTTTTATGCGTATGTGAGAAACATGAGAATGACGAGAACGATGGTAGGTCCGATCAAGGACAGTAGTGGGAGACTGTGTCGGAAGAGATAGGAGAGGTCTTGAATGAGTATTTTCTTCAGTATTTACAAATGAGAGGGACCGTATTGTTGAAGAGGAGAGTATGAAACGGACTGGTAAGATAGAGGAAATGTTTATTAGGAAGGAAGATGTGTTGCGCATTTTGAAAAACTTGAAGATAGACAAGTCCCCCGGGCCTGACGGGATATATCCTAGGATTATGTGGGAAGCAAGAGAGGAAATTGCAGAGCCGTTGGCAATGATCTTTTCATCTTCACTGTCAACGGGGGTGGTACCAGGGGACTGGAGAGTGGCGAACGTTGTGCCCCTGTTCAAAAAAGGGAATAGAGATAACCCTGGGAATTACAGGCCAATTAGTCTTACTTCGGTGGTAGGCAAAGTAATGGAAAGGGTACTGAGGGATAGGATTTATGAGTATCTGGAAAGACACTGCTTGATTAGGGACAGCCAGCACGGATTTGTGAGGAGTAGGTCTTGCCTTACAAGTCTTATTGAATTCTTTGAGGAGGTGACCAAGCATGTGGATGAGGGTAGAGCAGTGGATGTAGTGTACATGTATTTTAGCAAGGCATTTGATAAGGTTCCCCATGGTAGGTTTATGCGGAAAGTCAGGAGGCATGGGATAATGGGAAATTTGGCCAGTTGGATAGAGAACTGGCTAACCGGTCGAAGTCAGAGAGTGGTGGTAGATGATGACTATTCAGCCTGGAGCCCAGGTACGAGTGGAGTTCCGCAGGGATCAGTTCTGGGTCCTCTGCTGCTTGTAATGTGTATTAATGACTTGGAAGAGGGAGTCGAAGGGTGGGTCAGTAAATTTGCAGACGATACAGAAGATAGGTGGAGTTGTGGATAGTGAGGAGGGCTGTTGTCAACTGTAAAGGGAATTAGATATGATGCAGAGCTGGGCTGAGGAGTGGCAGATGGAATTCAACCCTGTCAAGTGTGAGGTTGTCCATTTTGGAAGGACAAATAAGAATGTGGAATACAGGGTTAACGGTAGGGTTCTTAGTAAGGTGGAGGACCAGAGGGATCTTGGGGTCTATGTTCATAGCTCTTTGAAAGTTGCCACTCAGGTGGATAGAGCTTGTAAGAAGGCCTAAGGTGTATTAGCGTTCATCAGCAGAGGGATTGAATTCAAGAGTCGTGAGGGGATGTTGCAGCTGTACAGGACCTTGGTAAGGCCACATTTGGAGTACTGTGTGCAGTTCTGGTCGCCTCACTTTAGGAAAGATGTGGAAGCTTTGGAGAGGGTGCAGAGGAGATTTACCAAGCTGTGGCCTGGAATGGAGAATAGGTCGTACGAGGATAGGTTGAGAGTGCTAGGCCTTTTCTCATTGGAACGGCGAAGGATGACGGGTGACTTGATAGAGGTTTATAAGATGATCAGGGGAATAGATAGAGTAGACAGTCAGAGACTTTTTTCCAAGGTACAACAGAGTGTTACAAGGGGACATAAATATAAGGTGAAGGGTGGAAGGAATGGGGGGAATGTCAGAGGTAGGTTCTTTACCCAGAGAGTGGTGAGGGCATGGAATGCGCTGCCTGTGGGAGTGGCAGAGTCAGAATCATTGGTGACCTTTAAGCGGCAATTGGATAGGTACATGGATAGGTGCTTAAGCTAGGACAAATGTTCGACACAATATTGTGGGCCGAAGGGCCTGTTCTGTGCTGTATTGTTCTATGTTCTATGTTCTATGATACGGGAATGGGTCTGGGTGGGTTACTCTTTGGAGGGGCAGTGTGGACTTACTGGGCCGAAGGGCCTGTTTCCATACTCTAGGGGATCTAATCTAATCATGCTGCCTGACCTGCTGTACCTCTGAAATGATGGCAGGTCTAGATGCACTGCCTAAATGACCTTCAACCTCCTATGCTCAAATGCACTGACCAATAAAAGAAAGCATACCAAACGCTTTCTTCACTATCCTATCTACCTGCGACTCCACTTTCAAAGAACTATGAACCTGCACTCCAAGGACTCTTTGTTTAGCAACACTCCCCAGGACATTAGCATAAAGTGTATAAGTCCAGCCCTGATTTGCCTTTCCAAAATGCAGCACTCACATTTATCTAAATTAAACTCCATCTGCCGTTCTGTGGCTCATTGGCACATCTGATCAAGATTCTGTTGTATTCTGAAGTAACCTTCTTTGCTGTCCACAGCACTTCCAACTTTGATGTTGTCTGCAAACTTACTAACCATACCTTCTCTGTTCACACCCAAATCATTTTTATAAATGACAAAAAAAAATGCACCCAACACTGATCCTTGAGGCACATTACTGTCACAGGCCTCCAGCCTCCACCACCAGCCTCTGTCTTCTACCTTTGAGCCAGTTCTGTATCTAATTAGCTAGTTCTCCTTCTATTTGATATGATCTAATCATCAGGAGACCATGAGGAATCTTGTTGAACATCTAACTGAAGTCCATATGCCTTTATTGGTCAGTGCATTGAGTATGGTAATTTGGAGATCATATTGTGGCTGTACAGGACATCAATTAGGCCACTATTGGAATATTGGAGTTCTGGTCTCCATAGTTCTATATTCTGCTATAGGAAGGATGATGTGAAACTTGAAAGGGTTTAAAAAATGATTTATAAGGATATTGCAGGTTTGTAGGCTTGAGCTATATGGACAGGCTGAAAAGGCTAGGGCTATTTTCCCTGGAGCTTCGGAGGCTGAGGGGAGACCTTTTACAGGTTTTTAAAATCATGAGGGGCATGGATACTGTAAATAGACAAGGATTTTTCCCTGGTGTGGGGGAATTCCAAAACTATAGGGCATAGGTTTAAGGTGAGAGGGAAAAGATTTAAGGGGGATCTAAGGGGAAACCTTTTCACATAGAGGGTGATGCGTGTATTTAATGAGCTGCCAAAGCAAATGGTGGACACTGGTACAAATATAACATGTAAAAGGCATCTGGATGGGTATATGAATAGGAAAGGTTTATAAGGATATGGGCTAAGGGTTGGCAAATGGGATTAGATTTATTTAGGATATCCAGTTGGCATGGATGAGTTGGACCAAAAGGTCTGTTTCTGTGCTGTATAACTCTATGACTCTGTTAGGCAAGTTAAGTAAAGCATGGAATTCCCTTAACAAAATCATGCTGACTATCCCTGATTAGTCTAAGCCTTTCAAGGTAACACCTATCCCAATGTTCTTCAGAAAAAAAGGTCTCTGAACCAGCTGAGGGATTGATCTTGTTTAATGAAGGGTGCAAGAGTTATGCCTAAACCACCTTTTCTCCCAAGAGAATCCCAGTACTCCCTTCATTGACTTGATGAAATGTAGGACTGATAGTAGCAGATGGATTTCAGGTAGACAAGCGTGAGCTTGTCCATTTTGAATCAAAAACGGATAAATTCCAGTACAATGACTCGGAACAACAAAACTCCAGAAAGAGTCGACACAAATGAATCACTAACAAATCATTTTGACGGCATTGCCGTCCTGAGCTTGGCAGCAGCTGCACGCCTGGATTGGGACTTTGATGGTCGGATATCATTTCCTACGGGAAATGTGGGAAAAGTGAACCCAGTGAAGGAGGCCACCCGCAGTGACAGCAAGAGCAGTCAGACTGAGGTCTCCCAGAGGAAGTGAGGACTGCAGATGCTGGAGATCAGAGTTGAGAGTGTGGTGCTGGAAAAACATAGCAGGTTAGGCAGCATCTCAGGAGCAGGAGAATTGACGTTTCGGGCATAAGCCCTTCATCAGGAATTCTGCTGGATTGGAGATGTCATCTCTTGGGTAGGGTGTTAAATTAAGGCCTTGTGTATTCTCTCCAGTAGATGCAAAATATTCCATGACACTATTTCAAGGAAGATCAAAGGAGTTACCCCTGGTGTCTGCCTTCAATGTAACTAATAGTCATTTATAGTCATTACCAACATGCTGTTTGGCTGTAAAATGCCTCAGGCATAGTATAGAAGTGCAAGTCTTTCTTTTCTATAAAAGGTTGAGGCATTATTTAATATGAGCTTTTAGGATTTTGAAAGGACCTGATGCAAGAGTTAAGGATGATGTGGAGGTGCTGGTGTTAGATTGGGGTGGACAAAGTTTAAAAATCACACAACACCAGGTTATAGTTCAAGAGGTTTATTTGGAAATGCAAGCTTTCGGAGCACTGTTTCTTCGTCAGGTAGCTGGCTGCCAAAGGATCCACCCGCCGAAAGCTTATACTTCCAAATAAATCTCTTGGTCTATAACCTGGTGTCGAAGGAGAAACTGCTCTCCCCTGGTCAGGGAATCTAGGACCATGAATCATAAATATGAAATCATATCGAGGTCATTTTGGAAGGAAGTTAGAAAACACTTCTCCCCACAAAGTGTGCTACAACATGAAACTCTAATCCAATAAAAGTAGTAGCTGTTGACTGAATTTCTAATTCAAACCTTTGACTTGGAGGTGCCGGTGTTGGACAAGGTGAACAAAGTTAAAAATCACACAACACCAGGTTATAGTCTAACAGGTTTATTTGGAAGCACTAGCTTTCGGAGCGCTGCTCCTTTATCACTTGATGAAGAAGCGGCATTCTGAAAGCTAGTGTGTTTCCAAATAAACCTGTATAACCTGGTGTTGTGTGATTTTTTAAACTTTGTCCACCCCAATCCAATACCAGCACCTCCGCATCATCCTTAACTCTTGCATCAGGTCCTTTCAAAATCCTGAAAAACTCATATTAAATAATTTCAGTCTTTGATTAATAGATTTTTTTTTAGCTTAGGGAATGGAGGGATATGGGGCCAAAATGGATGAATGGTGTTAGGATTCTGTGATCTCAAAGAATGCAAATAGATTTTAAGAACTGATGAGCCCGTTTCCATTCCTCACTGCCCCAGAGGGGTTTTTATATCTCCTTTTCATTTGGAATTAATCATTATGATCTTACAGCTTCTGAGGAAATACCAGCTCTTCATTCTCAATGGTTTCGGTAAATTTAGGAGGAACCACACAATTTACCTTCAAATAAGCAAGCAGCAAGTGTTCTGGAGACGTTCTCTCCATTTCTTACCACTGATTAAAATTTGTAAGCATCACCAATGAGCCAGGATTGAACTTACTGTTGGCATGAGCAATATCATAGAGCTGACCCAAGAAAAATAAAAAAAACGTTGAAGAAAGAAAGATGGCAGGAATAAGACGATAACAATAAAAAATAGATAAAGATAGCCCAGAAAGGAGCAGACAAGGAAGATAAGTGGATAGAAAACCATAGGAAAAGTAATGGAAAGAACATAAAACAGGAAAAGAATACGAAAAATAAACCTGAGACAGAAGAAAGATGAGAGGCTATGAAGAGGAGAGCTGAAAGGAAGTTTACAAATGACAGAAAAAATATTGGCAATATAAAGCCTGCTAAATTCTAAGCTGAAGGAACTACTGTGAATGGTAAGTATATGGTTTTTTAAAGATCTTTTGATAAGATGCCATAAGCTTGCTGATAAAAACAAGTCTCCGAATATAAAGGTCAGCATGGGGAATAGGCAGTAAGAATGAAAACAACAAAGAATAGTTTGGATCCTAGAATAGGACATTTCTCAGAATGGAGGGTTTTGAACATTGAAGTGTCAATGAATCAGCTTTGGGATCATTACTGTTTGCATTGGAGATAAATTAGATAGGTTTGGATTTAGAGACACAATAACATTTACATGTTACACAAAAATAGGCAGCATGGTTAACTTGGGAGTGGACTGTAAGTTACTTAAAAGAAACAGCCAAGTACAGATCTAGCAGCTAAATATCCAACAACTTTCCCCGTCCTGGAGGTTGCGAAAGACATAGAAAGAAGGAGTCGATTTTCTATCCAGGACCAACTAATCCATTATTTCCCCTTCTTGACACCTTTTGACCCTTTTCCAGCAAGGGGAAAATAAGGTTCCTTATTTTGTGGTGAGAAGGATGCATTGAGCATGGAGGGAAACACAGCCCCTTCTCACCACGTCAGCTTCCCAGCAACTCAGCTCCTTAAGTGGTCAATCAACAACAATGTTAGGGCCTCAATTCACAACCTTCCTAGTCACCTGCATCCCAACAGAGAAGAAAGGTGGCAATACACTGGACAAGAAATCCATGCAAATTGTCCACTGGACTGGGGGTTGCCTCCAATTGCCCTAATCTGGAGATAGTCAAGTCATAGATGGTTCCTCCCCTGCCCATTTCTCTGATTCCCTGACACACACTTCTCCCCATTACTCCCACTTCACAACAATGAGCTAAAAATGATGAACCTTCTAGCCTTTGGATCCTCTGGGAAGTAGGCCTTGACCAGCCCACTTTAGGACCCAGAAGCTGACAACTGTTGAATGGCTGGCAGCTTGTCACCAGAATCAAACCTGAGAGAAGGTAAGATACTCACCCTCGATCTGCCTACCAGCTCTTAATGAACTGATTGATAGACAATTGAGAGAGTTGTCTTGGCTGTGGTAGTGGCTCATTAATCACTGGCTAACACACATGCTCCCACACTTAGAAAAAGTATGGGAAATCACTGAAGTGAGGGCCAGGTAAATGAGATCCTTGATTGCGATTGTTAATCAGGGAGCCCTGGCTGACAGATATAAAAAGAAGACACCTGGTGTGGAGGAGGAAAGGGCAGGTCAGAAGATCTCCTCATGGATCTGCTCCTGAGCATGGCTAAACTGGCCATAAACAGGTCCAGGCAGCAGGACCGATTTCCTGCCCCTCTTCTGCAGTTATGTTAGAACCCGGGTGTCTCTGGAGAAGGAGTATGTGGTGTCCAACACTCTTGAGCTGGTCAGGGAGAGGTGGGCGCCGCAGGGAGTGGAGTGAATTCTATTTGGATTTAATCCCTGCCCTCCCCTTCACTGTTTGATCACACAGCATTGCCCTTTGATGTGAAGAACACTGCTTGTCATTGGCCACTTGGATGTTTCTTTTTTGCCTGGTGGTGGAAATTGAATAAAGATTTGTACACCGTGTGTCTTTCACTGTGTATCACACTTGCACACACACAACATGGGTGCTGGGGGAAAATAAGCACTACTGCAGTTAAAAAAAATAAAAAGGAGACACCTGGTGTGGAGGAGGAAAGGGCAGGTCAGAGGATCTCCTCATGGATCTGCTCCTGGGCCTGGCCAAACTGGCCATAAACAGGTCCAGATAGTAGGCCGTGGAGGGGGTCATTAGGGCCAATAGCCTGCCCCTCTTCCGCGGTAACGTCAGAGCCTGGGTGTCTCTGGAGAAGGAGCATGTGGTGTCCAACACCCTGGAGTTGTTCAGGGAGAGGTGGGCACCGCAGGGAGTGGAGTGCATTATTTCCCCCTCCAACTCTATTTTGATTTAATCCCTGCCCTCCCCTTCACTGTTTGATTATGCAACATTGCCCTTTGTCGAGAAGGCACTGCTTGTCACTGGCCACTCGGGTGTTTCCTTTCTTCCTGGTGGTGGAAATTGAATAAAAATTTACACACTGTCCGACACCTGCACACACATGACATGGGCACTGGGGTAAAATAAGCACTACCACTGTTAGGGGCAGCGGGGAAAAAGAGAGAAAAAAAGGAAGAAAACATTTTTAAAAAGGAAGTAAATAAATAAACAGGAGACACTTGGTGCAGAGGGGAGAAAGGTAGGTTAGAGGATCTCCTCGTGGGTCAGCTCCTGGGTCTGGCCAAAGTGGCCATAAACAGGTCCAGGCAGCGGGCCATGGAGGGGGGGTGTTAGAGCCGCTTGCCTGCCCCTCTTTCGCGGTTATGTTCAAGCCCGGGTGCCCCTGGAGAAAGAGCATGCGTTGTCCACCAACATGCTTGAGATGTTCGGAGAGAGGTGGACACCGCAGGAAGTGGAGCGTATTATTTCCCCCTCCAACTCTATTTTGATTTAATCCCTGCCCTCCCCTTTGATCACGCAGCATTGCCCTTTGATGAGAAGGCATTGCTTGACACTGGTAACTCGGGTGTTCCCTTTCTTCCTGGTTGTGGAATATAAATAAAGATTTATAAGCCTATTGTTCCTCACTGTGTCCTACACTTGCACACACAAAAACAAGCACCACGTTAGGCGTTGGTGTGTGGGGGGAGGGAAAAAAGAGATTAGATTAGAGTAGATGCCCTACGGTATGGAAACAGGCCATTTGGCCCAACAAATCCACACTGGCCCTCCAATGAGTAACCCACCCAGACCCATTCCCCTACCCTATATTTACCCCGACTTAATGCACTTATCACTATGGGCAATTTAGCATTGCCAATTCACCAGACCAGCACATCTTTGAACGGTGAGAGAAAACCAGAGCACCCAGAGGAAACACACACACAGGGAGAATGTGCAAACTCCGTACAGATAGTCACCCAAGGCAGGAATTGAGCCCAGCTTCCTGGCACTGTGAAGTAGCAGTGCTAACCACTGAGCCACAGTGCCACTCCAATTAAACAGGACTGTCAGACATCCTGACATTCTGAGAGCTGAGAAAATTAAAAAATAACAGGAGACACCCAATGCGGAGGGGTGAGGGCAGGTCAGAAGATGTCCCCATAGGTCTACTCCTGGGCCTGGTCAGGATGTCCATAAACAGGTCCAGGCAGTGGGCCATGGAGGGGGTCATTATGACTGATTGCCTGCCCCTCTTCCATGGTTACATCCGTGCCCAAGTGTACCTGGAGAAGGAACTTGCAGTGTCTACCAACACCCTCGAGGTTTCCAGAGAGAGGTGGGCACCACGGGGTGTGGAATGCTTTAGTTCTCCCTCTGACTCTATTTTGATTTAGTCCTTGCCCTCCCCTTTCACTTTTTGATGACTCCGTATTGCCCTTTGCTGAGAAGGGCACTGCTTGTCACTGGCAACTCGAGTGTTTCCTTTCTTCTTGGTGGTGGAATATGAATAAGGTTTTATGCACTTGTTCATTTACTGTGTCCTACACTGTATGGGTGCTGGGGAAAAATAAGCACTACTGCTGTGAAGCGGTAGTGCTGGGGTTATTAAAAAAAAAGGAAAAGAAATATATAAACAGGAGATTCAAAAAGTCTCCTCATTCTAGAAACTGGCTCTGAGCTAGCTGGTCAGAGTCCATGTATTGTACAGGGGTGGGATACTGGCCTCTGCAGTTATTCCAATCCCATTCCTGGTTTTGATCATGTGAGCAATGTATTAGTTCTTTGTCATCGCAAATGATTTCTGACAATTTGACCACTGACATAATAAGTTCTGCCTTTCACTGATCCAAATATAACTGGAATGGAATTTTTTTTCACTCTTTATTTGGAATTCTAATCCAAAGTAAAAAAAATTCTGCAAATTGCATTGTAAACTAGATTTATTTAATCATTTAGATGAGGAAAGCCATTAAACCACAAGGAAAGTTTTTTTTAAATTTAATACCTTTTTAAATTTTTGTTTCCATTTTAATGTCTTCTCCAGACAGCAAAGCTAGCTCCAATGTTCGTGTAGTTCCATGTGTCCTACAGGGGGAAAATTGCCACTTAACCTTTGTTTGTTTTTAGTAATTAAAGGGTCTATTTCCCACACATTTAAAGTAAAGTGATCATCTCCACAAATCCATAAGTTCATATTGTGTGAATTTGGCACTATTAAATAAAAACATCAGGGAGTCAACATGTTATAAATACAAAAAAAATAGATGTCACTGGTTAAAACCAAAGGTAAAATATTTTGGGCAGCTAACTTTTGTCAAAGTTATGAAGAAAGTGCAAAGGAGATTCACTGAAGTAATGCCAGTAATGACAGGCTTCAGTTTTAAAGATAAATTAAACAAAATGGCTCTCTTCATTCAAACAGAGAACTTAGATTAGATGTGATAGGGTGCTGAGAATATATGAAACTACAGTGATGTAAATAGGGAAAAACTGTTTCCATTAACTGGTGAGTCAGTAACTAGAGAAGACAAAATAAAGGTCATCATGAAGAGCAAAGGAAGAGGTTAGGGGAGTTTTTTTCATACGTACTGATGGTTTGTAAGATATGGAATGGCTGATCATAAGCAGTGGGGGAGGCAGTTTCTAAATTTCTTTTCAAAGAGAAAGGGATATTAATTTTTATCCTTTAATGGGATGAAGGTGTCATTGGCCAGGTCAGCATTTGTTGGCCATTCCAAGTTGCATTTGACAAAATGGAAGATTTTGAATCTTTGGATTCCACAAGCTGTACATGCTGTTAAAAGGTGTTCTAGCATTTTTATCCACACGCAGTGAAGAAACTGCGATTATAGTTCCAAGTCAGTATAATGCAAAGCTTGGATAGGGATCTTCCAGGTGTGCAGCGGTGTCCTATCAAATGGTAGAAGTTCTGGATTTGAAGGTGCTGTCAAAGGATCTTTACTGAACTGCTGTTGCACATTTTATAAATAATATCACTTCTTCACAGCATGCATTGGTTGTGGAGAGTGTGAATGTTTAGACTGGTGGATGAAATGAGATGCTTTGTCTTGGATGGAGTTGGATTTCTTGAGTGTTGATGGAGCCACACTCTTCCAGTCAAGTGGAGAGTATTCATCACAAGCCTAATTTGTGTCTTGATGGTAGATTGGTTTTGGGGAGTCTGGAGGCAATTTACTCTATTCAAAATTTTCAGCCTCTGAAATGCTGTTGTAGTCATAGTATATTTGTGGCTCTTCCAATTCAGTTTCTGGTGAATAGTAATCTCCAGGACATTGATTGATTATCATTGATGATAATGGCATTAAATGTAAAGAGCTGAAAATGTGTTGCTGGTTAAAGCGCAGCAGGTCAGGCAGCATCCAAAGAACAGGAAATTCGACATTTCGGGCTAAAGCCCTTCATCAGGAATGAGGAAAGTGTGTCCAGCAGGCTAAGATAAAAGGTAGGGAGGAGGGACTTGGGGGAGGGGCGATGGAGATGTGACAGGTGGAAGGAGGTCAAGGTGAGGGTGATAGGCCGGAGTGGGGTGGGGGCGGAGAGGTCAGGAAGAAAATTGCAGGTTAGGAGGGCGTTGCTGAGTTCGAGGGAATCGACTGAGACAAGGTCGGGGGAGGGGAAATGAGGAAACTGGAGAGTTCATCCCTTGTGGTTGGAGGGTTCCCAGGCGGAAGATGAGGCGCTCTTCCTCCAACCGTCGTGTTGTTATGTTCTGGCGATGGAGGAGTCCAAGGACCTGCATGTCCTTGGTGGAGTGGGAGGGAGAGTTAAAGTGTTGAGCCACGGGGTGGTTGGATTGGTTGGTCCGGGCGTCCCAGAGGTGTTCCCTGAAGCATTCCGCAAGTAGGCGGCCCGTCTCCCCAATATAGAGGAGGCCACATCGGGTGCAGCGGATGCAATAGATGATGTGTGTGGTGGTGCAGGTGATTTTGTGGTGGATATGGAAGGATCCCTTGGGGCCTTGAAGATAAGTAAGGGAGGAGGTGTGGGTGCAAGTTTTGCATTTCCTGCGGTCGCAGGGGAAGGTGCCGGGAGTGGAGGTTGGGTTGGTGTGGGGTGTGGACCTGACGAGGGAGTCACAAAGTCTTTGCGGAACGCTGATAGGGGAGGGGAGGGAAATATATCCCTGGTGGTGGGGTCCGTTTGGAGGTGGCGGAAATGACGGCGGATGATACGCTGTATATGGAGGTTGGTGGGGTGTTAGGTGAGAACCGTGGGGTTCTGTCCTGGTGGCAGTTGGAAGGGCGGGGCTCAAGGGCGGAGGAGCGGGAAGTGGAGGAGATGCGGTGGAGGGCATCGTCGATCACGTCTGGGGGGAGTCTGCGGTCCTTGAAGAAGGAGGCCATCTGGGCTGTACGGTATTGGAACTGGTCCTCCTGGGAGCAGATGCGGCGGAGACGAAGGAATTGGGAATATGGGATGGCGTTTTCACAGGGGGCAGGGTGGGAGGAGGTGTAGTCCAGGTAGCTGTGGGAGTCAGTCGGTTTATAGTAGATGTCTGTGTTGTGTCGTTCGCCCGAGATAGAAATGGAAAGGTCTAGGAAGGGGAGGGAGGAGTCTGAGACAGTCCAAGTGAATTTGAGGTCGGGATGGAAGGTATTGGTAAAGTTGATGAACTGTTCAACCTCCTCGTGGGAGCACGAGGCAGCGCCGATACAGTCATCGATGTAGCGGAGGAAAAGGTGGGGGGTGGTGCCAGTGTAGTTGCGGAAGATGGACTGTTCCACATATCCTACGAAGAGACAGGCATAGCTGGGGCCCATGCGGGTGCCTATGGCAACTCCTTTAGTTTGGAGGAAGTGGGAGGATTGGAAAGAGAAGTTGTTCCGGGTGAGGACCAGTTCAGTCAGTCGAAGGAGGGTGTCAGTGGAAGGTTACTGGTTGGTGCGGCGGGAAAGGAAGAAGCGGAGGACTTTGAGGCCGTCGTGATGGGGGATGGAGGTGTACAGAGACTGGATGTCCATCGTGAAAATAAGGCGTTGGGGACCGGGGAAGCGAAAATCATGGAGGAGGTGGAGGGCGTGGGTGGTGTCCTGAAGGTAGGTGGGGAGTTCTTGGACTAAAGGGGACAGAACCGTGTCGAGGTACGCGGAGATGAGTTCGGTGGGGCAGGAGCAGGCTGAGACAATGGGTCAGCCGGGGCAGTCAGGTTTGTGGATTTTGGGCAGGAGGTAGAAACGGGCGGTGCGGGGTTGTGGGACTATGAGGTTGAAGGCGGTGGATGGGAGATCCCCTGAGGTGATGAGGTTATGGATGGTCTGGGAGATGATGGTTTGGTGGTGGGAGGTGGGGTCATGGTCAAGGGGGCAATAGGAGGAGGCATCCGCCATAGTCAAGGGGACAATAGGAGGAGGCGTCTGTATGGTCAAGGGGGCAATAGGAGGAGGCATCTCCTCCACTTCCCGCTCCTCTGCCCTTGAGCCCCGCCCCTCCAACCGCCACCAGGACAAAACCCCACTGGTTCTCACCTACCACCCCACCAACCTCCGTATACAGCATATCATCCGCCGTCATTTCCGCCACCTCCAAACGGACCCCACCACCAAGGATATATTTCCCTCCCCTCCCCTATCAGCGTTCCGCAAAGACCACTCCCTTCGTGACTCCCTCGTCAGGTCCACACCCCCCATCAACCCAACCTCCACTCCCGGCACCTTCCCCTGCAACCGCAGGAAATGCAAAACTTGCGCCCACACCTCCTCCCTTACTTCTCTCCAAGGCCCCAAGGGATCCTTCCATTTCCACCACAAATTCACCTGCACCTCCACACACATCATCTATTGCATCAGCTGCACCCGATGTGGCCTCCTCTATATTGGGGAGACGGACCGCCTACTTTCGGAACGCTTCAGGGAACACCTCTGGGATGTCCGGACCAACCAACCCAACCACCCCGTGGCTCAACACTTTAACTCTCCCTCCCACTCCACCAAGGACATGCAGGTCCTTGGACTCCTCCATCGCCAGAACATAACAACACGACGGTTGGAGGAAGAGTGCCTCATCTTCCACCTGGGAACCCTCCAACCACAAGGAATGAACTCAGATTTCTCCAGTTTCCTCATTTCCCCTCACCCCACCTTGTCTCAGTCGGTTCCCTCAACTCAGCACCGCCCTCCTAACCTGCAATCTTCTTCCTGACCTCTCCGCCCCCACCCCACTCCGGCCTATCACCCTCACCTTGACCTCCTTCCACCTATCACATCTCCATCACCCCTCCCCCAAGTCCCTCCTCCCTACCTTTTATCTTAGCCTGCTTGGCACACTCTCCTCATTCCTGATGAAGGGCTTTAGCCCGAAACGTCGAATTTCCTGTTCCTTGGATGCTGCCTGACCTGCTGCGATTTAACCAGCAACACATTTTCAACTCTGATCTCCAGCATCTGCAGACCTCACTTTTTACTTAAATGTAAAGAGGAGAGGGTTAGGTCCTCTCTAGTTTGAGATGGCACTTGTGCACCATGAATGTAATTTTCTGCCCAAGTCTGAATGTTATCCAGCTCTTGCTACATATGGAACTGGAATACTTCAGTATCTGAGGAATTGTGAATGGTATTAAACACGCTGTAATCATCAGCAATCATTCACCTCCTGGACTTATGACTGAAAGAAGGTCGCTGGTGAAACAGCTCAGTTGATTGGGCCTGGGAATCTACCCTGAAGAACTCCGATCATAATGTCCTGGGTCTTAGTTTATTACCTTCAATAATTATAACCATCTTTCTTTCAAATGCGAGAGAATAAAGAAGGCATTGACAAAAGGTACTCTTTTAAAGAACCAATCTAGACGCAATGTACCATTTGGAAAAAGAGTGGGGCTTGGGACTGATGGGACAGTTCTTTTTGAGATTGAGCACAAAGCAACACCCAAAAATTCTCCTCTGTTGCTGGAAAATGATATTGGACATCTCTCACCACACAGTTTTCCTCTTGTTCCTGATAAAATAAAGAGCCAGCAGTATCATGGAAAAACAAATAACTAGTGTTCAGTGCTCTTTTCCAGGAATCCACGGCTCTCCTTCAAACCATGGGGAAGACGGGATGGAGAATCATCCTGCGAAAAGGAAGGAAGAAAAAGCAAAGTAAGAAAATAATGAGGAAGAAAGAAAACAAAGGGGTGTGGAAAACAAGAAACAAACGAAGTCAAAAAGAGAGAAGTAAAGAAGGAAGTTGCAAGAAAATTGAGAGAGATAATAAAAGTAGAAACAAAGAGCAATTGGAAAAAGGAAGAAGTAAAAAAAGTAAGAAAAATGGTTGAGGGAGACAGACGCAAAAATTAAGAGTAAATAAATAAAAATATGCAGAAATAGAGTGATAAACCTTCAAAACTTAAAGTACAATGAAACTGAGAGAAGGAAGAGGTGAAGAGAGAAAACAGTTCATTACTAGCCATATCTGAATGAGCTGGCCACACCTTCCAGTGTTCATTGGTTTCTCAATTTTTTATCAGATATACAGTGGTAGTGAGATATGAAAGAAGTTTGGCAGATAGCTCACTATCAAAAACTCAGTTGTTTTTCGCTTAATGTGTGTAGAACCTATTCGTAGTTACAACAGAAAGTATCCCACAATACAACATCAGAACTTGTCAGATCTGCGAGCCGACTGAATGTCTTAATCTGGAGCCAGCGACAGCAGGTATGTCCGACAAATCCTGATGGACAAAAGGTTCACTGTTTGGTATTGGTCATAGTTTAAAATTTGGGAGAAGATTTGGGATAAGGTCATAGTTTCTCAGAAAATGATATTCCCCTCGTTTCTTTGTAATCTGTGCTATTCACTGACAGCAACAAGAGACATTGAGTTGAAAAGGGAATATTTCTACCTACTCTTTTTAATGTTTCCACCTACCTCTCCCACACTTTCCCTTTGCAGGCAATGATCTGATCTCCTGCCTCCAGCTCAGCAGCCTGTCCTCCAAGAGGAGTAAGAGACAAGGCACACAACCTATTCTTTGCTTTGATGTCTATTCACCTCCCCATATAAACAGGCACCTGGGCTTGTTTCAGGCTTACCCACAGCAATCTCATGATTGGGGATCAATGGAATGTGAGAGGCAATGGGAGCTGCATCACCATTACCCTGTAGGTAATGTGCAGAGGGGTTGAGAGGGATTTGTAAGTTGAGTGACAATGGGCTGAGAGGGGCGCCTGTTCTATGAGCTGTGTGCTGAGATGGTGAGAGGGATGTTTGCTTCTCAAATAAGGAGGTGATTGGGTATGAAGGATGTCAGATCTGTGGCTGATATTGTATGAAGTGTTCTTGCATGATGGGTGAGGATATACTGGACTGCAACAGGAATCTACTCTGGAAGTAATACGGTGAATGGCCTGTGCATGAAAGGTGGTAGAATATGAAAGGTTTCTCTTCTGCTTGAGGGGATATGAAGGGTGTTTGTCCTGTGCATGGTGTGTTTGTGGAGTGTGATGCGTGTCTACTTTCTCAACCTGAGGGGGGAAGAGAAGGACCCCTTAATATTTACAAAACTGACAATGTCTTGTGCAACTCGCAGACAGTACATTGTGTTTGTTGCAAGAGACTTCAGCCTTGAAATATTATACAGAGAATAGGTTACAGCTTGGATCATAATAAAATAATCAGAGATACTTCACCCTTCAAAAGTCTGATTAAAGAGGGATCTGGTTCATGGAGGGGCTTATTAAAATGCTGTCAGATGAATGAAGGGACTGTTTAAAATGGATCACATTAAAGGGGGATCTGAGTAAAAAAGTCTGATTAATTAAGGGATCAGTTAAAGTAAAACCTCGTTTACTAAAAGGGGGCTGGTTATTGAGGGGTCTAATTAAAGTGTAGTCTTGTTGGATAAAGGCACAAGGAAGGGGTCTTGTGGTGTATTGGTAGTGTCTCTACTTCTGGACCGAAAGGATCTGTGTTGAAGTTCCACCTTCTCTCAAGACATGCCATAACTTACTTGAACAGGTTGATTTAAAAACAATTAAAGGCATGTGAGGAACTTAGAGTGTTTGTTGCAAGAGACTTCAGCCTTGAAATATTATACAGAGAATAGGTTACAGCTTGGATCATAATAAAATAATCAGAGATACTTCACCCTTCAAAAGTCTGATTAAAGAGGGATCTGGTTCATGGAGGGGCTTATTAAAATGCTGTCAGATGAATGAAGGGACTGTTTAAAATGGATCACATTAAAGGGGGATCTGAGTAAAAAAGTCTGATTAATTAAGGGATCAGTTAAAGTAAAACCTCGTTTACTAAAAGGGGGCTGGTTATTGAGGGGTCTAATTAAAGTGTAGTCTTGTTGGATAAAGGCACAAGGAAGGGGTCTTGTGGTGTATTGGTAGTGTCTCTACTTCTGGACCGAAAGGATCTGTGTTGAAGTTCCACCTTCTCTCAAGACATGCCATAACTTACTTGAACAGGTTGATTTAAAAACAATTAAAGGCATGTGAGGAACTTAGAGCAAATGTTCCTTGTGCCAAGGAAATGAAATCAGCTTATTAAATTATTTTACCACTTGAGGGCTCTTGTGACACAGTGGTAATGTCTCTATCTCTGAGCCAAGAGAGCCTGTGTTCAAGTCTTACCTGCTCCAGAGATGGATCATAAACATTTCTGAACAGGTTGATTACAAAATACAAATAACTTCCCAAAATTGGATTTATAATGCCAGATAGCAAACACATCTAAAGTTCAGTGCTATAAATAAGACAGCTTTAGGTCAGCGAGACAGAATGAGATCTTGGTGAGCAAGGTTCTTTTTGTTGTCCTTTATTCAACATTTGTTAGTCTTCAAAAGATCAGGAATTGAAAAGTTGCAAAATAGGGCTCAGCTTGGAAAGGAAAACAAAAATGACATCACAGAACTGTTTGTTTTTATTTACATTTAATCTTTAGTTTATTTAATAGTACAAAAGTAAGCTTAATGCAGCTTGGCAATGTGCAGAATCCATTCTGTAGCATGTGGCGAAACATGGACTCTTCACGTGACCTGGATGAACACATTCAGGAACTGTCACTGGCAGTGGAAACTAAAGCTCTGGGTTTCACTGGGGTCGCTGCTGTATCTGTGAGGCTGCAGACTACAGGGATAACACTTTCAGGGAGATAGTCAGGTTAAGGAAATACAGGCAAGTAGATCATGGGTGACTGATAAGCAGGAGGGAAGTCTCCTGAACTGACAGTATCGAAATACTGGAGAAAGATGATGTCTCAAAAGGTTCAAGGACAGAATCACTTTGGCTACAGCTAAAGAACAAGATGGATGGAACCATATTGTTTGGCCTGGTCTATCAACTACTGGGAAGAATGCAGAGGAACAATTCTGTAAGCAAATTGAGAGGCAACCAATTATAATGGGGACATTGATACTCAAATATAGACTGGAATAGTGGTAATGTTAAGAGCAGAGAGAGGCTAGATTGTGGAATATATACAACAGTTTCCTATAGCAGTTATGTATTAAGTCCAATAAGAAAGGAGGCACTTCTAGACCTGGTTCATGTAAATGAGGTAAATCAAGTAGCAGTGGAGAACATATAGGAGAAACTGATCATTGTATCATGAGGATTAGTGTGAAGGTGGACAAGGGCAATGGACAATCCACCGCAAGATTAATTAACCGGGGAAAGGTCATCTTCAATAGACCAAGAATAGAGCCCAGTTGAATAAGCTGTAGCAAAGGGTTGGCTGGAAAACTGTAATTGAACAATGGCCTACCTTCAAAGAATGGATGGTTCAGGAACAAATAAGGTATACTGCATACACCTGAAAGAGAAAGATAGGGCAAACACACCCAGACCTTCCTGGATGAAGGAGGAGATACATATTAAGATAAACAAGAAAAGGTTTTCTTGTGTCAGGGAGAAAATACAATTTAGACCAAGCTGAATGCTTTAATTATTCATTTCTTCCACCTCTTTGCTGAACACTTTGCTATGAAGAATTTGGGATAAGATCTGATAGCTGACCTAAAGAAGATTCCAAATACTTTTCCATAAGCACATAAATAGTAAAAAGAAGAGTAGAACTGATTAGGGACCAAAAAAGATTTTAACATACAGAGGCAGGAGAAATGGCTGAAGTACTGAAGCAATACTTTACATGTCTTCATCAAGGAAGCAAATGCTACCAAGGCCATGTTGACAAAGGAAGAAACTCCAACACTAGGAGGGTTTAGATAAGCTGCTAGTTATTTGAGTTGAAAAGATTCAGTTCAGAACCAGTCAAGATGTATCAGGAATTCAGTGAAAATTGCAGAGGCACTGACTATAAATTTTGTCTTCCCTGGACTTGGAGGAGGTTGAAGGGCAGAGGATTGGAGAATTACAAACATTATGTCATTGTTCAAACGGGTTGTAAGGATAAGTCCAACTTAATCAGTTCAACTTTTAATAGTGAGGAAACCTCTAGATACAATGGGGCAGAATTAATAGTCACATGGACAAATGTAAATTAACTGGGGACAGCCAGTGCGGATTTCTGGAGGGAAAATCATTTTAAACTAATTTGCCGCAGTTTTTAAAAGATATAACAGAGTTGATGAGTGCGCTGAGGTTAAAAAGAGTTGTTTCCTCTTGTGAGAGAATCTAGGACTGGAGAGCAAAATCTCCAAGTAGGAGTTGCCTGTATAAAAAAGATGAGAAGGAATTTAGTCAGAGGGTAATGAACTTGTGGAATTCTTTACTACTGAGAGCTGTTGAGGCTGCGCCAATTCAAGGTAGACATTGACACAATATTAATCAATCAAGTCATAGAGATGTACAGCATGGAAGCACACCCTTCAGTGCAACTCATCCATCCCAACCAGATATCCCAACCCAATCTAGTCCCATTTGCCAGCATTCGGCCCATATCACTCTAAACCATTCTTATTCATATACCCATTCAGATACTTTTTAAATGTTGTAATTGTATCAGTGCCCACCACTTCTTCTGGAAGTTCATTCCATACACACATCACCCTCTGCATGAAAACGTTGCCCCTTAGGTCCCTTTTAAATCTTTCCCCTCTCACCTTAAACCTATGCTCCCTAGTTTTGGACTTACCCACCTGGGGAAAAGACCTTGACTATTCACCTTATCCGTGCTCTTCATGATTTTAAAAACCTCTATAAGGATCATTTCTCAGCCTCTGCTGCTGCAGGGAAAATAGCCCTAGCCTACTCATCTTCTCTCCAGAGCTCAAACCCTTCAATCCCGGTGACATCCTTGTAAATCCTTCCTGAACCATTTCAAGTTTAACAACATCTTTCCAATAGCAGTAAGGGAATCAAAGCACGTGAGGAAATGTGAAGTTGAGAATTATTGGATCAGCTATGACCTAATTGAATGGTGATGGAGACTTGAGGGGCTGAAAGGCCTACCTTTGCTTCTATACAGTATGGTCTTAAGGTAATGCTGTTAATATGGTGTACACTGACTTAAAGAAGGCATTCAATATTATGCCACACAACAGACTTGGAAGCATGTTGTAAGTCATGGAATCATAGGGAGAGTTGCAACATGAATACAAACTTGGCTTAGTGAAAGGAATCAAAGCATAATTGTTTATTGATATTTTGCAAGCTAGAGGAAGTTTTAATCAAGTTCCCCAAAGGTTGATGTTAAGATCTTTTGCCTTTACTGATATTGTTTTTAATTGGTGATCTAGGTCTTTGAGTGGAGGGGACAATTTCAAAGTTTGTAAGTGGTCCAAAACTAGAAAGCATTGTAAATGATGAGGAGGGCTGTATAGAACTTTGACAGGTTGGTGGACTAGTCAATTAGGTGGCAGATGAAGTCCAGTGTAAAGAAGTTTTGAGATGATATGCATTTAGTTAGAACATGAAATACAGCATAAAATAAAGGTAATATTCTAAAGTTAGGGCAAGAGCACACAGACTTGGGTATATATATGCTATAAAGCTGATTGGACAGGTGGAAGATAAGAAAGTGTAGTATATCTTCTTTAATAGGGACATAGAGTACAATGACAGGGAGGTTATGCCATATCTATACAATATACCAGTTAAACCTCAGTTGGAATGTTTTGTACAGTTCTGAATGCCACACTTCAGGAATGATGTTAACACTTTGGAGAAAATGCAGATTTAAGAAAATAGTTTCAGAGTTTAGATTCAGTTTTGAAAAAAGATTGGATAAGTTATAGAGTCATACAGTCCTACAGCAAGGAGACAGGCACTTTGGCCCAAACTGGTCCATACTGACCAAAGTATCCATCCACTCTTACCACATTTCCCTTCATTTGGCCCATATTGTTCGAAACCTTTCCTATCCATGTATTTGTCCAAATGCCTTTTAAATGTTGTTAACGTACCCGCCTCAAACACTTCTGCTGGCAGCTCATTCCATATGCGTACCATCCTCAGGTTCCCTTTTATTCTTTCCCCTCTAACCCTGAACTGATGCCCTCTAGTCCTTGATTCCCCAACTCTGGGAAAGACTGAGTCATTCACCTGATCCATGCCCCTCATGATTTTATACACCTCTGTAAGATCTCCTCTCAGTCACCTATGCTCTAGAGAAAAGTCCTAGCTTGTCCAATCTTTCCCTAAAACTCAGACCCTTGTAATTGTACTCATATCCACCACTTCTTCTGGCAGTTCATTCCATTCACACACCTGCAGGAAAAAGGTGCCCCTTAGGTCCCTTTTAAATTTTCCCCTCTCACTTTAAACCTATGCTCTCTAGTTCTGGACTTCCTTAGCCTGGGGTAAAAACAACATCCTTTTAAATTTCTTCTGCACTCTTTCCAGTTTAATAGCATTCTTCCTAAAGCAAAGTGACCAAAACTGAACACAATACTCCAAGTGCAGCCTCACCAACGTCCTGTACAATTGCAACATAACTTCCCAACTCCTATACTCTGTCCTGACTAATGAAGGCCAAAATCCCTGTTTACTGCCCTGTTTACCTGTGACTTCATTTTTAGAGAACCACTAACCTGAACTCCAAGGTCCCTCTGTTCCACTACAATCGCTGAGGCCCTACCATTCACCATGAAACTCCTATCTTGATTTGACTTTCCAACATGCAAGACCTCACACCTATGTAAATTAAACTCCATTTGCTATTTCACGGCCCACCTCCCCAGCTGATCAAGGTCCTGCTACAATGCCTGATAACCTTCCTCACTATCCACGATACCGCCTATTATAGTGCCATCAGCAAACTTAAAAATCATGCCTTGAACCTTCTCATCCAAATCATTGATATAGGTAATAAACAGCAATGGGCCGAGCACCAACCCCTGACAGGTTGGTGGAGTGGTCAAATGTATATCTTATCATTCAGAATCTTCTCATTTAACTTATCTACCACAGATGTTAGGCTTACTGGCCTGTAGTTCCCAGGTTTTTCTTTGAATAATGACTCAACATTCACTCCCCTCCAGTCTTCTGGGACCTCACCCCGTGGCTATGGATGATTCAAAAATATCTGCCAGAGCCCCCGCAATTTCTTCTCTAGCCTCTTGAATATATTTGGTCAGGACCAGGAGATTTATCCACCTTCATAAATTCTAATACATCCAACACCACCTCTACTGTGATATGGGTTGTCACCAAGTTACGATCACTAACTTACCCAAGTTCCCATGTCTTCATGTCTTTCTCCATGGTAAACACAGAGGAGAAATATTCATTGAGGACCTCACCCATCTCCAGCGGTTCTACACATACATGTTCACTTTGGTACTTGAGGGGTCCTATTCTCTCTCTAGTCATTCTTTAATATACTTAAAGAACTTCTTGGACTTCACCCTGATTTTCTCAGCCAAGGCTATCTCATGACCCTCATTCACTCTCCTGATTTCCTTCTTCAGTGACCCCCTATATACCTCCTGAGATTCCTCTGATCCCAGCTGCCTGTACCTGAGCCAAACCTCCTTTTTTTTTGGTTAAAGCCTCCATATCTTTTGTCATCCAGTGTTCTCTATTCCTATAGGAAGGATAGAAAGGGAGGTAAGAGAGATGAGGGAGTGGCATTTTTGATAAGAGATAGCATTACAGCTGTGCTGAGGGAAGATATTCTTGGAAATACATCCAGGGAAGTTATTTGGATGGAACTGAGAAATAAGAAAAGGATGATCATCTTATTGGGATTGTATTATAGACCCCCCAATAGTCAGAGGGAAATTGAGAAACAAACTTGTAAGGAGATTTCAGCTGTCTGTAAGAATAATAAGGTAGTTATGGTCGGGGATTTTAACTGTCCAAACATCAACTAGGACTGCCATAATGTTAAAAGTTTAGATGGAGAGGAATTTTGTAAGTGTATACAAGACAATTTTCTGATTCAGTATGTGGATGTACCTACTAGAGAAGGTGCAAAACTTGACCTACTCTTGGGAAATAAGGCAGGGCAGGTGACTGAGGTGTCAGTGGGGAGCACTTTGGGGCCAGAGATCATAATACTATTCGTATTAAAATAGTGATGGAAAAGGATAGTCCAGATCTAAAAGTTGAAGTTCTAAATTGTGGGCGGCACTGTTGCCTCACAGCGCCAGAGACCCGGGTTCAATTCCTGCCTCAGGCGACTGACTGTGTTGAGTTTGCACATTCCCCCCTTGTCTGCGTGGGTTTCCTCCGGGTGCTCCGGTTTCCTCCCACAGTCCAAAAATGAGCAGGTTAGGTGAATTGGCCATGCTAAATTACCTGTAGTGTTAGGTGCAGGGATAAATGTAGGGGAATGGGTCTGGGTGGGTGCGCTTCGGCAGGTCAGTGTGGATTTGTTGGGCCGAAGGGCCTGTTTCCACACCGTAAGAAAGTAAAGTAATCTAAAAAATTGGAGAAAGGACAATTTTGATGGTATTAGGCAAGAAGTTGCAAAAGCTGATTGGAGGCAGATGTTCTCAGGTAAAGAGTCGGCTGGAAAATGGGAAGCCTTTTGCTGGATGACTAAAGAAATTGAGAGTTTCGTTAAGATAAAGAAGGAAGCATATGCCAGGTATAGACAGGATAGATCGAGTGAATTCTTAGAAGAGTATAAAGAAAGTAGGAGTATACTTAAGAGGGAAATCAGGAGGGCAAAACAGGGACTTGAGATAGCTTTGGCAAGGAGAATCCAAAGGGTTTTTACAAGTATATTAAGGACTAAAGGGTAACTAGGGAGAGAATAAGGCCCCTCAAAGATCAGCAAGGCGGCCTTTGTGTGGAGCCATATAAAATGGGGGAGATACTAAATGAATATGTTGCATCAGTATTTACTGTGGAAAAAGATATCAGAGATAAAGACTGTTGGGAAATAGATGGTGACATCTTGCAAAATATCCAGATTACAGAGGAGGAAATGCAGGATGTCTTGAAATGTTTAAAAATGGATAAATCCCCAGAACCTAATCGAGTGTACCCGAGAACTCTGTGGGAAGCTAGAGAAGTGATTGCTGGGCCTCTTGCTGAGATGTTTGTAACATCGATAGTCACAGGTGAGGTGTCAGAAGACTGGAGGTTGGCAAACGTGGTGCCAATGTTTAAGAAGGGCGGTAAAGACAAGCCAGGGAACTATAGACCGGTGAGCCTGACCTCGGTGGTGGGCAAGTTGTTGGAGGGAATCCTGACGGACAGAATGTACATGTATTTGGAAAGGCAAAGTCTGATTTGGGATAGTCAGCATGGTTTTGTGTGTGGAAAATCATGTCTCACAAACTTGATTGAGTTTTTTGAAGAAGTAACAAGGAGATTGATGAGGGCAGAGCAGTAGATGTGATCTATATGGACTTCAGCAAGGCGTTCAACAAGGTTTCCCATGGGAAACTGATTAGCAAGGTTAGATCTCACGGAATACTGGGTGAACTAGCCATTTGGATACAGAACTGGCTCAAAGGTAGAAGACAGAGGGTGGTGGTGGAGGGTTGTTTTTCAGACTGGAGGCCTGTGACCAGTGGAGTGCCACAACGATTGATGCTAGGCCCTCTACTTTTTGTCATGTACACAAATGATTTGGATGCAAGCATAAGAGATATAATTAGTAAGTTTGCAGATGACACCAAAATTGGAGGTGTAGTTGGACAGCGAAGAGGGTTAACTCAGATTACACCAGCATCTGGACCGAATGGGCCAATGGGCTGAGAAGTGGCAGATGGAGTTTAATTCAGATAAATGCAAGGTGCTGCATTTTGGGAAAGCAAATCTCAGCAGGACTTATACACTTAATGGTAAGGTCCTAGAGAGTGTTGCTGAACAAGGAGACCTTGGAGTGCAGGTTCATAGCTCCTTGAGAGTAGAGTCACAGGTAGATAGGATAGTGAAGAAGGTTTTTAGTATGCTTTCCTTTATTGGTCAGAGTATTGAGTACAAGAGTTAGGAGGTCATGTTGCAGCTATACAGAACATTGGTTAGGCCACTGTTGGAATATTGCATGCAATTCTGGTCTCCTTCTTATCAGAAAGATGTTGTGAAACTTGAAAGGATTCAGAAAAGATTTATAAGGATATTGCCAGGGTTGGACGAGCTGAAATACAGTGAGAGGCTGAGCAGGCTGGGACTGTTTTCCTTGGAGCATCGGAGGCTGAGGGGTGACCTTATAGAGGTTTACAAAATTATGAGGGGCATGGATAGGATAAATAGACAAAGTCTTTTCCCTGGGGTCAGGGAGTCCACAACTAGAGTGCTTAGGTTTAGGGTGAGAGGGGAAAGATATAAAAGAGACCTAAGAGGCAACTTTTTCACACAGAGGGTGGTATGTGTATGGAATGAGCTGCCAGAGGAAGTGGTGGAGGCTGGTACAATTGCAACATTTAAGAGGCATTTGGATGGGTATATAAATAGGAAGGGTTTGGAGGGATATGGGCCGGGTGCTGGCGGGTGGGACTAGATTGGGTTGGGATATCTGGTTCGGCATGGACGGGTTGGACCAAAGGGTCTGTTTCCAAGCTATACATCTCTATGACTCTATCAACTTTGCCTTTCATCCTCACAGAAATATGTAGATGTTGGACTCTAACTATCTCACTTTTAAAGGCCTCCCACTTGCTGGCTGTTCCTTTATCTGTAAACGAACTATTCCAATTAATCCCTGCAAGCTCCTGTCTAATTCCATCAAAATTCATCTTGCCCCAATTTAGAACTTGAATCTGTGGACCAGTTTTGTCCTCTCCATAACTATTTTAAAATTAATGGAACTATGATCGCTGGTCCCAAATTGCTCCCCCACTATCACCTCAAACACCTGTCTTGCCCTTTCTCCCAAGAGTAAATCGGGTTTTACCCCTTCCCGAGTAGGAGTCTCTATATACTGCTTGAGGAAACTTGCCTGAACGTACTTAACAAATTCCACCCCATCTAAGCCCTTAACGCAATGGCAGTCCTATTGAATGTTAGGAAAACTTAAATCCCCTGCTATGACAGCTCTATTGCTCCTGCAAGTCTCCCCAGTCTCCCTGAGTATTTGTTCCTCTAATTCCCATTGACCATTCGAAGGCCTATAGTACAACTCCAAAAATGTTACCTCCCCTTATTTCTTAGCTCCACCCACAAAGCCTCACTGGATGATTCTTCACTTATTTCATCTCTGATTACCACTGTGATACTCCCCTCCCACCACCACTGCCCTGCCTAAAGCACCTGTACACTGGCACATTAAGCTGCCAGCCCTGTTCCTCCCTTAGCCATGTTTCTGTAATGGCTATATTATCCCAGTCCCACATACCTATCCACGTCCTCAGTTCATCAGCCGAACCTGTGAGCCCTCTTGCATTGAAATAGATGCAATTTAATCAAAAAGGCATTCCTTGCTCCCTGTCATTTTCCAGCCTGACCTATCTTTTCATTTTACTATTTCTGATTACTGTATCTCCTTCCAGCCTCACACTTGCTTCCCTGCTGTTAAGGATCCCACCTGCCTGTCAATCCAGTTTAAACCCTCCCCTGCAGCACTAGCAAACCTGGCCGTCAAGATATTTGATCCCTCCAGTTCAGATTCAACCCGTCCCTCTTGAACAGGACACCTCTGCCCCAGAAAAAACCCCTATGATCTAATTATCTGAATCCCAGTTGGTACTGTTTTCCTGAAGAGAACGCTGAGGGGAGGCTGTATAGAATTGCTGACAGTTCTGGACAGAGCAGACAGAAAAACGGATCCCACTCAAGAATAAGAGGGTATAATTTGTAATGATTTGCAAAATGAGTAAAGGCAATGTTAGAAAAAATGTTATCACACAACGAGTGGTTCAGTTCTAGAATTGTTGTTGGAATATGTCCAACTGAGGCTTTAAAGAGAGCATTAAATGATTATTTAAATCGAAATAATCGGCAGGGTTGTGATGAAAGCGTGAGAAAATGGCACTAAATCATGACAATCTTTCAGAGAGTCCTTGCAAACACAATGGACAGAACGGCCTCCTTCTGCACTATAATAATTCCGTAATACTGAGATAAAATGGTTTGTGTGTGAGGAGTCAGAGCTGAAAATGTGTTGCTGGAAAAGCGCAGCAGGTCAGGCAGCATCCAAGGAGCGGGAGATTCGACGTTTCGGGCATAAGCCCTTCTTCACATTCCTGAAGAAGGGCTTATGCCCGAAACATCGAATCTCCTGCTCCTTGGATGCTGCCTGACCTGCTGTGCTGTTCCAGCAACACATTTTCAGCTCTGATCTCAGCATCTGCAGATCTCACTTTCTCCTGTGAGGAGTCAGAACAAGGCTCATGTTTGAAAACTAGCTTTGATTTTGTGAAGTGATCATAAGGTGAATTTAACAGAGGTCTTTTTTTCTTGAATGTGTTGTGTAATCTTGTGAGTCTAAATACATAATCTTCTTTCTTCAGATAATTGTTCATTTCATGATGAACAGAGAGTCTTCATTAAGCTGCTCAAACTTGCAGTGTTCTTGTAATCCAGGCTCTGAGAATTCTCTCTCATTTATGGCCTTTCCTGTGGTTGGTCACTTTCATTAGTGAGTGTGTGAAACCAAAAAGGCTTGTTGAGAGACCTTACTCTTCAAAGTTTCCACTCCTTATGAACAGGATATTCTACCCCCATCAGAAATTTTTCACTGATTTGCCTAAATCTATGTTTTCAGAGAGGGTTCATTCACATTAAAAACTGTTGTATAATGGAAATGAATATGCTATATTAACATACATGAAGTAACTCTGATCTCAACAGTCATATTCTATTGAGACTCTAAGGCAGATGAACTGTGGAAGAGAGAGAAAAACTGCGGAGGGCTCTTACCAATGTCACAAGATAAACAGAGATTACAGGATCTCCTGAGAGTTAGTTAATGATCACTTTTCGATAAATTACAAACAGCAACGCAGCCGACTCAGAAGGAATGGTCTAGTTATATAGAACAGCCTCGAGCAGTACAGCCACCCATAGCCCTGACCCCAAGGTAGTTAGAATAATGCAGGCTTGAGTCCATGGGAGCAGCACAGTCCATGGAGACAATAACACAAAGCATATCAGAAATAATTGAATTATTATTTTCTGAAGGTTCACTGAACTGAAAATGTGAACTCTGACTCTTTCTCTTCACAGATGTTCTTGTATCTGTGGAGTTTGTCCAACCCTTTATTTTTACTTAGTAAGCCAGAGTAGGCTAACACTGATGTAAATAAAGCATTTCAGTATCCTTGCATTTATTCAGTGTGGGTGTAAAGGGATAGATATTCTTTCTCTCCAGTGTTGGATGGTGAGGGGATTGTAAATGGATGTAGCCATACACTCAGATATTTATAGCAAAACAGAAAAAAGATAATATTCAGCCCATTACATCTGCACCAGTCAACAAAGATTAAGCCTATTTGTCAGCTCTTGGCCCATAGCCTCCAAGATATTGGCAATGAAAGTGAATATCTAAATAATACTTTTTCAATACTACAAGAATTTTGAATTAACCACCCTTTCAAGTAGTGAGTTCCAGAATCTCACCAGTCTTTGGGTGAAAACATTTCTTCTCAACTCTCTTTTATAATCTTCTACGTTTTACCTTAAATCTAGAGTTTCTGGTTATTGACCCCTCTACTTGTGGAAAAAAATGCTTTCCTAGCTATCCTATCTATGCCCCTCATGATCTTAAACACCTCAGATGAGTCCCCTCTCAACCTTTCCTGCTCCAAGAAAAATAGCTCAACCTTTCCTGATAATTCAGGCCCTCCAGTCCAGGCAGCATCCTGGGAAATCTCCTCTGCACCTGCTCGAGTGCAATCATGTTCTTCCGATAATGTGGAAACAAGAACTCCCGCAGTATTTCAGGTGTGACCTAAATAACATTTTATACAGATGCAGCATAACCTCCCTGTTTTTGTATTCTATGCCTCGACTAATCAGGGCAAGCATCCCAAATTTCACCTTAACAACTGTATCTACCTGTTGTGCTATCTTCACGCAACTTGCCCAGGTCTATTTTCAAATATTAAGTTGAGATCTGACCCCTCCCTTGTTAGACTCTTTATACGCGAGCTAAAAGAGTTCTCTGGATGCAATTTAAGAATTTTATTTTTGGTGTTTGTAGATATATATACATCAAGACCCTTGTGATTTTCAGTACTTTCCAGGTTCCTACCAGTTATATTGTAATTTCTTGCTTTGTTAGCCCTCCTTGAGGTATTGCCTCACACATTTGCAGGGTTAACTTCTATTTGCCACTTCTCTCCCTACCTGACCAGTCTATTGATATCCTCTTACCAGTACCAAGCTCTGTAGAATGACAGTGGAAAGATTTCCAGTCACAGAAACATCCCTCAATTATCATCGCTATTTCCTGCCTCTTAGCCCATATTGGATCCAATGTGCCACTTTGCCTTGAATCCCACAGGCTCTTTGTTATCTTGATCAGTCTCCCTGATGGATCTATTATCTCTCCCTGATAGCTTGGGTGGCCTACGACACACTCCCACTAGCATTATTGGCATTTGTGTTTTCTAACCTCAACATATATAGCCTTCATTTGACGATCCTCCCAAGATATCATTGTTCCTCGCTGTTAGAATTAATTCCTTGATCAATATTGCAATCCCAACCATTGCCATACCACTTTAATAATTTATTCACGAGATGTGGATGTCATTGGCTAGGCCAGCATTTCTTGCCCATCTCTAGTTGCCCTTGAGAAGATGATAGGCAGAAGTGAGGTCTGCAGATGCTGGAGTCAAGAGTGTGGTTCTGGAAAAGCACAGTAGGTCAAGCAGCATCCGAGGAGCAGGAAAATCAACATTTCGAGCAAAAGCCCTGCATCAGGAATGAGACTGGGAGCCTCGGGGGTGGAGAGATAAATGGGAGGGGGTGGTGCTGGGGAGAAGGCAGCTGAAAGTGCAATAGGTGAATGGAGGTGGGGTAATGGTGATAGGTTGGAGGGAAGGGTGGAGCGGATAGATGGGAAGGAAGATGGACAGGTAGGACAGGTCAAGAGGGTGGTGCTGAGCTGGAAGGTTGGAAGTGGGGTAAGGTGGGGGTGGGGAAATGAGGAAACTGGTGAAATCCACATTGATGCCAGGAAAATATATTTCCCTCCCCACCCCAATCCGTTTTCTGCAAAGACTGTTCCCTCTATGACTACTTGATCAAGTCCACACACACCCTCAACAACCCACCCTCCCATCCCTGCACTTTCCCCTGCTACTGCAGGAATTGCAGGACCTGGGCATCTTCCATTGCCACTCCCTAACCACCTGAAGCCTGGAGGAAGAATGCCTCATCTTTTGCCTCGGGACCCTCCTCCCCATGGCATCAATGTGGATTTCACCAGTTTCCTCATTTCCCTCCCCCACCTTGTCCCAGTTCCAAACTTCCAGCTCAGCACCATCCTCATGGCCTGTCCTACCTGTCCATCTCCCTTCCCACATATCTGTTCCACCCCCACCTCCACGCATCTATCGCACTCTCAGCTACCTGACTCCAGCTCCAGCCCCCTCCCATTTATCTCTCCATCCACGAGGCTCCCAGCCTTATTCCTGATGAAGGGCTTTTGTCTGAAACATCGATTTTCCTGCTCCTCAGATGCTGCCTGACATGCTGTGCTTTTCCAGCAGCACACTCTTGATTAGATGATGATGAGCTGCCTTCTTGAACCCACCTGCTGTGGGCAGCATAGACATGGGAACTCCACCACCATCTACAAGTTCCCCTGTCAGCCAATAACCATCTTAACTTGGAAATATATCGTCATTCTTCATTGCTATTAGGTCAACATCCTGGAACTTACTCCCTGGTGTCACGTGGGGCTACCTATTGCACAGGAAAGCAATGGTTTAAGAAGGCAGCTCCCCACCACATTCTCAAGGGAAGCTAGGGATGGGCAATAAATGCTAGCCCAGCCAAAGACCAAAAATGAATTCTAAGAACTCTCTGCACACTCTCTGAGGCTCTTGCATCCTTTCAATAATGTGGTGATTGGAATACTCTAGTTGTTGCCTAACAAGAGCTTTATGAAGGTGCAACAGAACATCACTGTTTTTGTACTCAATACTTGTATTTATGAAATCTTTTCTAATTATTCTCTCAATATGTCTGGCCACTTTCAAAAATTTGTGCACACAAACCTTCTAATACCCTGTACTCTTTGGAAGCTCATCATTAAGTATTTTTGGTGCAATATTCCATTTAGGAAAATGCCACATCTTAGTAAGCAGAGATCAGGAATCAGGAATGATGAAGGGCCTGAAATGTTGATTTTCCTGCTCCTCGGATGCTGCCTGACTTGCTGTGCTTTTCCAGCACCACACTAATCTTGACTCTAATCTCTAGCATCTGTGGTATCCATTTCCGCCTACATCTTAGTAAGCAGCTGATTACATTGCAGAGAGTGCAGAAGATGTTTAGCAGAAGGTTTCTTGGGATGAGATAGTTATGTGAAAAGATTGGAAATGTTGGACATACTTTCCTTGGAAAGGACTGAGGGCAAATTTGATAGCAGTTTTCAACATGATGAGTAATCTTCTAGACAGAGTAAATGGGAAAACATTGTTTCCACTCAGAAAAAGATTGACAACTAGAGGGTATGGTTTTAAAGCATTTTATTTTTAAAAAAAAGCAAATGTTAAGTGAGAAAGAAACTTGCTCACATGGTGAGTAGTTAGAGTTTGAAATGTACTGCTTGAAAAGTTTGGTGGAGGCAGGGTCAATTGAGACATTATAGGGGCATTGGATGATTGTGTAAATAGAAACCCCATGTACAGGGTTACACAAAAATGGCAGGAGACTGGCATTAGGTCAAAATGACTGGACAACCAGTAGAGGCACGATGCACTGAATAGCCGCCTTTTGCATCATAACAATTCAGTGATGATCACCTCATACTTCTTATTAATTTCCATCTGCCACTTGTCTGCCCATTCTGCTTACATATATATTTGAATATTATGGATAACCCTGAGCATGAGCAGTTAATTTTGTAGTAAATACAAGTCTATGGCCAGACTTGTGGCACAGTGGGCAGCATCCCTGTCTCAGAGTAAAAGACTTCAGTTGAAATCAAATCCAGGGACTTGATAATCAAGGAGGGTTTATTTTTTAATTTTCCCCCACTACCACCTAACAGTGGTAGTGCTTATTCTTTCAAGATGGATCAATAGGGTAATTAGCAACATGTAAATTGCTCCAACTCTCATTAATAGGATGTGGAAAGAGCAGGAGAGATTCTATCAGCCATGTGGCGGAAAGGAATTTTGAGCTTCTTCTCTCAATGTATAGCTTCAGACTAGATACATGCAAAAGTGCATGTTACATACATCACCATCACACAAGTCTATTCCAATCTCAATATCAAGGACACCACTCTTGTATTAACTCTGAATATAAAACCAACACAAATCTTATATGCATGACTTAACCTCGTATAATAAACATCTTTTGAGTCAACCCGAGTTTTTAAATTGTATAATATTGAAGACGTCAGGATTTCTTTGAACATATCCAAGAACTCTGGTCTCCCTCCTATAGCAAGGATATTGTGAAATTTGAAAGGGTTCAGAAAAGATTTACAAGAATGTTGCTAGGGTTGGAGGGTTTGAGCTGTAGGGAGACGCTGAATGTGCTGGGGCTGTTTTCCTGGCGTGTCAGAAGCTGAGGTCTGTCAGTGGCTGTGGAGCATTGTACATGAGCTACAAAATACCAGGTGGGAATCTAACACTTCTCTTTACCCACTGAGTACTGTCCACACATATAAGATAACATGATTTAGGTACACGTAGGCCATACAGTACCTCGTCCCTCCCCATCACTCTCAACAGCTTGATCAGGTCCCCCTTGTCCTCACTTTCCACCCCACCAGCCTCTGTATTCAAAAGATCATTCTCTGCTATTTTAGACAATTCCAGCAGAACACCTTACGGAGGTTTATAAAATCATGAGGGGCATGTATAGGGTAAATAGACAAGCTCTTTTCTCTTGGGTGGGGGAGTCCAGAACTAGAGAGCATAGGTTTAGGGTGAGAGGGGAAAGATTTGAAAGGGACCTAGGAGGAAACTTTTTCAAGCAGAGGGTGGAGTGTGTATGGACTGAGCTGCCAGCGGAAGTGGTGGAGGCCTCCTTCTTTAAAATACAAGACAAAGTCCGTGCATAAGTGTTAAAACATAATAATGCAACTCTGGCAGGATGTTGGCAGAAGTAGAGGGAAAGAGGAGAGTGCTGGGTGTCTGTATTTAGATCTATTTCCTCCCTTCACACGTAATTGACTATCAAGATTTGAGCAGCAGGCTGCAGTTTCTAAATCAGATAGAATATCTCCCATCAGCATTGCAAAAGGACGTGATAATTTTGAGGGTGCAGCCAATCTGCCCTCATCTTCTACTTTCAACTGTCACTGGTAGAAAAGAGATTGTAAAAACTGCAACTTTAAATTAGAATCACATTCCAAGAGAACTACAAAGGTCATTGAATTTATTTATTACCTGTCATGCCTCAGTGAGAAGCTTGAATTCAGAATTAATCCTTGACAGAACAAACAGAGTAAAATCTCCATGGACTAAAGATAGATCTGTATACTGCAATATGCAGCAACAGCATTCAGCTCAGGTCTGAGATTCATAGCTGATAATAATTAATCAGATTTAGTCATTCCATGCATTCTTATTAATCACTATCACATTGGTTTCAAATGCAAGCACTTCCTAGATAAGATCAAACTCAAGCTCTACATAACTGGTTATGGTGTGGGAGAACATTTGCAACTAAAGGTAACATTTTCCAATCCCTTGTCAATACAAATACCACAGGTGCTTACAACATATACAGTGGAACTTCAATTATCTGAACGAGATGGGCGGGTACTATTTCGCTTGGATAATTAATTATTATTTGGTTAAATGATTTTTCTCTGGGGCTCGGAGTTTTCTGTGAAGTCTGCTCCCTGTTCAGGAGGCTAGGAAGCAGCACACCAGACGTGAGCCCCCACCCCAACCCGTTCTCGTGCCTCCCTTCAGCCCCAACTCGCCCCTCACCCTGTCGGCCTCTGCCCCAGACCAAAGCCAAGCCCTTCTGCGCCCGTCCGTCCCCGCCTATCCCACCCCGCCCCTCCCGTCTGTCTCACCTCCATCCAACACCGCCACCTGCCTGCCAGCCCCGTCCGTGCCCCGCCCGTCCCCAACCCCGCCACCCCGACCCATCGTATGACGTCCGCCCACTGGCCAACCCGATACAGAACAAGTTAGAGTAATATTTCATCTACATTGTCCTGTCAAACATTCTCAAGGCAGGTACAGCATGGATTAGAAATCAGCTTTCATCACCCAAAATTGTTCAATGGAACACTCCTGGCACAGCTGCAGTACAGGTTAAATACAGAGCAAATATCCCTCTACACTGAAGTATCAAACAATCTTAGGGCAGATATATTGTGTGTTTAGTACAGTGTAGAGCACCCTCTATGTTGTTTCCATCAAGGACAGGTACAGTAATGTTTGAACCTATGTGGCATTCCCAGGTCTTGATCTGTGGAATTTAGAAGGGATATTGCTAACTGTTGTTCTGATTATGGGCTGTTCTACTCTGTAGGCTCTTATGCTTATTGATATTTTTAAATTTTATTCCGTAGATTTGCTTTTGCCATGGCAACCATCAGAATGAAGCTAATCCTTCTTCCACTTTTGTGTTTCATTGCCAAAGCTCAGAAACAATGTAGGTATTCAGTGTTTTGTCTTCATCAGAATCCATCCTCAACTTATCTGTTTCCTTCCTAGTTTCCTCCCCTTATTTCTTGACTTAGCTCTCTATCTCCCCTGAAACCACTGAATTATGCCAAATTATGTTTCTTAGTCTGACAACACTCTGGAACCTCTGCTATAAATGATGAAGGGCTTTTGCCTGAAATGCCGATTTCGCTGCACTTTGGATGCTGCCTGAACTGCTGTGCTCTTCCAGCACCACTAATCCAGAATATAAATGGTAGCTGGCTAGTGATATGTTCACAGCTAAGCCCTCTTCTCAGTGCCAGATATCAGATTTCCAGGGGAGTCCATGGCATGGATTCTCAATGCCAGATTGAGATCCTGGGCAGTGATTCAGACTGGAACCCAACCCCACATGATGCGTTCCATACATGATCACCAGAAATTTTGCCAAGTTAATGGGGAGGGATCAGGTTTGCCATCCAATGAAAGATAGCTGTTTTCCCTGGAGTGTCAGAGTCTGAGGGGTGACCTTTTTGAGGCTTATAAAATCATGAGGGACATGGATAAGATAAACCAACAAGGTCTTTTCCCTGGGGTGGGCAAGTCCAGAACTAGAGGGCATAGGTTTAAGGTGAGAAGGGAAAGATATAAAAGGGACCTAAGGGGCATCTTTTTCACACAGAGGGTGGTGCGTCTATGGAATGAGCTGCCTGAGGAAGTGGTGGGGGCTGGTACAATTACAGCATTTAAAAGGTATCTGGATACATACATGAATAGGAAAGATTTGGAGGGAAATGGGCCAAATGCTGGCAAATGGGACTAGATTAAGTTAGGATATTCTGGTTGGTATAGACAAGTTGGACCGAAGGGTCTGTTTCTGTGCTATACATCTCTATGACTCTAAGACTCTAATCTCTATGAAAGGGTAGGCTCCCAACACTTAAGGATAAATGGGTGGCTCTCTCACATTGACCTACCAGCAACCCGACCAGCCAAATGAGAGCTGCCACTGTGTAATGGAAAGTGAGGTGCACAGGCCTGCATTGCCAGCTGAAAATCTCAATCA
Organism: Hemiscyllium ocellatum; assembly: GCF_020745735.1. Classification (NCBI taxonomy): domain Eukaryota; kingdom Metazoa; phylum Chordata; class Chondrichthyes; order Orectolobiformes; family Hemiscylliidae; genus Hemiscyllium; species Hemiscyllium ocellatum. The sequence continues at coordinate 33,858,630 of NC_083420.1, read as the reverse complement.
GCAAAGAACTGAAGCCATAGTAGTCTATAGTTGACAATAAGCACCCTAAATTGGCTGCTTGCTGGGAAGCAGCAGATAAGCAATCCAACACGAAGTCACCATTTTGAAAATGGCTTGGTGTTGAGATGATAGCATGGAACTAGCCACCAGCATGAACTTGCACACCTACACACCTCCAAATTTAGACCTGACTCATATGAAGAGCTGACCCAATAATTCAGGAAATAGAAACATGCAAAATATGAGCAGGAGTAGACCATTCTGTCCGACAAGGCTGCCCTGCCATTCATTATGATCACTGTTGACCAGCCAACTGTCTAGACTGTTCCTGCTTTCCCCCATTCTCTTTGATCCCCTTAGCCCTAGTGCTATATCCAACTATTTCTTGAAATCATGCAATATTTTGGCTTCGACTGCTTTCTGTTAGAACAAATCCCACAGAATTGCCACTCTGACTGAAAAAACATTTCTTCATTTCAGTCTTAAATACCTCACCCTGTATCCTTAGACTGTCTTCCCTGGTTCTGGATTCCCCTGCCAATGGGTACATCCTTCCTACATCTACCTATCCAGTCTTGTTATAATTTATAGGTTTCAATGAGATTCCTCCCATTCTTCTGAACCACAGTTAATATAATCTCAATCAAGTCGACCACTCCTCATACGTCAGTCTTGCAATCACAGGAATTAGTCTGGTAAACCTTCACTGCACTCCCTCTATAGCAAGAACATCCAACCTCAGATAAGAAGACCAACACACCACAATATTCCAAGTGTAGTCTAATTGCCGAAGACATCTCTACTCCTCTACTTGAATCCTCTTACTTTGAAGACCAACATACCATTTGTCTTCTTCACCATCTGCTGCATCTGCATGTTTACCTTCAGTAAACGTTGCACAAGGAATCCAGATTTCATTGCTCACTTCCTTCTCTTAATTTATAGCTGTTTAAATAATAACATCTTACTGTTTTTGCCACCAAAGTGGATAACCTCACATTTATCTACATTTCACTGCATCTGCCGTGCATTTGCCCATTCACTCAGTTTGTTCAAATAGCATTCTATATTCTCTTCGCAGCTCATCCTTCCCCCCAGTTTTGTATCATCTGCAAATTTGGAAATGTTTTATTTTGGTCTCTCATCTAAATCAATAATATACATTGCGAACACCTGGGATCCTAGTCCACTAGTCACTGCCTCCAACTAGTTTTCTGTCCATCTCAATACACTATCCAATCCCATATGCTTTAATTTTATAAGATAATCTCTTAAAAGGAACTTTGCTGAAAGCCTTCTAAAAGTCCACATCCACTGTCACCCCTCATCAACTTTGCTCGATACATCTTCAAAGAATTCCAGGAGATTTGTTGACCATGATTTCCCTTTTATAAAGCCATGCTGACTGTCCGATCCTGCCACTGCAGGGAGCAGGAATGGCAACTATCATTTTCCTCCCTACACAATAAGACCTAATGTCGCACCATTTCTGCCAACACTGCAGATCATTCACCTCTGCAAACACAAAGATCAGCTAAGTCAACATGAACTGAACAATGAACCAGGACCATTCAAAAAGTATCTTGGGGCCAAATTTGAGGTAAGTCAGAAGTCTTCAGTCATGTATAAGGGCCAGATATACACTCAAAATCAAAATCATACTGACAATGACCTGAAAATTATTCATCTACTGCTTCTCTACATTTCAATTGATCAGCCTGTCCATGTATTGTATCGATTGATCCATTTGCCATTCATAGATCAATCCATCAGTTGACCCACAGATGTTCCAACAATCTGTCGGTCTATGCATCAACTAATCGGTCTGTCCTTGCATAGATGACATCTCTATAATCCACAAAACGAGACAGAAGGAAGCAGTCAAATGGTGAGAGAGCAGAGAAGCAAGGTTATGCAAGTGACATTGAGTTCCTTTCGATGTCTATATCAATGTCAATTTCACATTTCCACTGCTGAGAGGCCAGAAGTGTGCAAAGTTATATACTGCAACCATCTCTTCTTCTTTCCCTATTGTTTCAGAGTACAATAATCAGAATGTAAATAGTGTCAAGACCCTTACTAAGTAATCCAGGAAAATTAACATATTATATTTGGGTACAAAGAGTTTATTCCTAAATCAATCACCTCATACAGACACAAAGAGGGGATTATTTTCACCCTCATCACTTGACTGCCAAACAGATGAAGTGGATAACTTTGATTAGATTAGATTACCTGCAATATGGAAACAGGCCCTTTAGCCCTTTGGCCCAACAAGTTCACACCGATCCTCTGAAGAGTAACCCACCCAGACCCATTTCCCCTCACCCATGACTATGGGCAATTTAGCATGGCCAACTCACCTAACCTGTATATCTTTGTGATCGTGGGAGGAAACCAGAGAAAACCCATGCAGATATGGGGAGAACATGCAAACTCCACACAGACAGTCACCAGAGGTAGGAATCGAACCCGGGTCCCTGACGCTATGAGGCAGCAGTGCTAACCACTGAGCCACTGTGCCAGCCCTCAGGTGGAACCTACTTGATTTCATTCCCATTGAAATCTATCGCCAGTGATTATTCTGATCTATCATATTACTGTTCCCAGTAGGTTCAAATGTATTTGTCATTTGTGTTGTGATGCTAACCACCACCAGCTTGTGGTTGGGGTGTTTTGTTGCCACCATCCTCTTTCCTTGATTGGGTCTAAGGGCCTACATGGTTGACAGTGATAGCAAGAAAAGCACGAGTGAGTCTGAACAAGACAACCTTCTTACATTAGACGTTATTTCACGCATGGCAGCAATTAGATATCAGTTACATGACTGAGGTGAACATGGTTACTAAGACTACTGGGGTCCTGTGGATATAGGTCTTCACATAACCAACATCCAGAGCTGTTCTGCCTCTCCTTGCCAATATTCTATGATGTCATCAAATTGAGTGGAATTTAATGCAGGATCCCATGCCTGGAGGGCCCCTTAATCTCCTGAGTTTCTTTTACAGAGGAACTCTTCCCTGTTGAATTAGATAGGTGCCCCTAACATCATCTGACATTCTTTTATCTCATGAATTCCCTTTATCGAACACAGCTGCTCTGTTACAATAGGTATTTTCGTCTAGTATTCTGGATTTCTAAGACCAGGCAATTTCCTTTTGACCATGTCCTGAATCCATAGACATTAGTTGGCCCTGTGCATTACCCTGTCTAAGCGGGGCTCATCGGCTTTACCCAAAAAACAGGGCGTTGATTTTCTTCATTTGCAATTTCTGGAACAAATGTCGCAAACCATAATGTGTAGCTCTGGACTGACAGTGCTTGTCTCAATGTGCAATAGTCCTTTAAAGATGGTGTTAGCTTCAGGGAGGTTGGCCAGTTCTGGGTTATCCACTGAGCAGTAAGTTGCTCTGGGAACAATATGTAGTAAGATGGGCCAGAAATCATGATACATGCTGCAGGGGCAAGAATGGCAATTAGTTCTGTGAGTTTGGCAAGATTTAACTAGAAAATTCACTTGGTCTTTCTGCAAGAATCATTCCAGCAAACTCAATGCAACTTGCACATAGTCAAAAAATGTTAAATTTAGTCCTGTTTTTAAAGCTGTAAATATCCAATATTGCTCCTGAGTCCACTGAAATTCTCTACTCCTAGATCCTCTGTTGTTATATAGTAGAATAAGTAATGATGCCCACTTCAGATACCATGTGTATGGTGATATTACTACTGATCCCCATGGTGTTGAGCTGCCACCATCCTCTTTTGACAATTGGGTCTAAGGATCATTTTTTTGTGGTCGAAGAAAACAAGTGTATTTTATCACATTATAGTAATCAAATACTAAAGCTATTGACAAATTTGTGGATATAGATTTTCCCCTTACAAGATCCTATGATTTTCTTCCTTTCCCTGGCTGATGAAATCATCAATTCTGGTGGATCTTAATGCCAGTCTCCAACATTAACTCTTTCAGAACCATTACCTTATACAACCAAAACTACCACGAAAGGCTCTTTAATGCCTAAAGGAAGTTTCAACATACTGTTAATCAGAGTGTTAGACCATACAGTCTGCAACTGAATTTTGAAGCAAACTTTAAAGTGACCTATTGGGGCTAAGCAAGAGAAAGTTTAGATTGAAGGTAGATTAATTGAAGGTAGATTAATTTTGATTGAAGGTAGATTAATTACAAAATATTTTCTTCATTGGACTTTGCATATTGAATGTATTAACCACCCAAATGTAATTTTTTGTATTTACTGGGAATATCTTTTGTTATGTAGGTCCACTGAGCTGTTATGTTGACTATATACAGACAATGGATTGCACATGGAAAGAGAGAAACAACAACAGCCACACCACTCTGCAAGTCTTTAAGTAAGCACTTTCCACTGACTAATCAGCTTTTGTGCAATCCCATAGCATTTAGTTTCACTACCCCTAAAACTGATAGCTGGTCATAAGCCAGTTTCATCTTGGAGAGCTGGGTTCAACTCAAATATATAGATAGTATAAAGCTATAATTGTGAAAAGAGCTTCGGCTGTTTCAATTCACATTCTCAAGTGCAAACATAGAAGAGGAGAAGTTGTGTGTCTTATTTGGAGGGCCAGGGTACTTCCAGAAAGGAAGCTGCAGGATTTTGACCCAGAAACTTTGAAGGAACAGTAATATATTTCCAAGTTAGGATGGTGGATGGCTTGGAAAAGAATCTGCAAGTGACGATGTTCCCATATATCTGATGCACTTATCCTTTGATATGGCAGTGGTTGTGTGTTTGGCAGGCTTGTTGGGGCTTTAGAAATCCAGGCAACTGGGGAGTATTCCATCATTCTCCAGACTTCTGCCTTGTAGATTGTATAGCCAGGGTTTGGGGAGTAAGAAGGTGAGATATTCGCTACAGGGTTCTTAACCTCTGACCTGCTCTTACAGCTACTGTGTGTATATGGCTTATCCAATTCCGTTTCTGGGCAGTGGTGACCCCTAGATGTTGATAATGGGTGATTCAGTATTGACAGTGTCATTGAATTTCTGGGACTATGGTTAGACTCTCCCTTGTTGGAGAGAGTAATTGCTTGGCATTTCTATTGCACAAATGTTACTTGCCACTTGTCAACTCAAGCCCGAATATTATCATGTTTTACTGAACTTGGATATAGATGGTTTCAGTATCTGAGACATTGCAAATGATGTTGACATTGAGCAATCATACCAGATTGATAAAGTAAATTGGTGGCCAACAGATTTTGTTTTGTTGACCTCAATGACCAGCAAAACTATTGATCCAGACAGAAAGGTGGCTTTGCTCGAGGTAATGTTCACATGCCCTTCTTGTTCAACATTTGAATCAAAGGCCAGCCCATTTATTCACAAACCAAAAGTTTCCTCTGTGCTGATGTTATCTACATAACATCCAAGGACCAATCCTTTGATATAGCAGAGAAGGTCCTTAGTCATGCACTAGCTGAACTAACTAGCCACTATATGATTAATCACCTCTGGGTCAACCCAGACATGGCACAGATCCATTTCTTCCATTTTAGAAATTGAGATGCAAAGCAAGAACTTAACATACATTTGAATGGAAGAATACTGGCACACAATTTTAAGTCAACTTATCTTAGGATTTCATGTTACATGCTAGCTTCAAGTATTATGTACTTCTTTGTCCTGTGAAGTGATTCTGCAATTTTGTTTTCTCCCAGGCCATTAACCTCTTTGCTGCTGCTATGCCATGTTTCAGGAGCCAATGTATGGTCCTCCTCACTTTCCCGAAACACATCTGAGAAGAGAGTTTTATTCTGTACTTAGTGCATTCTGTCTAACACTGGGAGTATTTGATGCTACAGTGCAGACAGAACATTAAACTGTATCTAACTTGTACTGGAAACATGCTGGAAATATTGAATGGAACAGTATAGAGGAAGCTTTACACTGTATCTAACCTGTGCTGACCATGACCTGGGAATGTTTCATGGGACAAAGTAGAGAATCTTTATTCTCTATCCAATCCCTAGTCGTCTTATTAGTTCTGCAATTTCCCAGTAGTCAGGCCAAAACAGTACAGTAATGGATTTAATGGTACCTAATCACATGTTGTACATGAAGTGAACCCTGCATCCAATACTATAATTTTATCTTTTACTGGAGAACAAGAGTAGGAGACTGAAGTGAATCATCTGGTCAAACGGCACAGCCACAGAGGAAATGAACAAATCTTAGAAGGACGTAAAGCAGTTGACCTACTCAATGCATGCAGAATTTGTCCTACTGAGTGGTAGAGGTTTGTGCAATGTGATTAAAACGTCTTGGTGAGTTCCTGCAGTGCATCCTATACATAGCACACACTTCAGCTAAAATGCTCCACGGTGGAGGCAGTGATGGAAGTCAGTGGATGGGTGGCTGAAAATGGCCTGGGCCTTATTATAAGCATTAATGGACTTTTTAATCAATCCATTTCCAAACAGGGTTGAGTCAAACCGCTCTTCTCGTGAGAATAATTGTACTTTCACAAGAAATTCCATGCTGCCAATGGAGGACGAGAGATGGGTTCACTACTACACTTGTATCATGCACTTTCAGATGTTCATGAGTATCGATAAATTTAAAATCACCCTTAAGTCAAACAGCCCAGCTAACACATCGCAAACTTGCATCATTGAAGAATTCATACCATCTCAGAACAGTAAGTGTGAATTGTGTATTTAAAGAGGCATTCTCTGCATAACTGTAAATGTGTATTTAAAGGGCCACTTGTGCATAAGTGGGTATTGCTGAAAATGTGTTGCTGGAAAGGCGTAGCAGGTCAGGCAGCATCCAAGAAGCAGGAGAATTGACGTTTTGGGCATGAGCCCTTCTTCAGGAATTCCTGAAGAAGGGGTCATGCCCGAAATGGCGATTCTCCTGCTCCTTGGATGCTGCCTGACCTGCTGTGCTTTTCCAGCAACACATTTTCAGCTCTGATCCCCAGCATCTGCAGTCCTCACTTTCTCCCATAAGTGTGTATTGTAATAGATACTCCCTCCATAACACTGTGTAATTAAAGGGGCACTGTTTCCATAATGGGTATGGAAATATTTAAAGGGTACTCCTTCCAAAACATTGTATATTTAAAATGGCAATCCCTCCATATGAGTAAATATGTGCTCAAAAGGGTATTGTGTATAGCACAGTAGTACTATCTCCATCACTGTGTATTTATAGGGGTATAATGTAACTGTAGGTGTATATTTGAAGGGAATCATAGTTTTAGAGATACACCACACTTCTGAGTGTAAAGTGTTCTCTGGAGGTGTCTGACTGAAAGGGGAAGAGTTTCAACTGTTATCAATTATTCCCACAATCTACAAGTTAATTTTTCTCCATTTCATTCTGAACAGGATATTATCATCTTCTTATAACAATGTGATATCTCATTGTGTAACTCTTGGATAACTCTTATCTTGTAGTACGTTTGAATGCACCTCAGCAATTGTCTGTGACAGTTGATTCAACAACACAGAAGGTTATCATCACATGGCAGAACCATGCAAGCCAGTTTTTGAAAAACTGTCTGGAGCATGAAGTCGAATTTTGGAGCAGAGAAACAAAAGAGGTGAATGACTCTGGCTTCTACCCTGTGCCAATTACCATCCCACAAAGTACCCCAGAGATTCCATCCTGTAGCCCTAGCCGTTTCAACATTCCTTCCATCCAGCATCAACACAGTGCAGTTTCAACTGTAAACAGAATACATTACAACAACCTGCCAAGACTTTTCAGCAGCCCCTCCAAACCCACAACGTGCATCACCTAAAAGGACAAAACATGAGACGCATGGCAATTTATTACCTTCGTACTCCTCTTCAAGATACACTAATGTGATTTGGACATATATTACTATTCTTTCATTGTTGCTGGGTCTAAATCCAAGAATTTCCAGAATAAAAATACTGTGGGAGCTCTTTTGTCACATTAGCTACAGCTAAGAGGAGGTAATAAATTTTAGCCTTGTCAATAAATAAAATCCCACATTCTCATTCATTACACATGACAAATTATCTAACATAATTGTTGGGAAAAAGAGAAAGGTTTGCACAAAAAAGTCATCCCCTGCCCTGAGTATTTATATCAAGTGAACTTATAGAGTCAGAGTCATAGAGATGTACAGCATGGAAACAGACCCTTCGGTCCAATCCGTCCATGCCGACCAGATATCCCAACCCAATCTAGTCCCACTTGCCAGCACCCAGCCTATGTCCCTCCAAACCCTTTCTATTCATATACCCATCCAGATGCCTCTTCACTGTTGCAATTGTACCAGCCTCCACCACTTTCCCTGGCAACGCATAGAAATTTCTACTAAATTATTCTGCATTTTTGTATCCATGAATCTGCTGCTTATTTACCTGATATTTTAAGTGTTATTCATCTTTCTGAAACTGGTTATATTGTCTTTCTTCATTTGCTCTACTTTTTTGATGTCACCCTGGGGTAAAGTTTTCCTCCCCTGGAATAGTGCAAACAATGGTGAAAAGGTTGGGGGAATATGACAAAAATGAAAAAAATTCAGAATCTAAGCATCGTCAAGAAAATATTTTGAAATTTTTCTTTGAATGACAACTTCAGAATATCACTATTAAAGCACAACCAGCTTATTTCCAAGTATTTGTATCTCATCAACATCCCAACTTGTTTCAGTTATATGCCATTCCCAATTCTCCTCTCCTTCTCTTAGAAATGAGACAGTGCAAGTTACTTTGACACACTAGTCAGAGCAGATACCTGGTGGCTGCAGCCTTCCAATTGCATGTCCCGGTCACCATGGAGAAAGTGAGGACTGCAGATGCTGGAGATCAGAGTTGAAAAGTGTGGCGTTGGAAAAGCACAGTAGATGAGGCAGCATCTGGGAGCAGGAATGTGGGGGATAAAGGGGACTGAGAGATAAATAGGAGGGTAGGGGTGGGGCTAGGGGAAGGTTGCTGGGAAGGTGATAGGTGGACACAGGTTAGGGGGGTGGTGATAGATCAGAGGGGAGGTTGGGGCAGAGTGATGGAAAGGAAGATGGAGAGATAGGATAACTCAAGAGGGTGGTGTCGAGTTGGAGGGTTGGATCTGGGATGTCCTGGTCATCATCCAACTGTGACCTCAGCACAATGTCCCTCCATGCTGCATAGCCATCATCCTCCTTGACTTTTCATCGACATAAGTTGGTATTGACAAATCACAACATTATCATGCTGCTTTTGGACCAATTCAAACACCACTTCAGCCCTTCAACACTTTACTTTGGAGCTGGAAGTTTTTGTTGCAAATGTTTCGTCCCCTGGCTAGGAGACATCATCAGTGCTCTGGAGCCTCCTGCGAAGCGCTTCTTTGATGTTTCTTCCGGTATTTATAGTGGTCTGTCCTTGCCGCTTCCGGGTGTCAGTTTCAGCTGTCCGCTGTAGTGGTTGGTATATTGGGTCCAGGTCCATGTGTTTGTTGATGGAGTTTGTGGATGAATGCCATGCCTCTAGGAATTCTCTGGCTGTTCTCTGTCTGGCTTGCCCTATGATAGTAGTGTTTTCCCAGTCAAATTCATGTTGCTTGTTGTCTGAGTGTGTGGCTACTAGGGATAGCTGGTCATGTCGTTTTGTGGCTAGTTAATGTTCATGTATCCGGATTGTTAGCTGTCTTCCTGTTTGTCCTATATAGTGTTTTGTGCAGTCCTTGCATGGTATTTTGTAAACTACATTAGTTTTGCTCATGTTGGGTATTGGCTCCTTTGTTCTAGTAAGTTGTTGTCTGAGCGTGGCTGTTGGTTTGTGTGCCGTTATGAGTCCTAAGGGTCGCAATATCATAGGGCAAGCCAGACAGAGAACAGCCAGGGAATTCCTAGAGGTAGTGCATTCATCCACAAACTCCATCAACAAACACATCGACCTGGACCCAATATACCAACCACTACAGCGGACAGCTGAAACTGACACCCGGAAGCGGCAAGGACAGACCACTATAAATACCGGAAGAAACATCAAAGAAGCGCTTCACAGGAGGCTCCAGAGCACTGATGATGTCTCCTAGCCAGGGGACGAAACGTTTGCAACAAAAACTTCCAGCTCGGCGAACAGAACCACAACAACAAGCACCCGAGCTACAAATCTTCGCACAAACCTTGAACTTTACTTTGGAGCTTGGAATTTGCATGCTTCCGTCAGGTCCCTCTCAACCGCTGAAAACATAAGAGACCATATATTTTCAATTTTAAGACTATAAACTGAACTGGAGATTAGACTGTGACATCATAACTGAAGTACTTGTTTAGATTAGATTAAATTACTTATAGTGTGGAAACAGGCCCTTCGGCCCAATAAGCCCACACCGACCCTCCGAACAGAAACCCACCCAGACCCATTCCCCTACATTTACCCCTTCACCTAACACTATGGGCAATGTAGCATGGCCAATTCACCTAACCTGCACATTTTTGGACTGTGGGAGGAAACCAGAGCTCACAGAGAAAACCCACGTAGACACGGGGAGAATGTGCAAACTCCACACATACAGTTGCCTTAGATGGGTGTTGAACCCGGGTCTCTGGCGCTGTGAGGCAGCAGTGCTAACCACTGCGCCCAAGTACCATGAGATATTTGCAAAATCAAGTGATCTTTTTTGCACTGTGCTCTACAATATTGCTTTTGGAAGCAGTGAGAGGGAAAATTTGGAATTAAGCAGCATTGAAGAGTCTTTTGAGTTAAGAAATTCTGCCTCTCAATGAGCTGCAGAATGTTAAAGCTGTAATTGCTGGGGTAGCAAAGAAAGGACCTTCAGAACCTGCAAACAGAAAGCGTGCATTTATTCATCTCTCTCTTTCTCGCTGTCTCATGTGGAAAGGTCAGAAAAACCAAGAAAGTTTAAAAGAAAAGAATTCTAAAACAAAAAAAAACTAGGTTCACCTGATCAACTATTCAATCCAACAGTGACTGTCATGTTACAGATAACAATGTATCATTGATAAGATTAAAAGGACTGTTTTAAAAATAAAATTCCACCTTGCGGTGTGGATTTTTGAATTTGAATAATTTTTACCTGATCTATATTCTTTTACCACCCAAAGTACATAGGGTAAAACATTTGTCTTTTGACCATCTTCATGATTGATCCTGTGTATGTATTTAGGGTTTTTGAAGGGGTATAATTAAAGTTTCATAGTCATAGTTTAGGAATCCTCTTTTCTGATGTTTGGGAAAGTATGTTACAGTAAATAGTTATTTTTCTGTTACTGAGTCCTGAATAGCAGTCAGTCAGGCAAACTGGTCATTTTGATGGGCTATTTGGGATTTTGTACACTTTGGGATGCCTGCGAAACAGTGGACACAATTATTGTTGCATTCTTTACAGTTAGGTGGGAACACCATGTCATAATCTTAAAAATTCTGCTATGTTGCCCTTTAATTTGCAAAATGCAAACAGGAACAATTTTCAAGTTATTTGTGTCTCTTCATACCAAGCAGTATCCTGGTAAATATACGTTAAAACTTCAACATCCTAGGGACATCATTACTGAGTTATTTTTTACAGTGAAAATTTATTGCCTCAGACTAAAAGATATAGAAATCCACCTGCCACTTATTAGACCATTCCCCACCTTATCAATATGTTTTACAGCTTTGTTTGACCTTTACATTCAATTTTATCCTCTGTAAAATTTTTCACATGGAATAAACCTCCTAGCACTGCTCTGAAAAAGTATAACTTATGATATCCACATTTTCTGTTTAGAAATATCTTGTTATGCTATGTTCCATCGTACATCCTGCATGAAACTCTTTTCTCCTTAGCAGGATGTGAAGGTGAAAAAAATAGTTAATGATATCCAGCATCTGGCTATTGAGGAGTCAGAATTGAAACCAGAAACAGATTATAAAGCAAGAGTTCGCAGTATACCTTCAAGGAGTACAGATTATAATGGCAGATGGAGCAAGTGGAGTTCAGAAATAAAATGGAAGACAAACTCTGGCAAGTATACTGCTGCTGAAATTATGTTTAGAATACTACCTGACTGATCCCTCACTCTTTCTGAATTTGTCTCCCTCACTTTAGCTATGTCTATTTCTCGCTTTCTGCTTCTTTGTCTTCTACTTGTTTATCTGTCAATTTAATTCACTCTCTCTTTTCTATCACAGGTGGCCAGGTAGTGAAAGATAGAAGTGGAACCTAATCTTTACACATTTTTGATAGAAGAAACATACTACTCCAAACCAAAAAAAGTACAATTTCAGACTTTTCCCATGGTTACAAGTGGTGTTGAACCCCTTTGTCAATTAAACCAAACACCTAGAAAAACTCACCTCACTATCTGTTAAAATATGAGTGACAGAGAACTCCTAAATTTCACTATTTAACGAAAAGAAGAACAATTTATTTTTCTAACTCTAATAGACAGCATTAAACAACAAAAAAACTTCACAAATCCGAGCCCTCCTTCTCTTTTCCACTTACTATCTGATTCCAACTTGATAAAAATAATATGCTGTTCCAATAAGACACTTATTAAAATTACGGGTGGGGTGTAGGCTTGCTCGCTGAGCTGTCGGTTTGATATCCAGACATTTCATTACCTGGCTAGGTAACATCATCATTGGCGACTTCCAAGTGAAGCGAAGCTGTTGTCTCCTGCTTTCTATTTATATCTTTCTCCTGGATGGGATTCCTGGGGTTTGTGGCGATGTCATTTCCTGCTTGTTTTCTGAGGGGTTGATAGATGGCATCTAGATCTATGTGTTTGTTTATGGTGTTGTGGTTGGAGTGCCAGGCCTCTAGGAATTCTCTGGCATGTCTTTGCTTAGCCTGTCCCAGGATAGATGTGTTGTCCCAGTCGAAATGGTGGTTTTTTTCATCCGTGTGTAGGGCTACGAGGGAGAGAAGGTCGTGTCTTTTTGTGGCTAGCTGGTGTTCATGTATCCTGGAGGCTAACTTTCTTCCTGTTTGTCCTACGTAGTGTTTGTGGCAATCCTTGCATGGAATTTTATAGATGACGTTGGTTTTGTCCATGGGTTGTACTGGATCTTTTAAGTTTGTTAGTTTTTGTTTGAGAGTGTTGGTGGATTCCGAGGGGTCTCAGTAGTCTGGCTGTCATTTCTGAAACTTCTTTGATGTATGGTAAGGTGGTTAGGGTTTCTGGCTGTGTTTGGTCTGCTTGTTGTGGTTTCTGTGCACTGTGTTTTTTGAGTATCCGTTCTTCTTGAATACATCGTATAGGTGGTTCTCCTCTGTTTTTCAAAGTTCGTCTGTGCTGTAGTGTGTGGTGGCTCGTTGGAATAGTGTCCTGATACAGCTTCATTTGTGTGTGTTGTGATGGTTCTGGTGTAGTTGAGTATTTGGTCAGTGTTTGTAGGTTTTCTGTATACACAGGTTTGTAATTCTCCCTTGTCCTTTCTTTCTACTGTGACGTCAAGAAATGCGAGTTTGTTGTCGGTTTCTTCCTCCTTGGTGAACTTTATGCCTGTGAGGGTGTTGTTGATGATGTTAAATGTCTCTTCTATCTTGTTTCGTTTTGTGATGACAAAGGTGTCATCTACGTAGCAAACCCAGATTTTTGGTTTGATGATTGGTAGGACTGTTTGTTCTAGCTTTTGCATTACCACTTCTGCTATGAATCCTGATAGTGGAGATCCCATGGGTGTACATTAACTTAATTTCAAAACTACACAGTCTCTGTCTTCTTCTGTGTCTTCATTCTTTCAGCTGCTGATTTCCATGGGTCGCCTTCTTTCTTTTTACTGCGAGTATGTTTCACACCTTTAATAGAGAATGTTTTCTAATTACTTTGAGAGGAAGATGTTATAGAACCTAGAACATTACAACGCAGTACAAGCACTTCAGCCTTCTATGTTGCACTGACCTGTGAAACCAATCTGAAGCCCATCGAACCTACACTATTCCATTCTCATCCATATGCCTATCTAATGACAATTTAAATGTCCTTAAAGTTGACAAGGCTACTACTGTTGTAGGCAGGGCGTTCTACACCCCCTACTACTCTCTGTGACATTAGTCCTATATCTATCACCCCTCAATTTTATGCTATGTCCTCTCATGCTAGCCATCACCATCTGAGGAAAAAGGCTCTCACTGTCCCACCTGTCTAACTCTCTGATTATCTTCTATGTCTTAATTAAGTCACCTCTCAACCTTCTTCTCTCTAATGAAAACAGCCTCAAGTTCCTCATAAGACATTCTCTCCATACCAGGAAACATCCTAGTAAATCTCCTCTGAAACCTTTTCAAAGCTTTCACATCCTTCCTACAATGCGGTGACCAAAACTTCAAATGTTCCCATACCAGTGTTTTGTACAACTGCAGCATGATCTCATGGTTCCAAAACTCAATCCCTCTACCAATAAAAGCTAACACACCAGATGCCTTCTTAACAACCCTACCAACCTGGGTGGCAACTTTCAAGGATCTACGTACCTGGACACAGAGATCTCTCTGCTTATCTACACTACCAAGAATCTTATTATTAGCCTAGTACTCTGCATTCCTGTTGCTCCTTCCAAAATGAATCACCTCACACTTTTCTGCATGAAACCCCATTTGCCACCTCACAGCCTAGCTCTGCAGCTTATCTATGTCTCTCCGTAACCTACAACATTTACATTTCTGGGGCCTTCCAATGCCAGTTTCTTCAAAAATGTAGCGCAGTATACCATTAGAGAGCTTTTATACAGCACTGAATCATCAATGGGAGGACAAGTCAGGCCCTCTTTTATACAGCATTAGCAAATTCTGGCAGGCATACATTTAGTTACACACTGAAAATCTGTTTAAATACGTCAGAGCTTTTCAGTGGGTTGGTGAATCAACATTTAACAGAATACAGCATGTTGTGTGGATAGAAATATGCAAACATAGAAGTCTGCACAGTTGAAGATTCTCCAATTGCTTGGATGAATGCAGCTCCAACAACAGTAAGGAACACAGAACAGGACCAAGTACCTCACTTGATTGACACTATATCAACCATCTTAAACATTCACCCTCCCTTCTCCACCAACATATTGCCAACAGTGTGTACCATCTACATGATGCAGCAACTCATCAAGACTACCACAACAACACTTTCCAAACCTGGTACCTATTCCACCAAGAAGGTCAAAGACAGCAACTGCATCTTGTCACAAAGCTGGTCCTTTTTTCTAAAAGCTGTTCCTTTTATCAAGGGTACTGTGTCCTTGGTTTTTTTTAGAGGGATCATAAACAAATCGGCTGGGTTTTGTACAGAGATGAAAGGCCTTGTGGTTTATACGTAAACAGATGAGACTTTAGGCCAAAGCTTAAGTTTTTGAAAGTAACCTGTATAAGTCAAGGGGGTGTGGCTAGCTGTCTAGCTGAGCCGTTCAGTTCAGAATTTCAGTTAGAAAAGTTCATCTGTGGAGATGGATGGAAACAGGCTGCTAGACTCTCTCTCCCTCTGTCCTTCTAACTTTGACCTCGAAGCCTTTGTTTTATTTTTTGCTCCGTGTTTAAGGGGTTTGTTTATTGGGACTGTTGTGCATATTTGGAACATCATAATTAAGTCTAGTTTGGATAGACCAAGTTCTATAGGTGTTCTTTATTCTGTTCTTTGCTTTTCATTCTGTAATTTTGTGAACAAATTTTTGTCTGTTTTAAAACCTAGCTAACTTACTCCAAGTAATTTTCACTGTACACCTACTGAAACAAATTGCAAAGTTATGGTCTGGACTGCCTGCTTAAGAATGTTTTGAGTGGTCTGGCCTAGTCCACAACAATCTGAATACCACCACCTGCAAGGTTCCCTCCAAGGTACAAACCATCCCACCTTGGAAATATATCACTGTTCCTTCACTGTCCCTTGATTAAAATCCTGGAATTTCCCCCAACCACACATTATGATTAACAATACCATGAACTGCAGTGGTTGGGAAGTAAATACTGGCCTGACCATCAATGCTCAAGTCAATGAGTGAATAAAAAAGAAAGTTCCAATACTATGAAGTAAAAATGGTTAACTCATGTAGCCCTGAAGTGCATTGACTGACCATCGAAATCCTAGGTAATGGGTTGAGTTTGTGTAATGGGAGTTTGGTCCTGGGTTTTGAGTCTGGGGTACAAGTAATCAAGACTGCAAAAAGCAATTAAATAAATTAAATGAGGTCATGATATTGTAAAACACATAATTTATCAATGAGGGGCACATTAAAGCTGACTTGACATGATAGATATGGAGAAGACAATTTCTCTTATATGAGAATGTTGAATTATGATCACTGTTTAAAAAAGGTCAGGGATTCCTCTTTTTAAAAACACAGTAGGTTAATTTTTTTAAGGCTCATGAGTCTTTGGAACTCTCTACCTGGAAAAGTATTGGAAGCCAAGCCCTTGTATATTTTTAGGGCTGAGGTGGATAGATTTTTGTTAAGCAAGGAAGTGGAAGGTTTTTGGCAATAGGTGGGAATATGGATTTGAGGTTATAATCAGATCAGCTGTAATCTTATTGAAAGGCAGTGCAAGCTTGTGGGGCGAGTTGGCCTGCTCCTGGTTAGGTTTGTATGTTTGTATGAACTTTACCTTGTATTTAACATATTCCACACCTTCCTTTCTATACCTAGGTAATCTTCAAAATTCAATGAAGAGGTAACTTTACTCTGTATCTAATTCATGCCAGAACAATATAGGGATAGTTTTACTCTTTGTCTAACCCGTAGTATTCCTGCCTTTGGAAGTTTGAATGGGTAGTGATAGAATTTTTCACTGTGTACTTTTTGATGCTTCTGTCCTGAAAGTACTTGACGGAACAATGTTAAGGACATTTTATTAGGTGCTTCAGGCCACACTTGAATGTTGACACGTGGAGGTCTAAAATTAATGAATGTTTCTTGGAAATCTGAAATTTCTCAAAACCATCACAGTAGCGGCCCAAGTCACAAATGAAATATGGGGTAGATTACCCATTTACAGAGTGTCTCAAGAAAATCCACAATTTCACTTCTCATTGCAACTTCCCTCGAAACCCAATTTAAAATATTCTACCTTGTGAAGCTGGCCCATGACCTACCCCAATACTAAACTTTATTTCTGTTCTTTCCTTTTAAAGCTATGGACAGTCCTTCCAAACAGAGCAGCTTGTTGTTTGTTGTGCTGCTTCCAATCTCATTGGCTATCATTATTTCCATACTTCTGTACTTCAGGATTCACATACGGTAAGTCTATATAATTTGACCCGTATCCAACTCTCCAGCTATTGACTGCAGCTAATAATAGACAATTCCAATGCTATCTGTAGTCAGAAATAGCCCATTCCATTGTCAGTGGAGATAGTGACTGTCTCTCTTCATGCTATTGGTGCCGGAAAGTCTATCGCGGTTCTTATTTTAACTGGTAGCAGTTTTTCCCAGTATGCATTGTAAATGGGAACAGTTCATCCCAACATCATTGGAGCAAGCAACAGTTCTTCCCTGATATCACTAGAGTCAGTAACAGTTTTTCCCAGTGTCACTAAAACTGATAACAATCTATCCCAGTGTCACTGGAACCACTGACAGTTTTTCCAATGCTTTTGGAGTCAATATCAGCTCCTCTCATTGAGTGACTGTTAGGGTCAGTATGTTTGTAAATGCACAAATCACAGCACAACAGAGACTATTCAGCACTACATGCTAGTTTTAGAGCTTCTGTCACATGGCAGCTCTTTACTTCAGAACTTCAGAAATAGGAGCAGCAGACCATATGGTTCACTGAGCCTTCTCTGCCATTCAATATTATCATGTCAGATCATAGGTTTCAGTTTCTCTTTTCCATCCTCTCCCCATATTTCTTATTCCTTGGGAGAATAAAAACCCTTTCTATCTCTGTTCTAAATATATTCAATGATAGCACACCTCCCAATGGCCAATATTAAAATCTTGTTGTGCAGCAATGGCTTCTAACATCAAACCAGCTGTACAGTAAGTGGAGATATAACGTTGTAGAAATTACTTGACCAATACCAACACCAAATGTCAAATTCTTTTGCTTCCAGAAATTGAAAGGGATAGATCAGTTTTTAAATTAAAGGATTTGACTATCCTGCAGCAAGACACATAGAACACTGCCAGTCACCAGCTATCCCAGTGAAACCTGGCCATAACTTCATCAAGAACTTAGAGGCTCACAACTTTCATTCATCCAAAGAACAACAAAACAACACCTATCCAGGCTTTATCCATACATGTACATTTTTAAACACGTGAGATTTGAACAAGTGATTTACTCCTTGTACTTTATTTTGTCAATAGCGTAAAACTTTGCCTCTAGAATCCATCTTTGCATATATATTTCTGTGTCGATGAGATAGTCAGATGTTTCATTATGGTTGCAGGTATTGAAGAAATATACACTACTCTTCTTTTGATTTAAATTTACCTGAAAGCTTCCTTCACATTTAGAACTGAAAGTCACAACACACAAGATTTCAAATATTTCTTCTAAAATACAGTTTGTTGCAAGCAACTGAAAGGTGAGAAAGGTGAAAAGTAATCCCACTGCCTTAACCTCCCCATGTCAACCATCTTGTCTTGCTTTCTTGCTCTTTCTTTTTGCTATTTTTCCTTTGAAAGTTGCTCTCTAACTTTTTCAACAAATGATTCAACTTCCATCACCCTCAGTGGGAAAGGATCCCATATTCCAGTCACCTTGTGCACAACATTGTTTCTCATTCTCTCTTTCTGTTTTGATGACTTGATGTTTTCTCTCACTTGCATGTTTCTTAGAGGAATTTTTTTTTCTGCATCTTCCAATAATAAATATACAATGTTTTTTTATCCAAATGATGTAAATTGAATGCATTCATTTCTGTTTTAATTTTTTGTCCATTTCAAGTATTGTGAATAAGGTATGGATTCATATTCCAAACCCAGCCAACTTTTTCCAGCCACTCTACAGTGAACACAATGGAAACTTCAAGGTAAATATAGTAATACTCTACGTAATTATGCTCATACCTGAGGTTACTTTCTCTTAAATGCCATAGCTTATTGGATAGTATTGTCTGGGAGTGGAAGTTCCAGGCATCTGTTCACACTGGACCTACCTGCTTGAGGATTGGTAAAGGGCTCTGCATTTTCTCAAGTTGCAAAAAGGAAAGCAGGATCACCTCAGATTTCCATTTCTGATTACTACTTGGTATTTCCTATACATGCAGGATCACAAACCATGAAAGAATCAGGCAACCCAATGAACAATCACATGCTTACACAGGCAAGGACAATAACAACAAAAACAACTTCATTATATAGCCTCTTTAACATAGCTAAACATGCCAAATCATTTAACTAGGGCTTTACCAAAATGCAGGAATTTCTTCCCTGACAGCACTGTGTGTGTTCCAGCATAGGACCGTAGTGATTCAAAATGGCAATTGTAGATGGGCATTAATATGTGGACCATACCAGAGACTCTTGCACCCGATGATCAAGAAAGAATGTGACACTGGCTTTTGTAAGGAATGTGTTAGGGCAGAAGACCTTATTCAAAGCTAAACTGAAAGAAGTTGGGCTGAATCTTATATTTTGTCTGCTTCAATTTTGTCAAGTTTTACGGACAGTTTGTATTTATGAGGCCTTGCGCAATTTCTTGCCCAATTGTCCCAAACTCTCCTCATTAACTGCCTCCATTCTTGTCCAATCCTAGCATGATTTGACCACTTACCATAGCTAGAAGAGCTCGCCACTCACTGGATATCACAGAATAGGCCATCACTGCTGGCATCAACACCATTGTTAAATCTCAGCTGAGCACCTAGTCAAGAATTGGCATTATGGAATTGCTGAGGAATTCCTGATGAAGGGCTTATGCTCGAAACATCGAATTCCCTATTCCTGAGATGCTGCCTGGCCTGCTGTGCTTTGACCAGCAACACATTTTCAATTATGGAATTGCTCTTTACCAACAAGGTAATGGCACATCAATCCCAAATTCACACAGCTTATGGCACATAGCCGGCATGGCTAACACTACCCGGCACAAGCAGCCTCACTTCTTTTCCCCAGTCACCATCAAATCAACAGGCCAGACCGCTTGCCTGTCTAGAGCCACATCTCATTAACCAACTCTCTAAGTCCCTGCTGGTCTGTCCTCAGAGCCCACTGCAGATCAGCATCCAGTGATTGTCCAATGGGAGACCATGACAGACAGGCAAGCATGCAGACAGTCCATTGATATCCTCCTTCAGTTTAGGGCTAGATAATTATCGTGTCATCTGAAAACTCTTGATCATAACCCATGATGTTTTGTCTAAATCATGAATGTGTACACGACAAACAGTAAGGGACCCAACACTGAGTCCTTTGGAACCCCCCAGGAAACCAACGTCCAGACACAGAAATATCTCTCCATCATCACACTCAGATTCTTGGTTCCAATGTGCCACTTTGCCTCAGTTTCCATGGTTTCTTAAACTCTTGATGAGTCTGCCATGACAAACCTTGTCAAACACCTTGCTAAAGGCCATATAGACCAAATCAGATGTATTACCCTCATCGACACTCATGGTTACCTCTGCAAAAGCAGTGATCCAACTTGTCAAACACAACATCCCTTAACAATCCAAGCTGATTATTCTTGATTAATCCATGTCTCTCCAAGTGCAGATGTATCTGTTCCTCTGAATTCTTTCCCAATAACTTTCCCACCACCAAGGTTTGACTGACTGGTGTGTAGCTTTTGGGCCTATCATTTTCTTCTTTTGTTAAAAATTGGGCAATGTTAGTAGTCCTCCAGGTCTCTGGTACCTCATGTATGGCCAGAAAAGAACTGCCTAGGCCCAAGATATCTCCTCCTTTGGTTCCTTAATATCCTGGGATACAACATATCCAGGCCTGCAGATTTATCCACTTTTAAGGCTGCTGGCACCTCTTCTCTTTCTGTGTTAATTTCTTCTAGCATTTCACAGTCCTCCACCCTAATATCTGTTCCTGTGTCATCCTTTTCCATTGTGAAGACTGATGTAAGGTATTCATTGAGAACCGTGCCCACATCTTCTAGGTCCAGACACATATTATCTCTATGACTCTACTCTTTTGCTAGTTAGGGTCCTGTTCATTAAGGAATTTTAAAAACCCTCTAAGATTTCTTTTATTATACCTCCAAATGCTTTTTAATGTACACTCTTTGCTTCATAATTTCCTTTGTAGGTTTCCCACTGCATTATTGAAATTCGTTTAGGGACCCTGTGGTATTGAAACTTTAATATCCACATGAGTTTCTCTTTTTATCTTAACCCTAATTTTCATTATCCTTGACATTCAGGGTTCTCCAGTCTTGGAAAAGCACAGCAGATCAGGCAACATCCGAGAAGCAAGAAAATTGACGTTTTGGACAAAAGCCCTTCATCAGGAATGGAGGCAGGGAGCATCCAGGGTGGAGAGATAAATGGAGGCGGGGGGGGGGGGGGGGGGGGGGGTGTTGGTGGCTGGGGAGAAGGTAGCGAAGATTACAATAGATGAATGGAGATGGGGATGAAGGTGATAGGTCAGAGAGGAGGGTGGGGGAAGGTAGCAAAGGCTACAATAGGTGGATGGGAGTGGGGATGAGGGTGATAGGTCAGAGAGGAGGGTGGAGTGGATAGGTGGGAAGGTCATGAGGATGGTGCTGAGCTTCATATTGATTGATAGATACAACTGATTGGCTTGCTAGGCTAATTCAGAGAGCAGCTGAGACTCAACCACACTTCTGTTAGTCTGGAGTCACATGTCAGCCAGAACAGGTAGATTACCTTCCCTGAAGGACATTAGTGAGCCAGATAGATTTTTCTAACAATCTACAATGGTTTCATGGTCATCTGTAGATACTTAATTCCACATATTTATTATTGAAATCAAATTGCACCATCTGCTGTAGCAGGATTTGAACCCTGGTCCCCAGAACACTAGTTGAGTTTCCTATATTAATAATCTAGTGGGACACCACCTTCTCCCAAGTAGCAAAATACCCTTACCCTCACATACATTGACATGGCCATTTGCTTCAAATATCATGTAGTGTGTGTGTCGCACAGGCCGCTGACACATGCTATAGATGTAAGAATGATTTTTATTAGCAAGTTGATATGACAGAACAGTGAGCATTCAGGCTCTGGCTGAAGTACTCTTGAAACAGAAAATCAGTATTAATGAGGCTGTTAACAAGAAATAATCCCTGAAATATGCATGATATTGTTCAGCACAATATCATGGGCCAAAGGGCCTATTCCTGTGTTGTATTGTTCTATGTTCTGTCTCAAGTTTCCTCTATGAGTCTTGTCTCAATGCCCAAAACTCTGGTGAAAATGTAATGGGTTGCTTCTAACATTAAGAAAGGCCTTCTAACAAGATCCGTCCAGATTTATTGCCATAATCCATACCAATTCTGTATATGATTCCACATGTAGGTTTTAAAAGAGGCCCAAGAAGCAGAAAAGTTTTAAGTAGGGAATTTCAGTGGTGAAGGTTAGGATAGCGAAACATGCAGCCAGTTGTGGACTGTACACAAGAGGGCAGAACTGGAGAAGGTGTCAGGGAGAAAGAAGTAATGGTGATCAGGAAAAAAGAAGCTGCTGAGAGCTTCAAAATCAAAGATGATTTTAAAATTTAGGATAATGAGAATGGCGAGGATCTGTGAAAGATAGTTAAACTCCTACAGGTGGTTAATCTCCTATCGACTAAAAGTGAAGAGCTGAGTGTTGGTACCCTGGTGCTACATAATTATGCTGCTGTTCATCAGTTCACATGAACAAAAAAATCCTGATCTCCATCTTTACAGGGGGCAGGGCAGTGATGGGGCACAGGAGTATGATCTCAGTTAATGATAACTCTGGATAAATCTGATTCTAAAGGAAATTTGGCTGGATAGGTCATAAGTTTAACTTCTGCACTAGAGAACAGTGATAGTTCATCACTAAACATATTCAATGAGGCTGCCAATACTTTTCACCAAAAAAAGTAAGTTTATTCTACAACAGAAAAATAAAATAAAGCTGTTTATACGACAGTTTAGAAAAATCTTTACATAGACAGCCAAACAAAGTTTAAAATTAACACAGAATACTGGGGAAACTCAGTAGGTCTGGCAGCATGTGGAGAGAGAAACAGAATTAATGTATCGAGTCTGGTTTAAGAACTGACTCAAAATGTTAACTCTGTCTTTCTCTCCACAAATGCTGCCAGATTTACTGAGTTTCTCCAGTATTCTCTTTGTTTGATTTAGATTTGCAGCATCCACAGTATCTTGCCCATATAAAACAAAGTTTCAAACTATTAAGCAAAGGTTATAAGGGATATGAGCCAAAGACATGTTGATGCAGCTAGGCCACACAACAGTCAAAGTCTCATTAAATGGTGGAGTAGGCTGAAAGGCCTACTCCTGTTCCTATATTCCTATGAACTGTTTCTCTGCAACATATCTCTCAGATACTTAAACCCAGAGAAATATCACTCTGATCATAATTATTTAATTTCTTACTTAACAGACTCTCTCCAGTTTTGCTTCTTGGACTGTTCAAACATTTTTAAGGCTTCATTCCAATTCTAATGGCCCGAATCTCCACATAATTCTGACTGATAAAGGTTTTCTAAAACCTATCACAATTTGAATCTCTATAGACCTAGCAAACTGCCCTGTTGCTAGAATG
Organism: Hemiscyllium ocellatum; assembly: GCF_020745735.1. NCBI lineage: Eukaryota > Metazoa > Chordata > Chondrichthyes > Orectolobiformes > Hemiscylliidae > Hemiscyllium > Hemiscyllium ocellatum. The sequence continues at coordinate 33,835,003 of NC_083420.1, read as the reverse complement.
AAACTACTGTCTTGAACTGAAAACTTTCTTTTTCTGCTGAGATGAAATTGTTCTCCTGCTAGCACAAAATTGAAATTTGATTCTTCTAAACTGAATTCAAACTAAAACAGCAGTGCCCCCAGTCACTTGTTTTTAATATGTTGTGTTATACGGTGTAATCATTTCATCAGCTAACATCACAGTTATCGAACTAGACAATACCAATCACACATTTTCTTCGAAATGATATATTTAGACCACTTTTGCAAACTGAATACTGGCCTCTTTTTAAAAGAATTATCTTCACAGAACTAAAACTAAAACTTCCTTTATTTGTAAAATGCCAATTCTGAAATAAGAACACCTTTATCACACAGTAAACAGCAATTTTCCCATCAGATGGAAAGCCTAACATCAACAATCTATTGTTACTTAATAGCTACAATAACGGGTAAATAATGAAGAAAAGGCCCATAAAATATTGCAACACAACTTAGGTGGAGAAATTCATTGTAATTATGACTATGTCTTTTAGGAATGGATTCGCAATGACCAATCAACAATTCAGAAAAGGTCTCGCAGAAGTTCAGTCCATGAGATAACGAAGATGAAGAGGTCCTTGGAAGATGAAGCTGACACAGTAATCATAACTCCCAGAATTGAAGCTGTTTCTAATATTACCTACATAAAACCAATCCCAATACCACTTGATCCAAACAGCCCCAAACACAACAATGATGCAGATTCCATGTACGTCAAAAAGAACTGTCTCATTGATCCAATGAATAGATTTTATTCCAACACAGTGCTGGAATATAGTAATAGCATTTGTGCTTTAAGTGGAAACCAGTCCGTTGTACCTACTGAAGGTCAGCAGGTTGAAAGCTGGTTGCTGTTTGAGGACCTGGCTAATGCCACCCTGTTGTCCATGATGCCTCAGGATCTAAACGGTGAATATAACTATAGCGATGACTATTGCACCCTCTCTCACTCTGATACCAGTCATGGCCTGGTGCCCACAAAGATTGGCCTCCAACTCAACTGCGATGGATGCCAGGCAGAGAAAAGAGACGTGCCTATGAGTTTGGAGGTAATTGACAGTGACAAATTGCCCTCCATTTGTACAACATCAACACAGTAGTAGCAGCTTCTATTCTGTGACTCTGGATTGAAGTCAATGTACTCACTGTATAATGAGATTGAACCAATGCTGAATCTGAAACGCTGAAAAGCGCCTAATCAAATGATGAGGTGCACTTCCTCAAGCTTGACAGCACCTTACCTCTTAGGGCACATTATACACTTCATAATTCAACATGGAGTTCAACAATATCAGTCTGTAATTTTTGTTTCTTTTCTTGCTCCATCACCATTTATTTTGACATTATAGCTCTGACACTTCTGTCACTTATTCTTTCCTTTCTTGCACACAACCAAAGACCTTCCATTTGTCCCTGCTACACCCACATCTTGCTCAAACCATTCTACATCTCTAACTTGCCCAGTTCTGGTGAAAGATCAATAACCTAAAACGTTGATTGGGATTTTTTTGTAGAGTCACAGAAACTATGCAGGCTTTTGAAAATGAGCTGAAAAATGTGTTGCTGGAAAAGCGCAGCAGGACAGGCAGCATCAAAGGAGCAGGAGAATCGACGTTTCGGGCATAAGCCCTTCTTCCAGAAGCTGCCTAACCTGCTGCGCTTTTCCAGCAACACATTTTTCAGCTCTGAACTCCAGCATCTGTTGTCCTCACTTTCTCCTAGGCTTTTGAAAACAGCAGGTAGGACCAATTCTGGGATTCCTGCCTCCATTCCCATTACACTCAATTTTCTCTAGCACAGGAGAAGGGGCTGGCAGTGAATTTGTACCCCGTATTCTTTACCTGGCTGGCTCATTGTAGAATTTGTCATTTCCTATCCTTCTGAGTCACTGAGTCAGACTAGCTTCTCAAGGGCTCAGAAACATACTGAATCAAAGTCTGGATAATTTAAAAGCCCATGCCCATGCCGTGTTGGCAACCTCAAACACCTCTCATATCCTCTCCAACAACCAAATGTCAATAGCAGAAACTTTTAAATATTCGACATCTCCTTATCTTGTGGAAATAAAAATTAAGCCAATGACAAAATGGATCTTAGTTTAAAAAAGCCACCAATCAAGCAATGAATGCACTTTTATTGCACGTGTTTCTATAAATAAATGGAATTCTGGATTCTGGACCAAGCCTGTTTAAGTATACTTGGTTGAGATGCTAGATGTTATACTGGGCGGCATGGTGGCACAGTGGTTAGCACTGCTACCTCACAGTACTCGAGACCTGGGTTCAACTCCTGCCTCAGGCGACTGACTGTGTGGAGTTTGCACTTTGTCTGTGTGGGTTTCCTCTGGGTGCTCTGGTTTCCTCCCACAATCCAAAGATGTGTGGGTCAGGTGAATTGGCCATGCTAAATTGCCTGTAGGGGTATGGGTGGGTCGGCGTGGACTTGTTGGGCCAAAGGGCCTGTTTCCACACTGTAAATAATCTATTTGGATACAAAGTAGATATAAGCAAAATAATGCTCGATTGATAGCATTGACAAAATAGATGGAGAAAAAGTTACACTTTTGTATTAATATCAAATCACTTCTGCCATTGTTACTTTAAATATCTGTTTGATTAGCATTCTTAATAGGATTACACAACGCCAGATTTTTTTAAAGCAAGTAATGAATGGAAGGGTTTTAAAAGCTTTTTCATATGTGCCGTTTTTACTTGGGGTTCATTGGTTCTATGCAGAAAGTAAATTGCAGCAATGACCATGAGAGTGCCATGAATTGTCACGGAGGGTATGGGGGACCACTGGGGATTGGGGTAGACCAATAATTTGGCAAAGAGGGTATAAGTTGCCATTGAAGATTGGCAAAATCATGGGGTGGCATGGCATAGGAAATGTGTGGAAGCAGATGAAGGGATATGAGGTGAGTCCTAAATGGGTGAGTAATGAACAAAATAATTGGGATCAGTCCCAGAGAATTGAAATAGGCATTTTAACCAGCCTGTCTGGACACAGAGCATCCTCTGCCATTGAACTGCTTATAGAAGCACCACAACTAAAACCAGCACATGCAGGAGAAAGTGAGGACTGCAAATGCTGGAGATCAGAGTCAAATGTGTGGTGCTGGAAAAGCATAATACGTCAGGCAGCATCCAAGGAGTAATAGAGTTGATGTTTCAAGCATAAGCCCCTCCATTCCTGATGAAGGGCTTATACTCAAAACATTGACTCTCCTGCTCCTCAGATGCTGCCTGATCTGCTGTGCTTTTCCAGTGCCACACTTTTGACATATTCATACAGCCCAACCTCCACCCTGCCCTGGATCAAAAAGCGCATGCTCCATGGCACTTTCTCCCAGAGAGGGTACAGTGAGCCAGGAAAGTTCCCACCTCTTGTTTTCTCGACCATGATTAACATGATTAACCCTAAAATGAAAATCCTACCCTTTAATTCTGTTTCCTTCTCCCCAATATAATGAATGCTGCACTCTATTTCTTAACAATCTGATGATAGGAATGACAGGAGGGTTTTATCTCTCAGGGTGTTGTCTGACCTGCTGATAATTACATCACTTTCTGTTTGCATTTCTGAGTTCTGTTACTGCCTCTTCTTTTCCACTCATCCTCTCATTGGCCTGCACTCACTACAATCTAAAATTAGTTCACTCCAGTGTCAATGTAATTCTGTACGTGTAGAGTGTCCATCTGATGACCATATACTGCAAATTGAATGCTGTCCCCCGAATACACTATCAGATCAGGCCAACTAACATGATACCCACCTGTTATCAGGGTGAGGGTGTGGGATTTGGGTGGTGTTTACTTTAAGACTGTAAAGAGGGTTGCACTCCCTTTCTTAACAATCTGATGGTAGGAATGACTAGGTTGGGGGGAGGGGGGGAGCGTGGTGTCATCTCTCAAGACTAAATGGTTTTATCAGGATGTGAGACCAAATACATTGTGACCCACTATACTCTCCACGGAGATTCCTGAACTGAAAAATTCTGGATGTCAATAAGATTGGCGTTCTAGTTGTGCTGGTAATAACAGAACTAACAGAGTGGAAATTTGAACTTATCCCACACCCACCCCTTCACACCTGCTACTTGGCAAAAAACAGATGTGTCAAAAGGGAGTGGGTGGATTTCCTGTTCCATTTACTGTCTGTTGTGATTTTCAAGTGGAGACTTTTCAAGGTCTTGAGAAGCCTGTCTGAAAGTGGGATCGACATTTAAAAATGCAAATTGGCATTGTGTTTCATCAATCAGATTTTCAACAATATCTTAAGCAGAAAGTAAACAATGGGTCCTGACTCCAAAACCTGTTCACAACACAGAAGCCATCCTGCCCACCTCCAACACCACCCATCCTGCCCACCCACAAACCCTGCTAAGCTACTTCACCAAAGAAACTGTTTGCAACCCCTACCAAACCGAATTTCCAATACCTCTCATACTGCAGGAAAGACAGGCTGACTCCAGACTTCTGTCACTTGCTCAGTCTGGTGTGAATCAGCCCCACTTATGGAGCTGATGTCATCACTACTTAGCTGTAATGTCTGACATGGCTGTTTCCAGTGAACAATGAAGGAGGAGCACCCAATCTAATTATTCTGAAAGGGAGTCCATGTACATGGTTGCCTAGGAGTAAGTGCACCTGTTAAATTGACCATTATTATTTGCAGCATTATTATTGATGGTTTTCCTGATATTTTATTTACATTTTACTATATTTAGCTGAGCTTCCTATTGAAGTATAATTTTTACATTAAGAATTATATTTACAAAAAATATATTGCTGCTAATTTGCGCCTTGTCATACAAATAAAGGCATTGACAAATATACAGCCATTCGTTTCTTCTGTGGGTTATTAACAATTATTTTATATTGGGGGCATAGCAAAATTATACTATTAGAATGAAGTGCTAATTTGTAAATTTTGTATCTTTAGTGCAAAGATTCAATGTTGAAACAAACATAATTTTTTGCGACAATTTCACCTATGTCGAAGGGTGGGTATAGAACAGATGATGTCCCAGAATAAAATTGACTCAATACTGTTCCATTAAATACTGCCAAACCAGAGACATTACAAGTTAGATAAAAAGCTCTAATTATACTGCACATCACAGAATAAACATTGTTGCCCTTGTACAGATTATTGTTTAACAATAATGCATTGGACTAGGGTTTTTCAACCTATTTGCTTTTGGGATCCTTGCAGAGTTATAATATTTCCATGGATTCCCCTATCACAAAACACAGCTATGCTTTTAAGTCTGGCTCCTATAACACAGCAAAAACTAGCCGCAAGCTTCATTGAGAGGAAATCTGATAGATCACCATGGTTGATACAAATGGACGGTGTTAAATTAGTAAGGATCAAAGCTTCAGTCAAATAGTTAGTAATAAGTGAAGCTAGAACGAATATTCAAAGCATCTCTGATATTTATTTCCTTGAGTGGTGTTCGGATCAAACCCAAGTACTGTATACAGCTTTGGACAAAAAATAAAAGCACAGGCAGCTTGACTTAATGGTGGAGGGTGAAACGTTTCTGTAACCCCAGTGCTGGGAAAGGACCAGCTGAAATACAGTTCTGTCAAAGATATTGCTATAGCATTAAACGAAGAGTCTCAGTAATAAATTCAATTGATTTGGTGACAACAGACAAAAAGGTTTAGACTGTAAGTTCTCAACTTATAGAAATCTAGGCAAAGGGACAAAGATCCAGGATAGATAGCTCAGTATGGACCAAGTCCTGACATGGGTAATTGAGAGCTCAGCCGCAGTCCCGGACATTCATGTCTGGTCCATTAATAAATCAAGATGCAAGATAATCTCTCAAATTATGGGATCAGAAATGATGTTAGATCATGGATACTCAAGCAGATGACAGAAGATCTGAGAAAAATTCATAAGGGTGAGGTACTTCTATACCAGCTGCCAGCTCAACTGTTTAACATGTGTACAATGTGGAATGTGTCATACATTATAAAATGTCAATTGGCATTATTCTGGCAATCTCAGTTATGCCAGAAGTCAACATCCATGTAGACATTTTTTAGGCTAGAGAGTGCTGGAATAATTAAGAAGGATCATTATATATGTATAACAATATACCATAATATGTAATAGATAGGGGAAATATAATGACAAGTTTACAAAAATTTCCTGTAGAAGTCCTGTATACACTCATCCAATATATGTATCAAAAGAGGCAAGATATGTATTTAATGGAAATTCATGGGCATCAAAAAACCAACACCTGTCACATACACTGGTGATGGGAGATACTGTATTATCACAGGGCAGCAGCAGTTTTAATATAGGAACAGTCACTCATGCCCCAACTTCAACCATTTTGTGCCTACAGCCACAGGTGGCAGCAAGAGTGGGAAAGGCAGAACTAGTTGAAATATATAGAGGCAAACTGTGAGAATCATGAAAATGGCTGATGAAACACCCAAACAATTCTATGCTATCCCACCAGTAATCATCCAAGGCATAATGAGCAGTTAAGATATACTATACACTCCAGCAATAGGATCAAGCCTTAGCAGACAACATTGAATGTCTAGATTCTACTACCTGGTGAGAGGAACTGTGGAATTGAGGAACAAATATAAAGGTAGATTGATGGATTCAAATAATCTCCATGCTCTAGTTATTGCACATGTGAAGGGGTTAAATTAGCAAGGGTTAAGTCTTAAGCCATATAGTTAGTAATAAACAAAGCTGGAAATAATGAACAAGGCATCCAAACTAATAGCTGTCTAAGGGTGAGGAACAGACAATGCCTACTCAGACTGTGGGAAGCAAAGATATTATGGAACACATGGATAGTGAATATAGGAATTGTAATCTGCAAACTGTACTCTGTATAAAGCTTGAAGAAATTCTGTACATTGGCACAGGGGGCTTTGACACCTGTGTTAAAGATTCTCTGTTTGCGAGCACAAAATAAACGATCATTATCTGTCAAATACTCCACAACAATACCCAAGCTGAAGCTTGTTTCCACTGTAAAAGCTTTCATGGGTGTCCACACTACTCATGATTGATGCCCTGAAAGTCATCATGATCTCCTAGCAGCAGTGACAGCTATGATCAGCAGCTTGTGCCATGCTTAGCTCTTGAATAAACTGCCAAGGAAAAGCAGCAGTCAGCTGAATAAAGGGCAAAAGGAGATGCCAGTTGAAGATGCAGTGAAGATCTTTGATGTATCCTCAGGACATTTATTTCACAAAGCTGAATTGTTGGTTTACTTAACAGATTTAAACGTGGCAGGAGAAGACTGCATGTTGAATGGCCTGCTGAAATAGAACACTCAGCCAACTGTCTGATACAGACTTGGGGATGATAGGGATTGCGCTATGGCTGCTGTCTCCATGTAGTGAGCTGCTTCTTTGGACTCAACTCTATGTTATTGTGCATTCATGTATTCCGCTTATCATGGGGTCTGGGCATTGGGTGGCTGAACTGCAGTGTTGAGGCTACACTAGCCGACTAAACTGTCCCTGATGTATAAAGCAATTAAACCCTCAGAGGGTTAACTGACATAATATTAGTTACACCCAAGGTTTGTGCGAAGATTTGTAGCTTGGGTGCTCGTTGTTGTGGTTCTGTTCGCCGAGCTGGAAGTTTTTGTTGCAAACGTTTCGTCCCCTGGCTAGGAGACATCATTAGTGCTCTGGAGCCTCCTGCGAAGCGCTTCTTTGATGTTTCTTCCGGTATTTATAGTGGTCTGTCCTTGCCGCTTCCGAGTGTCAGTTTCAGCTGTCCGCTGTAGTGGTTGGTATATTGGGTCCAGGTCGATGTGTTTGTTGATGGAGTTTGTGGATGAATGCCATGCCTCTAGGAATTCCCTGGCTGTTCTCTGTCTGGCTTGCCCTATGATAGTCATGTTTTCCCAGTCGAATTCATGTTGCTTGTTGTCTGAGTGTGTGGCTACTAGGGATAGCTGGTCGTGTCGTTTCGTGGCTAGTTGATGTTCATGTATGTGGATTGTTAGCTGTCTTCCTGTTTGTCCTATCAGGTTATAAAAGATTGATCCCGGGAAGAGCTAACCAATTGTTATTTAGACTTTTCTAAGATGTGTACCAGAATGTTTCAGTAACAGTAATGTATATTTACTCTTCAGTATAACCTGAAGTCTTACTAAAGACTCTCAGTATCTCAGATATCACGCTATTATCTCCTCCTTTTCTCACACCTCTGCCCTGGATCCCCACCCCACCCCCCACCCCCAACCAGAACAAGGATAGAATCCTTCTGGTGCTCACATTCCACCCCAATAATCTCCAAATCCAGTGTACCATCCTTTGCCATTTTCACCACCCACAGTCAGACCCCACTATCAAAAATATATTTCCCTCCCCACTCCTATCTGCATTCTGTAGGGACCATTCCCTCTGTGACCCCTCATTAGGTCCACACACCCCACCAATCCCTCTTCACACCTGATGCCATAAGAGGTGCAAAGCCTGTGCTCACACCTCCCTCTTCACCTCTGTCCAAGACCGCAGAAGATTATTTAGATAAGCTGCAGAGCTGGGCTGAGAGGTGGCAAATGGAATTTAATGCGGACAAGTGTGAGGTGATTTACTTTGGTCGGAGTAACCGGAATGCAAAGTACTGGGCTAATGGTAAGATTCTTGGTAGTGTAGATGAGCAGAGAGATCTTGGTGTCCATGTACACAGATCCTTGAAAGTTGCCACCCAGGTTGACACGGTTGTTAAGAAGGCACACAGTGTTTTAGCTTTTATTAATAGAGGGATTGAGTTCTAGAACCATGAGGTTATGCTCCAGCTGTACAAAACTCTGGTGCGGCCACACATGGAGTATTGTGTACAGTTCTGGTCACCGCATTATAAGAAGGATGTGGAAGCTTTGGAAAGGGTGCAGAGGAGATTTACTAGGATGTTGCCTGGTATGGAGAGAAGGTCTTATGAGGAAAGGCTGAGGGACTTGAGGCTGCTTTCGTTAGAAAGAAGAAGGTTGAGAGGTAACTTAATAGAGACATATAAGATAATCAGAGGGTTAGATAGGGTGGACAGGGAGAGCCTTTTTCCAAGTATGGTGACGGTGAGCACAAGGGAGCATAGCTTTAAATTGAGGGGTGATAGATATAGGACAGATGTCAGAGGTAGTTTCTTTACTCAGAGAGTAGGAAGTGTATGGAATGCTTTGCCCGCAACAGTAGTAGATTTGCCAACTTTAAGTACATTTAAGTCGTCATTGAACAAGCATATGGATGTACATGGAATAGTGTAGGTTAGATGGGCTTCAGATTGGTATGACAGGTCGGCGCAACATCGAGGGCCGAAGGGCCTGTACTGTGCTGTAATGTTCTATGTTCTATTATGTACTTGCATATCCTTGAACCTCTATTATTGCATCTGTTGCTCTCGATGTGGTCTCCTCTACATTGGAGAGACAGACGCAAATTTTGCAGAATGGTTCAGGGAACACCTCTGGTCCGTAACCACCAAACAACCAACCCCACCTTCCTGTGGCCATCCATTTTAACTATCCCTCCCACTCTCCCAATGACATGTCCATTCTGGGCCTCTTTCACTGCCTAGACAAAGCCACCCTCAAACTGAAGGAGGAACATCTCATCTTCCACCTCAGGAGCCTACAACCACACTGCCTCAACATTGAATTCACCAGTTTCCAAATCTCCACACCCCCCCCCTCACTCTATCCCAGATCCAACCCCTGACTTGACTCCACCCTCTTGACCTGACCTACCTGAATAACCTGCCCATCTACCTTCCCACTTCCCACTTCCCACTGACTTATTACAATCATCTCCTACCTTCACCCACCTATTGCCATCCCAACTACCTTTCCCCAGTCTCACCCCTCCCCCTACTTATTTCTCAACCTCCTTTCCCCTCTCCAATCCTGATGAAGAGTTAAGCCAAAACATCAATTCTCTTGCTCCTCAGATGCTGCCTAAATCGCTGTGCTTCTTCCAGTGCCAAACTTTATCAACATGTAACAAACCTGTTTATCAATGTTAAGCCCTCCTTCTGCCTGAGACATTGTGTGGCATTCTTCCCCATTTGGTACAGTAATTTAGACAAATGCCAAGAGAAAGAGTTGGTAGCAAGTAATTTATCAAGATGTCTCGGACAGTTCGAGTGGAGGAAAAATACAACAGATATCATGCCAACAAAGCTGTATCTAAAATTATAGCATAATGATAGCTATGAGGGTTTTGCCACATCTATCAGTCCTTACTTTGAGTCTGCTCCATCCCTCTCTTTACCTTCTCCAAAAATGCCTGTCTGATGTCCAGGAGTTCAATAAACTTCTTCTCTACATTCTAATAATACGGTATTGATCACAGCTCTCTAGTACAGTCTTTCCATTCCTCTCCGCTCAGTGTCTAGACACTTTGTGACTTCTGATGTTGAGTTGTATCATTTTGTAGAGATGAATAACCAAGTCTTCCAAACAAACTGGGACAATTACGAAGTGGGCTCCCTCAGTCCTGTTATGATATCAGAACAGCAAATAAATATAGTGGGAAAGAAAGGATGAAAAACTGTACTGAAGGCACATTTCATTGCAAACAAGCCTGCACTTACACAAATATATATTCAGTGACACTTTTGAAATATCTGCTAATGCCCTTTGTAGCTGTAGGACCTAGTGAAATCATACTTATTTGACATATGAGGATCCTCTTCAGACATTCAAAGGATAAAATAAGTTGTAATGGATAAGCATTGCTCATCTCTCACAATCAACTGACTCCTTAACTATAGAAAACATAAGACACCAGGGATCATTGAACCATCACATTGCTAACTGTAGCTTGGCATTGAATTTTTATGTATACAACACTGAGGCTACAAGCAATGGGCTGGAAGTGTCATAGGACCTGCAGAGGTCATCCATACTTACACCACCTGATCAGTGATAATTCCACACATCTCTGCAGGCAACCTTGTATTCTCCCTAAGAGCTTTCAAAGAGTGTGTGTTATCTTTTAATGGAATGATGAAACAGTGATGGATATGTTAAGAGATAATTGTTTGTATAAACATGGGGAGCTAGTAATCAATACAGAGTGTGAATTTTATTGAGTGTGACTAACTGAAATAAAGCTCTCACATAAAGGAGATGATTGTGGACTTGAATTCAGTTTAAACACGGTTATTTCTAGTGTATGACAGTGCATTACTATTCAAGACAGGGAGGTGGAACCTATCTACATTCTCCCTCATAGCTCCCTCTGTTGACAGAAGGTCCAAAAAGCTCTTCTTTCTCAGGTGATAAACTGTCCGACAGGTTGCTCAAGTATTTCAGCACAATTTTCTACCCTATGCATACTCTCAAATGTTGAAGGCCAACAAATAATAGAAGTGTATAAAGGAGGTACTTCATGATTGCTTCCAATTTGCTGCCTATCATAAGAGAGTGCAACATTCAGATTCCACATAACGAGTAAAGCATCAAAAGCCACCGAATCTCAGCACTGTGCCATGTTACTGCTCTGTCTCATTAGCTGCCGCAGTCTCCCAAGCAGGAAAGGAAGACCCTACAAATGCAGATTCATCATGTGGAATCAGCTGAAGATCCCATATATACAACCATACCAAAAAAGAAACATTTACAGTATTCATCAATCAAAAAGTTCAAGACATGCAGAAATTACCAGGTCAACATAAACTGACCAGGGGTTGATTGCTTTGTAAACAACAGAAAGTAACCCACTGACAGGATATCCTAACACAGCACATCCTTCCTGGAAGCTGGTTTCAGTGTGGTTCTGTTTGGTTTCTCATGCTTAATGGTACATAACTCTTTCATGGCCTCTTGAATGTCCCTCCAGGTCAAGGTCCTCATCCCCAACTGCAGAGGGCAGCTCTCAATCTGCAATTTTATCTACATCCAGGACATCGCCCACTTTGTTGGATCAAATTATGAAGGGCATGCAGGCCTTAATGATCAGCAGGTTCTTTTTCATTATATTGCGAGGTACCGATGGAGTAGTCCAGGCATCGAAACCTTATTTGAAGTAGACTATAAGAAATTGGAGCAGAAATAAGCCATTCAGCACATCAAGTCTTCTCCACCATTCAATGAGATCGAAAATATAGCTTTGCATGATATGACACAGGGCCAATTGATGAAAAGTATGTGGCAATCATGATTGCTTGAAGCTATAATCTGTAATGTTCATGGTGCCAAAAGAATGGCTTTTCAATAAAAGGGTGACAACTTGATGACAGATGGGTATTATTACAGTATCAGTACATGCATGAGTAATATATGACCCTTGAAGGGCCTCATGACATATTCCTGAAGAGAAAAGCAGCAACTTACTCACCTGACACTGCATTTAATTGACTTCATGTATGACAGACATGCACTGTATTTTGCCTCCTAATTGCACAGTTGAGTTTAGGGGAAAAGAAATTGCAGGGTTTTAGCATTATGTTTTCACAAGTAAGTTGCAGTCTCCAGCTGAGACTATCAACAATTCCCCTCACGCTTCATGTTCCTTTCAGTTATCTCAACAAAAAACTCACTTTTATGCTATCATTCCTCCATTCCCGAAGCTCTTTCAGCCTCCCAATTTCTGTTCAGCCTCGTTGTATAACTGTTAAGGTTAATTTCATGCTCTTGTTAGAAACATTCCTCCTCTTGAGGGTAGGGTGACAATAAATTGTCTAATCCCCACACACATTTATAGCTTTCATTCCCTCGTCTTTTTAGTCACTATGATCACCAATCTCAGACTTGACCAACCCTTCTTCCTGAACAATGCACAGTCTATCCCCTGATGAACAACCTAGTATTTATATCCAAAGATGTGCAGGTGAGGTAGAATGGCCATGCCAAATTGCCCAAAGTGTCCAGAGATGTCTAGGTTAGGTAGAGTAGCCATGGGAAATGCAGGGTTATAGGGTAGGGTAAGATCTGAGTGAGATGTTGTTTAGGGGGAGACAGACTAGATGGGCCAAATAGTCAGTTTCCACACTGTAGGGATTCTATAATCATAGCCCACTCGCTGGACTGACTTAGGAGAATTCAACACAGTCCAGTGCCTAGGTAGAAGTAATGAAGAGGATTGATGAAGGCAAAGCAGTGGACATGATCTATGTGGACTTCAGTAAGACATTTGTCAAGCTTCCTCATGGTAAACTGATTAACAAGGTTAGATCACATGGAACACAGGGAGAGCTAGCCAATTGAACTCAGAACTGATTCGAAGGTACAAGAGGGTGGTGGTGGAGGGTTGCTTTTCAGACTAGAGGCCTGTGACTACTGGTGTGCCACAAGATTGGTGCTGGGTCCACTGCTTTTCATCATTTATATAAATAATTTAGATGTGAAGATAGGAGGTATGGTTGGTAAGTTTGCAGATGACACCAAAATTGGAGGTGCAGTGGACAGCAAAAAAGGTTACCCCAGAGTACAACAGAATCTTGATCAGATGGGCCAATGAGCTGAGGAGTAGTCGATGGCATTTAATTTAGATAAATGTGAGGTGCTGCATTTGGAAAGGCAAATCAGGCCAGGACTTAGACACTTAATAGTAAGGTCCTGAGGAGTGTTGTTGAACAAAGAGACTTTGGAGTGCAGATTCAAAGCTCCTTGAACATGGAGTCGCAGGTAGATAGGATAGTGAAGAAGGAATTTAGTATGCTTTCCTTTATGGTCAGTGCATTGAGTTGAGGAGTTGGGAGATCATGTTGCAGGTGTACAGGACATTGGTTAGGCCACTTTTTGGAGTACTATATGCAATTCTAGTCTCCCTACTATAGGAAAGATGTTATAAAACTTGAAAAGATTCAGAAAAGATTTATAAGGATGTTGCCAGGGTTTGAGCTACAGGGAGAGGCTGAATGGGCTGGGGCTATTTTCTCTGGAGCATTGGAGGCTGAGGAGTGACCTTATAGAGGTTTATAAAATCTTGAGGGGCATAGATAGGATACATAAAAACATAAGAACACCAGAAATAGGAACAGGGATACACCATCTGGCCTTTTGAGTAAATAGGTTTAGTCTTTTCCCAGTGGTAGGGGAGTCCAAACTATAGTCCATAGGTTTAAGGTGTGAGGGAAAGATTTAAAAGCGACCTAAGGGGTAACTTTTTCAGGCAGAGAGTGCTGCGTGCATGGAAAGAGCTGCCAGAGGAAGTGGTGGAGGCTGTTACAACTACAACATTTAAAATGCATCTGGATGAGTATTTGAATGGAGGGAATTGGGCCAAATATTGGCAAGTGGGATTAGATTTATATAAGATATCTGATCAGCATGGACAAATTGAACTGCAGGGTCTCTTTCCGTGCTGTACATCTCAAAGACTCTATTTCCTCCTAATACCTCTGTACCATATTTCATTACAATTTCCCACTTAATAAACTCTTCAAAATCTATTTCTTTTTCCAATTGTTTGTTTTAAGATGTTAAATTTTGTTCCATATTGCTCCTGTGAAGTACATTGGGGAGTTTTATTATTTTATAGGTGCTATGTAAACCTTAAGTTGTTGTTGGCAGCCATAAATCGAAATGGAACATACATTGAAATGGTAAGCGATTGTGGAATGCTGGTAGTCCCAGAAACTTGGGTGAGTGTACTTGTACGTAAATCACCAAAAGTAAAAAATGAGGTCTGCAGATGCTGGAGATCACAGCTGAAAATGTGTTGCTGGTCAAAGCACAGCAGGCCAGGCAGCATCTCAGGAATAGAGAATTCGACGTTTCGAGCATAAGCTGATGAAGGGCTTATGCTCGAAACGTCGAATTCTCTATTCCTGAGATGCTGCCTGGCCTGCTGTGCTTTGACCAGCAACACATTTTCAGCGTAAATCACCAAAAGTTAATATGCAAGTATTGAAAACAATCAGGAAAAAAAGTAGTAAATTTGCCTCCATATAAATGATTCAAAATGTAAGAACAAACAAACTTTACTGGAATTATGTAGAGTCTTGAGTAGACCACAATAGGAGTAATGTGTAACACGTTGGTTCAGTTACACTATGTGCCATGGTAGCAGCACAACAAAGACTTTGTTGCTTTACATTCAGCAAAGCAGCATCAAAAGACTGAACTGTGCATAACAGCTCTTATTTTTAATATTCCACAAAATTTGCAGTTTCAGTATCTGAACTGGTGACTATGAGATCAAAAGACAGTGACTCTACATTAGCCAGTCTACATGTTCAGACTCTTCTTCCCATACTCATGCTGTGCACAATTCCTACAAACAGGAAGTTGGGAGAAACTTTAAAAACTGGAGAGGAAAATATTCAATTCAATTAAGCACACAGCAACTTGTGATAATAAGCTGCAACCTGCTTACTGCAACAATATTGATTGATTCATTCATTCATTGTCACGTGGTACTGAAATACAGTGAAAAGCTTGGTTTACGAGCAGAACAGGCAGATTGTAGTAAGCAATGATGTACAGACCAAAAGATTTAGATGGACACATACAGGTAACATTGCACAGGGCATACAAGAGAGATCAATCAAAGTTAGCATTATTTGAGGCAAAAGAGTCCATTCAGTAGTCTCATAACAGCTGGCAGGAAGTTGTACCTGAACCTACTAGTGCATGTGTTCAGGCTTCTGTATCTTCTGCCTGACGGAAGAGGTTGTAGGAGATCATTACCAGGGTGCGAAGGGGCTTTGATTATTGAACATTTTGCACATTCTTCTGTTTATTTTACACCTTTTTTAATTCATTCAATTGTACACAGCCACATAAAATTGATTTATTTGTGTTGAATGTCCTTGGGAGGTTTCTTGTAGTTCAGTGGTCGTGTCCCTATCTCTGAGCCAGGAGACCTGGGTTCAAGTCCCACCGGCTTCAGATGTGTCGTAACATCTCTGAACAGGTTGATTAGAAAATATCTATAACATTGTTGCACATTTTTTTTGATCCTGCGAAAACCAATTCCCTTCCGCCTAGACAGTAACAGCTGCACAGCAGATCCATTATTTTACATTTTTAAAGGTCAGATAATTTGAATTAGAATTTGGTTTTATTGTCAAGTGTACTCAAGTAAAGTGATACAGGAGTACAATGAAAAGTGTACAAAGTCACTGCACAGCGTTATCTTAGGCACAAAGGTACCTAAATTTAGCTATAAAGTAGAAAAATAAAGTTACAAATTTAACATTACAGCCCTTCTTAAGTGCTAAGCCATGAGCCTGGAACAAGTCCAACACCAACAGAAAGCAGTCGCACTGCGTAGGGCTCTACCTATGCTCAGCCCAATGTCTGCTGGACTCTATCTCCTCTATGCTGTGTAGCAGGTGTATCAATTTGCTTTCATTGAATCCAGCCCTTTAACTTGCTCTTGGTGGCAACTGTTGCACATATTTTAGAAATGTTATTGTTCAACTCTGGAGCCAGTGGGATTTGAAACCAGCTTTCCCAACTGACAGATAAGGAAAGTACCTGTGCACCACAACAGCCCCACACACAAATGTTAATGTACAATTCGAATGCTACATATAAGCTTCACAGGAGATCAACCCAAGGGATGTTTTGCATCAGGTCATCCATGAAATGCCCATTGGTGACATTCAGCTCCATTCAGCTTTGCAAGTTTAATCAGTCTTGAAGTCTTACTGCTTAAGTCACGTATTCAAGGCCGAAAAGGATTGTGTGACTTTAAGGAATGTTGCAGAACAACAATATTCATTTTCCTTACTAGAATTTTTGGAGAATGCAGAATCATGACAAATAGATGCGAGTGTTGAGTGGCAGCACAGGTACACAGTGAGCATCAAACATATTGATAAAATGATCAAACTGCAATACTCAGTTTCAAAAAACGTTAGGGACAAATTCCCAACTTGACTCTCCTGGTGGAATAAAAGAAAGGAGGATGGAGAATGAGGTTAAGCAGAGAGAGCCAAGACTATCATTTTGGACTCAACAAGGAAATGACAGGGAAACTGAGCTAGTTAGTAGTTATTTCAGAGAGTTGACATTGGAACAATCAGCTCAATGCGCCATCATTTCTAATTCCACATTAGGAAATCAAGCGCACATTGCACATGATTTTCAACCATGTTGATTAATGTTGAGAAAATTGTAGATGGCCCACACTGAAATACAAGGCAAGATTTTTTTTTGTCCAGCCATGCTCACTCTATTCTTATGGCATATACCCAAAGCCTTACATGGAACAGGGTAAGAAACTCAAGCACCAATGATCGGTCCGATCAATAAGAACATAAGTGAACAGAAGTAGGACATTTGGCCCTTTGAACTTCCACCTGGACACTTCCCTACACATTAGCTCGATCCTTTGATTTCCTTCATATCTATAATCTTTATTTTCATTCAGGTGATTTGGGGATCACTGGCTGGACCAACATTTATTGGCAATCCCTATTTAACCTTGACAGTGATGGTGAACTGTCTTTCATCGAGATTCATAGAAATGTACAGCATGGAAACAGACTCTTCAGTCCAACCCGTCCATGCCTACCAGATATCCCAACCCAATCTAGTCCCACCTGCCTGCACACGGCCCATATCCCTCCAAACCCTTCCTATTCATATATCCATCCAAATGCCTTTTAAATGTTGCAATTATACCAGCCTCCACCACTTCCTCTGGCAGCTCATTCCATACACGTACCATCCTCTGCTTAAAAAAGTTGTCCCTTAGATCCCTTTTATATCTTTCCCCTCTCACCCTAAACCTATGCCCTCTAGTTCTGGACTCCCCAACCCCAGGGAAAAGAATTTGCCTATTTATCCTATCTATGCCCCTCATAATTTTGTAAACCTCCATAAGGTCACCCCTCAACCTCCAACACTTCAGGGAAAATAGCCCCAGCCTGTTCAGCCTCTCCCCATAGCTCAAATCCTCCAACCCTGGTAACATCCTTGTAAATCTTTTTCTGAATCCTTTCAAGTTTCACAACATGTTTCCGACAGGAAGCAGACCAGAATTGCACGTAATATTCCAACAGTGGCCTAACCAATGTCCTGTACAGCCACAACATGACCTCCCAAATCCTGCATTCAATACTCTGACCTATAAAAGAAAGCATACCAAACGCCTTCTTCACTACCTTATTTACCTGCGACTCCACTTTCAAGGAGCTATGAACCTGCACTCCAAGGTCTCTTTGTTCAGCAACACTCTCTAGGACCTTACCATTAAGTGTATAAGTCCTACTAAGATTTGCTTTCCCAAAATGCAGCACCTCGTATTTATCTGAATTAAACTCCATCTGCCACTTCTCGGCCCATTGGTCCATCTGATCAAGGTCCTGCTGTAATTTAAGGTAACCTTCTTCGCTGTCCAATGCACCTCCAATTTTGGTGTCATCTGCAAACTTACTAACTGTACCTCTTATGCTTGCATCCAAATCATTTATGTAAATGACAAAAAGTAGAGGATCCAGCACTGATCCTTGTGGCACTCCACTGGTCACAGGCCTCCAGTCTGAAGAACAACCCTCCACCACCACGCTCTGTCTTCTATCTTTGAGCCAGTTCTGTATCCAAATCTTCAACTGCTGCAGGTCACTTGATGTAGGAAGCCCCACAGTGTTCTTAGGGAGGCAGTTTCAACTTGAGGTCAACCTGACCAATAGACGTCAATGTATAGTCAATGTTGTGGCTTATCAGGCTAACTTTGCTCAGGATATCCAGGCTGGCTAATTCATGGGCTACCAGGGTGGACGGTCACTGAGGGAAACTGTTGTCATTAGAAATGAACATTATTCTCAAGTACTGTGCTGCTGCTGTCTTTCTAAGTCTTTCTCATTGCAATCACAACTTTGTGTACCAATGGATGTACGCAGATTTCAGAAGGCATTTGATAAAGTTTCACATCAAAGATTATTACAGAAAATAAAAGCTCCAGGTATTGGTGGTGAGACGAAGATAAATGTGGAAGCAAGTTGTGAAGAGGACTTGAGCTAAAAAGCGTTATTGATGGTTAAGTGATCGAGCAAAGATCTAGTAAATAGAGTTTAATGTGGAAAAGTGTGAAATTGCCCATTTAGGCAAAAAGAATAAAGAAGTGTTTATCTAAATGGTGAGAGGTTGCAGAGTTCTGGGATGCAGATAGATCAGGGTATGCTAGTGCATGAATTACTGATATAGCAAGTAATCAGAAAAGCTGTTACGTTTTATTTTGTGTTACGTTTTAGTGTGAGGGGAACGGAGTGCAAGAGTAGGTTAGTTATGCTTCAGCTATACAGGGCATTGGTGAGACTGCATCTGGAGTACTGTGTGCGCCTGGAACATCTGAATTACCATTGGTCACCATACTTACGGAAAGGCATTAATGCTTTGGAAACATTTCAGAGAAGGTTCATTAGATCTGGAATAAGTGGTTTACCTCATGCGGAAAAGCTCGCCAGCTTAGGCCAGTATATCCTGGAGTTCAGAAAAGTCAGAAATTACTTAATTGAACCATATAAAATCCTGAGGGGAGTTGACCAAGTGAATGTGGAATAATCAAGAACTAGGGGCTATAATTTAAAAATAAGCGGGTCCCCATTTAAGACAGATGAGGACAACAAACTTCTCTTTGACAGTCTTCAGAATTCTTTTTTCATAGGACAGTGGATGCAGAGCCTTTAAAATATGTTTAAGTCAGAGGTAGATAGCTTCTTGATTATCAGGGGATATGTAGGAATATAGAATTAAGGTTAAAATCAGTCAGCCATGATCTTATTGAAGAGGGGAGCATGCTTAAAGGGCTGAACGGTATACCCCTTGTTCCTTATCATATGTTCGTAAATGTTGCTTATGAGAGCTTGATGTGCTGAACTGTAACCCCTTGTATCCTCTATTTATCTTTGCCCCTCTAGTATTGCTCAGCTACAGTACATTCTATCCTGAAAAATATAAATTGAAAACAGCATCAGTCTCAGGATTTAAAACCTTATCTGCCCTAAGTTAATGTTAAGGACACAACTCATAATGTCAGTTCTTTTATTGTACTTTTGTTTAGTTTAAGAAATAAGAAACAATATCCTCCTTCCAGAACCTGGACATGTCTATCTCTTCTTGGGCAAAGTTAAAAATCACACAACACCAGGTTATAGTCCAACAGGTTTAATTCGAAGTACACTAGCTTTCGGAGCAACGGTCCTTCATCATGTGATAGTGAAGGGCTTGATCGTAACACAGAATTTATAGCAAAAATTTGCAGTGTGATGTAACTGAAATTATACATTGGAAAATTGATTGTCTGTTAAGCCTTTCATCTGTTAGAATACAGTGATAGTTTCACTTCTTTCATGTGTAAATCATAAAACCTTTCTTTTAAAGTTGCATTCTCGGGTTAGCTGTTAACAATGGTGATAGCTAGACAATACGTTGAAGGTGTTAGCCCCCTGTGTTCTCTGTCTATGACCTGATGTTTCGATTGATTCTAACCTAAAAAGTGAGATAACAGAGTTTTACATAAATTCATGCAGCTTTTGAGCTCAGAGTTCTACATGAATGTATGCAGTTTTTGAACAAAGTGCAATGTAACTCTGCAAGTACAAATTCACCCCACAAAATATATGTGTGCATGTGGGTCTTTGTCAGTGTGTGTGTCTGTTTGGGATGGGGGTTGTGAGTGTGAGAAAAGTGTGTGTGTGTATGTAGTGAGTGCAGAGTGTCTTAAGTCTGTGAGAGGGTGCATGTGAGAGTGTGGGAGCGTGTGTGTCTATAAGGGTGTGCGTGGGTGTGTGTAGGAATATGTGTGTGTGTGTGTGTGTAGTGCAATGGTCATCACCTGTAATGTGACATGAACCTAAGGTCCCAGTTGAGGCCCTCCCTATGGGCAAGGATAGGTTGAGAACTGGTTGTGATGCCTAAACCCTGTCATGATTATCAGTAGTCCTCAATCAATTCAAGGGAGACAGCTTTCAGTCGGCGCCCCAGCACAGAAAAACAAGGGCAGTCTCGACTACCAGTCCAGAAGCTTGAACAAGGTCAGTCAGACACTCAGGGCTGTCAGTCAGGATCCTCGCCTCATGAAGGTTTAGGAGCCAAATGTCAGGCAGCATATCATATGTCTTGATTATATCTATCATTTCCTCCTGAAATGTGACAGAAGGGAGAGATAAAAGTAGATGACGTTCTTGTTACGTTTGCTGTTAGAAGGCGTCCCACGTGAATGAGTAGGCAGCCCAGAGGGCATGCAAGGGTGGTGGTGTCAGGGTTTTTATGGGTGACAGCAAGTGAGTGATGATGTTTCAGCAATAGTGAGAGTGATAGAATATGAGCCTTCAAGGGAGTTTGCACGTAGTAGCATAGATGGTGTGAATGAGAGGTGTTGACAGAAGCTGGTGGCACTCACGCTGGTGAAGTGGAGAGGTTCATTTGAACTTCATCACACATTGCTATGTATTCCTCCAGATAGCTGAGACTGCCCAGACTCAGATAGCAATCTCAGACCAGGCTGGCATAGAGTCATACATAGAAACAGCTCCTTCAGTCCAACCAGTCCATGCTGACCTTGTTCCCAAACTAAACTAGTCCCACCTGCCTGTACTTCACCATATTCTTTCCTATTCATGAACTTAGCCAAATGTTTTTTAAACATTGCAATTGTACTCTGAGCAATTCATTCTACACACAAACCATGCTGTGTAAAATAGTTGCCACTCATGACCTTTTTAAATCTTTCTCTTCTCACCTTAAATATATGCCCCTAATTTTGAGCACCCCCCACTCAAGGGAAAAGTCCATGTCTTTTAGATCTATTTTAATATATCAAACCCTCCACTCCTGTCAACATCCTGGTAATTTTTTTCTAAACCCTCTCGAATTTAATAATATCCTTCTGATATCACAACGACCAGTACTCCAGAAGACACCTAACCAATGTCCTGTACAACCTCAAAAATGACGTCCCAACTCTCATACACAAATGTCCATTCTGCCTACCAATGATGCAAATTTCAAAGAATTATGTACTGAGCCCCTAGGTTTCTCTTCTACAACACTACCCAAGGCCCTTACCAACACTACCCAAGGCCCTTACCATTAATGGTATAAGTCCTGTCTTGTTTGTATTACCAAAATGCAACACCTCACATTTATCCAAATTAAACTCCATCTGCCACTCCTCAGCCTGTTGACCCATTTGATCAAGAACTCTTTGTAATCTTAGATAACCTTCTACATTATCCACTGGACCACCAATTTTGGTGTCATCTGGAAACTTACTAACCGTGCCTCCTACATTCTCACCATTTATATAAATGACAAACAAAAGTGGGCTCAGTACCAATCCCTGATGAACACCGCTGGTCACAGGCCTCCAGTCTGAAAAACAACCCGCCATCACCACCCTTTATCTCCTACCACGAAGACAATTTTATATCCAATTGGCAAGCTCACCCTGAATCTCATGTGATCTAACTTTACTAATTAGTTTTCCATGTGGGAACTCTGTCAAGGGCTTTACTAAAGTCCAAGTAAACAATGTCTATCAGTCTGCCCTCAGCAATCCTTTTGGTTACTGCTCTGTCCTGCTGGCACAGAGGGAAGACAACACCCTGCCTCTGCATCATTCTATCCATAAACACCTCTAAGCCCTTTTCCCATAAAGCAGGGCATCAATCTTTCTTTGTTTGTTGTGTCTGGGAAAAATTTCAAGAAATGTACAAGACAGCTTCAGACTAACTAAAGCAAGACTTTTAAAAATGGTGCCAGACCCAGGAATACCCAGTCTATTCTGGGTTATCATAGCAGTGACATTTTTTTTTGAGCGCAGTGAGTGGTAGAATGAGGCTAGATTTGAACAAGAAAAGTACTATAGACTCTAGGTAGGTAGTTAATGAGATGGGTTTGCTAGGATGCAGTGAGAAATCTTGATAGATGTCATAGAGTGAAGCTCTGTGAAATCTACAAAACTAACACTCAGCTAGAAAAAAAACAACATTCAGCCCTATATTTGGAAGTAGTTAATTGACTGTAAAGTACTGGGGACACCCACAAGTCATGAAAATCAAAAAAATGCAAGTCTTTTGTTGTCTGAAAAAGAGGAGGAAGTGAGGACTGCGGATGCTAAAGATCAGTGTCAAAAAGTGTGGTGCTAGAAAAGCACAGCCAGTCAGGCAGCATCTGAGGAGCAGGAGAGTATAGGCTCTTCATTAGGAATGTGTCACACTCCTGATTAAGAGTTTATGCTTGAAACATTGATTCTCCTGCTCCTCGGATGCTGCCTGTCTGGCTGTGCTTTTCCAGCACCATACTTCTTGTTCTCTGTCAAAGAGCGTAGGTGCTTGGAGTAATCTGCTAGACTATGTTGCGGAGCCACTAATATCATTGATAGCTAGACTGAAGCTGAATAATGGTTAATGCACTATGGTGCAAAACTTTTCTCAACATGATATTTCCTCAGTCAGACACAGGGTGTTCAAGAGACCTATCTAGAACGTTACACTGACAGACTGTTGTCACTCAAAGTTGTTACTCAAATTGTGGTTTGAGAAGAAAATCTTAACAGGACATATACACTTAATGGTAAGGTCCTGGAGAGTGTTGCTGAACAAAGAGACCTTGGAGTGCAGGTTCATAGCTCCTTGAAAGTGGAGTCGCAGGTAGATATGACAGTGAAGAAGACATTTTTGCTACGCTTTCCTTTATTGGTCAGAGTATTGAGTACAGGAGTTGGGATGTCATGTTGCAGCTGTACAGGACATTGGTTAGGCCACTGTTAGAATATTGCGTGCAATTCTGGTCTCCTTCCTATCGGAAAGATGTTGTGAAACTTGAAAGTGTTCAGAAAAGATTTACAAGGATATTGCCAGGGTTGGAGGATTTGAGCTGTAGGGAGAGGTTGAACAGGCTGGGGCTGTTTTACCTGTAGCGTTGGAGGCTGAGGAGTGATCTTTTTGAGGTTTATAAAATCATGGGGGGCATGGATAGGACATATAGACAAAGTCTCTTCCCTGGGGTGGGGGAGTCCAGAACTAGAGGGCCCAGGCTTAGGGTGAGAGGGGAAAGATATAAATGAGACCTAAGGAGCAACTTTTTCATGAAGAGGGTGGTATGTGTATGGAATGAGCTGCCAGAGGAAGTGGTGGAGGTGGGTACAATCGCAATATTTAAAGGCATTGGATGGTATATGAATAGGAAGAGTTTGGAGGGATACGGGCCAGGTGCTGGCAGGTGGGACTAGATTAGGTTGGGATATCTGGTTCGGCCTGGACGAGTTGGACTGAAGGGTCTGTTTCCATCCTGTACATCTCTATGACTCTATGACTGGAAGAATGATACTTATCCCACGACATTCAGTTTTGACTCAATTCATTGTATCAATTTGCAGAATGAATATCCAAAAAGGAAAATAAAAATTAATTTAATCCCCAAATTTACTTCATAAATTTATTCTATAAGGGTTTCAGAGTTAAGTTTACTTTTTCCCTTTAAGTTCTATTTTCCAAAAGCAAGCTTCATGTTGCATCATGATTTCTTTTTTATTTGTAACACTGCCTATCTTTTCCAACTCTGCTGATGTGGCAGCATAGGCCTTGGCCCTTCACCTAGTTCTTTGGTGTGTCAAGTCTTCTTCTGTTTACACCATATCTTTAAGATCTTATCTGAATGTCTTTATGGCTACAAATATTTGCAAACTCAAATCCTTTATGAGGTATTGTAAAACAGTTAACTGCCATCTCAAACTAACAGACAAAGAACAGGCCTGGTTAAAAGGGCTGCACCTGGAAATCTCTAACTTTTTTAAAAATCCTCTTCTTTGTTACTGTTTCTGTAGTAAAAGGAATTAAGTATCTATTTCATTTTATTCAGAAACAAGTATAGGAAATGCTGTAAGCACTGTAAGATCAGGCAGTGAAGGTCGAAGTTAATTTCACATGAGATCTCCTCCTTATTCTTTGCTACATTTAATGTATTTTATTCAGTTCCGGAAAAGAGTGTAAAGGTCAAGAAAGGCAACAAGGAGCCAAAAGACATTGAGGAAGCTACAGCATCATAGAATAGAATTCAATCACAGTGGGGAGAAAGGATCTTCTGGGAGCAAAGCATGTGGCTGGTAAAGAACTAAATGATTTGGAGGTCGACAATGTGGTAGGAAAGGCATTGAAAAATACTTTGGCTCTGAATTAGACTCTTATAGGCTTTGTAATACTAACTCTGCTCTCTTTACAGATGCTACCAAACCTGTTGAGGATTCTCAAGAAATTTTCTGCCTTTATAATTGAAAAAAAGTGAATCTTGAAGTGACAAAAATATGAATGTGATAGCCAATAGCCTGGAGAGGGAACGAAATCTAGCAATGAACCAAAATAGTGGCTTTAAAGCTCCACTCTGGGAGGTGAAACAGGAATTTGAGGTTGAATGCTTTTTGATTTTAGCTTGAGATAGCAATAAGTTAGGGAATCAAGGCCAGGAGATCGAGTCAGTTACAATAGGTGAACACAATTATTTTGAATTTGTTGGTTTAAAGTCATAGTTTTATTTCATCTGCGATTTAGTATCATGGAAGCAACCAGCAGCACTGCAACAATTCTGAATTAAGGTTTAATAATGGAGAAGTAAAGCTGGGTACCTGTCGTTACTACAAGTGATGAGTGTTTATGGGTTACACTGACTGGACACAAAGAACATATTGCAGAAAAAGAAGACTACAGCAGACCAGAGAGTATACTCAGTACAACTGCATTTTTCTGAACATTCCTCTTTTCATAAAAATACAAAAAAATGCACAAACTATTTCCACTTACAAATTACTCAAGTTAACTGAAATAACTCCACTGTGGCTGGTATCCCGTAACCAAGTCATCCTTTATTTACACATGAACAGTTCTTGAATATAGTACTGCCTCTTGCAGAGTCAGGCACCAGGGTTTCAGCATTTCTGACATTCATTTTTATATGTCAGTCAGGGCTCTCTGATTGGTCCGGATTAATAGGGAACTCATATTCTATGAGATCCAGCTGGCTGACCTCATTGCAATCAATATATTAACAAATATAAATGGTCAATAAAGAAAAGTATTATTCATTAACGAAACTGTATTAACTCCAGTCAGTTCCAATCTTAGCCTCTGCACAAGCGCTGCATGCCATTTTGGATCCAAGTCAGTTGGTAAGACAGAAACCAAAGCACCTTTCTTTCTAGATCAGGTTCATTCACGATGCAATCACTTTCTTTCTCCTCATCCAGAAAAGCTTTAATATACTTTCTGAACTTCTTTTTTCCCCCAATCACCAAATCATCCACAGTCTCTAATTAAACAAAATATTTACAAACATTGACCATCAGGGATATTGGAACATCAAAATAAAGAAGATTTGCGAGAGAGAGAAGGAGGGAATAAAATTAAAATGGATTTAGAGGAGGAAATAAAGCAATGCACTATTCAGTCATATAGCTCCTTCCATATATGTCCTATCTGTTTCCCCTTTTATCTTTTTATTTCTTTTTATATCCAAAAATATTACTGCACCCAACAACGGTTTCTTATTCCCCTCCATCCATGGTACTTTTTATCTATTACCCATCACCACTAAATCATCCATGTTTCTAATTAATCAACGTACATGCAAAGCCAGCAAGGACAATGGTTCCCCCTTTACAGCTACCCAGTCAATTCATTAGTCAATTAGCCCGGTCACCTGAATAACAACATGTGATAGTAACAAATTTCCCAAGTACTTCTAATAAAAACTTTTGAAGATGTTCAGATTTGTCCAGATTACAGAGGAGGAAGTGCTGGATGTCTTGAAACGAGTAAAGGTGGATAAATCCCCAGGACCTGATCAGGTGTACCCGAGAACTCTGAGGAAAGCCAGAGAAGTGATTGTTGGGCCTCTTGCTATATGATATTTGTATCATCGATAGTCACAGGTGAGGTGCCAGAACACTGCAGGTTGGCAAATGTGGTGCCACTGTTTAAGAAGTGTGGTAAAGACAAGCCAGGGAACTATAGACCGGTGAGCCTGACCTCGGTGGTGGGCAAGTTGTTGGAGGGAATCCTGAGGGACAGGATGTACATATATTTGGAAAGGCAAGGACTGATTAGGGATAGTCAACATGGCTTTGTGTGTGGGAAATCATGTCTCACAAACTTGAATTGAGTTTTTTGAAGAGGTAACAAAGAGGATTGATCAGGGCAGAGCAGTAGATGTGATCTATATGGACTTCAGTAAGGCGTTCAATAAGGTTCCCCATGGGTGACTGATTAGCAAGGTTAGATCTCATGGAATACAGGGAGAACTAGCCATTTGGTTACAGAATTGGCTCAAAGGTAGAAGACAGAGCGTGGTGCAGGAGGGTTGTTTTTCAGATTGGAGGCTTATGACCAGTGGAGTGCCACAAGGATCAGTGCTGGGTCCTCTACTTTTTGTCATTTACATAAATGATTTGGATGCAAGCATAAGAGGTACAGTTAGTAAGTTTGCAGATGACACCAAAATTGGAGATGTAGTGGACAGTGAAGAGGGTTACCTCAGATTACAACAGGATCTGTACCAGATGGGCCAATGGGCTGAGAAGTGGCAGATGGAGTTTAATTCAGATAAATGCAAGGTGCTGCATTTTGGGAAAGCAAATCTTAGCAGGACTTATACACTTAATGGTAAGGTCCTAGGGAGTGTTGCTGAACAAAGAGACCTTGGAGCGCAGGTTCATAGCTCCTTGAAAGTGGAATCACAGGTAGATTTAGATTCCACAGTGTGGAAACAGGCCCGTCAGTTCAACAAGTCCACACCGACCCGCCAAAGCGCAACCCACCCACACCCATTCCCCTACATTTACCCCTGCCCCTAACACTACGGGCAATTTAGCATGGCCAATTCACCTAACCTGCACATTTTTGGACTGTGGGAGGAAACGGGAGCACCTGGAGGAAACCCACACAGAAATGGGGAGAATGTGCAAACTCTACAAAGAGAGTCACCTGAGGCGGGAATTGAACCCAGATCTCTGGCACTGTGAGGCAGCAGTGCTAACCATTGTGCCACTGTGCCGCCCATAAGATAGGTAGATAGGATAGTGAAGAAGGCATTTGGCATGCTTTCCTTTATTGATCAGAGTATTGAGTCCAGGAGTTGCGAGGTCATGTTGCGGCTGTACAGGACATTGGTTAGGCTACTGTTGGAATATTGCATGAAATTCTGGTCTTCTTACTATCGGAAACATGTTGTGAAACTTGAAAGAATTCAGAAAAGATTTACAAGGCTGTTGCCAGGGTTGAAGGATTTGAGGTATTGGGAGAGGCTGAACAGGCTGGAGCTGTTTTCCCTGGAGCATCGGAGGCTGAGGGGTGACCTTATAGAGGTGTACAAAATTATGAGGTGCATGGATAGGATAAATAGGCAAAGTCTTTTCCCTGGGGTCGGGGAGTCCAGAACTAGAGGGCATAGGTTTAGGGTGAGAGGGGAAAGATATAAAAGGGACCTAAGGGGCAACTTTTTCACACAGAGGGTGGTACGTGTATGGAATGAGCTGTCAGAGGATGTGGTGGAGGCTGGTACAATTGCAACATTTAAGAGGCATTTGGATGGGTATATGAATAGGAAGGTTTGGAGGGATATGGGCCAGGTGCTGGCAGGTGGGACTAGATTGGAATGGGTTATCTGGTCGGCATGGACAGGTTGGACCGAAGGGTCTGTTTCCGTGCATCTCTATGACTCTATGTACAATCAAGGAATAACATTTTTAAAAAGTAACCAAAAATTTGTTTTTTCCATATTATACATCTTACCTTTTTTCAGTGACAAAACTACCAGAATCAGGTTTCCAGCATCTGTAGTCATTGT
Organism: Hemiscyllium ocellatum; assembly: GCF_020745735.1. Taxonomy (NCBI): domain Eukaryota; kingdom Metazoa; phylum Chordata; class Chondrichthyes; order Orectolobiformes; family Hemiscylliidae; genus Hemiscyllium; species Hemiscyllium ocellatum. The sequence continues at coordinate 33,806,245 of NC_083420.1, read as the reverse complement.
TTTTACCTATATTTTTTCATTGTCTATACAATCAACCAACTTTCCACATTCCTTTTTCATTTGCTGCACAAGATGATTTGTAACACATTAAATCAAAAAGTGATTTTATTTCTTTTAAAGTTCATCTAACCACCAGATGTCCCTCTCTTTTGGAAATGCCTTCTTTCTAATATTTCCTTTGATCGCAAGGTCAATCCGCAATATTTTCTCAGTTAACACCCTCTATTGTTCCAAAGTGAGCTATTATCCACAACACTCAATGGGCAAACATATCCCAGACTCCCCCTTGCTCATGATTTCCTTTAGATTATTGGATAAACACATCCTTACATCTGGCTTATAGGAGTGACAATGTTTCAGTAGCTAAGGTACTTCTTACTACTTCTTTCATTTTTTGGATTCGCAGGTCGAAGGACATTTATTTTTCTCTCTCATGAAAAGAAATGAAAAGCTCTGCTGCATTCAAAGAACCATCCAGAAAATGGCACACAAGACATCAGTATAAATGGAAAGTTGAATGTACATTCTTCTGAATTGAATTTCTTTAATGATTATCCGCTCTGAAGCCTTCCTCGATAGTAGTATGCTCCACCAAAGCTCTAGATTCCAATATATTGTAAGTGACATCAGGTTTAGGTTGAGTGCACAATCAGTTTAATTGCCTGATGAAACTTCTTAACTGCTCTGTTTCTTCCCAGGATGCAAAATCATCATCTATGAGGACCTGACTTTATTAATCAGGATGCAAGTAGTACTTGCCAAGTAAGTCTGTTGATCCAAAGCTGTCTAAAAGTCCTACAGTCTTTCAGCAAAATGGACTAAAGAGAAATACCATACCCTTGTTATATCATCCAACACATAAATATACACTTGCTTAACTTGCTACCCATCCAAATCATCTGTTTCCTTAGGTGGTTTCAAAAATTCCCTTTGAAGGATTTCTTTCATTACTTCCAGGTTAGAGACTTGATACAAAAAGTGACGACATTAATGGTTAATCCCTGCAAGTCAGACATGGAGAGGAGAGTGCTCTGTCTACGGGCGCCCTCTCGGTTAGCAGCCTCCATACTTGTTAGGTAGTAATGTTTCGAAGGACATTGAATGGCTATATAAAAACCTGGACTCAAGAATTAGGGGTGGAAATCTCCTTAGAGATGTGGGAGGATATCTGGGAAAATGTTAGGAAGATCTCGAATTGTAAGAGGACCCAGGCTATTCAACTGAAGGTACTTCATAGAGTTCACCTGGCACCAGAACAGCTTGTGAAATTCAAGACAGGAGTGTCCTCAATGTGCCCCAAGTGCAAAATGGAGGTTGGTACTCTTACTCACTGTTTGTGGTCATGCCACAAGATCCACATTGGAATGACATAGCAAGTGCTTTGGTAAAGGTTTTGGGAACTGAGGTTAGCTTGGATCCGGTATCCCTCCTTTTGGGTATCCTAAATCTTCCCTCCCTGGATGTGCGTGGGAAGAAATTGTTTAATATTCTTTCTTTTTGCGCGAGGAAGAATATTGTAATGAGCTGGGTGTCAGAGAATTGACACAGGATAGTCATGGAACACATACCCCCCGACTTCCTTATGAGTATAGTGCACCAGAAAATGTAATTGTTATAGAGCACATGGTGGCCCTTTTTGAATTATATTGATGCTGATGTGTCGGCTATGTTATTCAGGGCCTTTGTTTAGCCGTGTCCATTGGTTTGGGGGCCCCTGGGAGGAAGAATCCCAAACAAGTACAGGTCTACTTACTATTGGTCCCAGTGGTGGGGAGCTATGATGAGATTGCGCTGTGCACGGTAATCTAATTGAGTATCATTTAAATTACCTTGTTATAACTTGGTTTAATTTTATTTCATTTTATTTATTTTTCTTCTTTCTCCTTTATTGAACTGTAGTTTTTATAGGGCTTTTTGTATATTTTTGTAGCCTGTGGAGTAGAGTAGTAGTTTGTTCTCTATTATTGCTATTACATTATAAAGTTGTCATATTATTTTGTACTGGTTTTGTAATTTTGTTAAAAACCTAAAATCTTTTCAATTAAAATATTTAGTAAAAAAATTCCCTTTGAAATTTTTCACCCTGCAAGAAATGCACCTTTTTTTTAAAATTGAGTAACTTATGTTCCCAGAAGAATGTTGCTAAAAGAGCAAAGATCTTCCCGGCCAATATTTCCCTCCAGAGGGAGATCTGCACTAAACATCCTGACCACAAAGATTCTTTCAAAATCCTGAGTCACTGGTCTGACGTTATTCCTCACATTTGCTATCAGACAGCATTCCTTCTGTAAATAAGACCGGGTATCCACTATCTGGTATACATACCAAATTCTTTCCTTTTGTTTGGCATACTTCATCAATTTATGTTCTTGTTTGCAGTAACTGAACATTCAGTCATTGAAAATTTTACTTCTCGTGGTATTCCTAGCCTGTCCTACTGTCAATATCCTGGACAAAACACATCCTCTACTTACTCTCCTATCTCACGCTGAACGACTACAAGATCTCCTCCTATGAGCAAAATCCTTGCGCAAGTTTGCATGTTTTCTTGGGGCTAGGTTTACTTCCAGGTCCACTTTTTCAGAACTCATGCTGCATTCCTCCAGTGTTCCACAAATTTATCTCATATTGCCAATCCTGTCCCTTGTCTTGTACTTTTAAACCATGATTATACTTGCCTTTGGCTTTCTCTGCTCTCCCTGTAAGGGGGAAGATTATTCCATTCACTGGTGCATATATGCTATTTAAAACCAACTTTCAGTTGTTGATCTCTGGGGCAAATAGCTTTGTTTTGTCTATATTCACCTGCTATAATCTCGTCCTTATAACTATCTGAGATTGATAGATTCTTGTTGTCTCGAGGAATTAAGGGCTACGGGGAGAACGCTGGTAAGTGGAGTTGAAATGCCCATCAGCCATGATTGAATGGCGAAGTGGACTCGATGGGCCGAATGGCCTTACTTCCACTCCTATGTCTTATGGTCTTATCCAACGTGTGTGTGTGTGTGTGTGTGTGTGTGTGTGTATGATATATATATATATATACATACACACACACATACATAAAGTTCATGATGCCTCCATTTTCTAGTCACAAGTGCATAAGCAGTGCCAATTAAACGAAGAATATCTCTAACAGTTTTGTTTACCACACTGTATAAACATCCTATTTCCTTCACGACCTTCCCAACATCTTTCCACTCTTTTCCAATATACCATGTTCCCTGGATTAAAGTATATTTAAAATTACTGCATGATGCTGTAAGGCTTGCTATTTTTCTCTGAAATGTTATCCTTAATAAATGTCCTTCTCCCTGATTGAATGCTCAAAACAAAAGTGGGGTTATCTGTAGTCCCTTCCTAAGCCAGGATATTACCATTTATTAGCAGTTTCTTTTTATATTTCTCCCAAAAATCAATTTATATGGTCTGTACACCCCTACCATTTGTAATGATTTCTTTACTTGGACTGCCCAAACCAAGACAGATGGTTTGTCACTAGAATTTTCTGAAGTATCTCAGCAATTATCACGCAATTTCTTTCACATTCTACAGAACCAAAGCAGCACTTTGCTGTTGTGCTCATGTCCACAATGTTAACATTTATTTTTACACACATTCTGAAATTAGTCACTGGCAAAATCTTCCCCATTGTCAGGGACAACTGCAGCCAGCATCCTCAGTCAAGTTCCTATCCATTTCTCCATTGCCATCTCCACCATAATTCTTTTCTCTTTGTGGTTATTTTAGATTCACTATATCTAGTTGCTATGCCAAAAAAAAACATTTTTTGTCCTTGTCTCATTGATATTATTTCAGAGCAGTGAAAATTTTAAATGGCATAAGTCTCTAACTGTAACTTCCAAATGGCACCCAGAATGTTGTTAGAAAACTGCTGCTTTCATCCAGTTTCTTTTGTCAGTGTAGGATCGTGTTCAATAATGACTGAGTTCAGTGGGTGGTAAAAATAGTCTCTTTATTGAGCATCTACAATAGCACAGTTCAAGGTGGCAATGGAATCCGAAGTACAGTTTTCACAGGAGCCTTTTTATACACAGTTCTTACATACATATAAATTTTAGCACTGTGTTACATAGTTGTACTTACAATACACAAAAGTTTGACATCCGTGTGACATCTGTCCTGGGGAAACAGGAGGTGGTTCAAGCACTTGTTGAATGCTCATGGAATTATAATGTCCAGTCTGAGCTTGCATAATTAAGAGGTGTTAGTCCTTTTGTCTCGAAAGTTAGTATTGTTAGTAGAAATATTACACCTATGTGATCTAAATAGAGGAGAAATTATATAAACTAAGTAAAAGTATTTGGATATTAAACTAATCTTCTGCAGCTGGGTTGTGAGATTTCATTTATAATTGCCAGTTTTAACAATTCTTACTTTCATTCATGCATTTTCATGGAATTGCAGTTTTGACAATAAGTTTCTTAAAGGGGATAGCAGCCCTATTTAATAGGTATTTAAAAGGTACATCCTAGCAGAGCAAAGGTTTGATGTTCTCCAATCTATTCAGGTCCCAAGAGATGATTATTAAGGGCTGATTAATATATTATAATGTTTCCAGAGTGTTGAGTAAGTTATGGAGACACAATGGTGGGTTGGCATTGTTCTGAGTTGGCTACAGTATTAACACTGCTTCAGGTGTAGCCTTTGATACAGAGACAGGTCTAAACACTGCTTGCAGCATTGGGTCAGTAAGAATTGAAAGGTGCGAAGTAGTAATGGGTTCTAAGAGATGTTTTAGTTTATCTTGAAGTATTAAAAAAGAACTACAAAGACACAGTTTTATGAATAAATGGAAACATGGTATAGTAAACATAGTGCACTTGTGAGTTGGTAAATCAAATCATAATACAGTAATCACGCTTTGTAGCAAGGGGAGTAAAGAGCTTTACTTCAACAAGTTGTGGCAAGATTTCTTCAATAGTTAACATGAGGTAAAGAGCACTCTTCAAAGTTTTATCAGATCCTATAGGCTTATATATACTGTCAGTTTCAGAGCCTTTTATTTCACAGTTATCTCACTGCTAAGCCAGTTCTGTAGGAGCTTTAACTTTCTAAATTATCAGATCCTATACCAGATCCTCCATGTTATCTTTCAGGCTGGTCTTAAGGGCAGCTGGAATTCGCTTTGACTAAGTTAGTCTCTCACACTCACCTATAATCAAGACACTCTTTGGGAATACATCAAAGACCTGTAAAAACATATTTTTTAATCTTTTAGGATCTGTTTGGCAGTCAAAGGCTTAATCGCCTGCAAAACACCGCAAATTGCTTCTGACATATTCAGGGTTATTGGTCCAAGCTTTAGATTGGCTTCAGCTGAGATGAATTAATTTTGCTGAATATCTACCATCTGGAATTCCAGTTTTTCATTTTTCCCATTGCATTGGGTCCTTAACATGGTTTCTCATCTTGGCACGAATATTAATCCAGTATATAATCTCACACTTACCTTTTGAGGGTTTCATTTCTCAGTTACTACCTTGAATGATGTTGGACAGACCTGCAAGGCACTATGTTGCATGAATTGCCAGTAATCTATCTGACACATCACATTGACTTGATGCTCTTCTTCTGTACTTATTGTTCTGACCAGCACAAACCATTTATTACCTTTAATACCTTGTGCATCTTATCTTTTGAATGGCTTCAAGTGATTTGCCAGAATCATCGCCTGACATCAATCAAGCAGCCGTCTTCGTAGTTTTGCTTCTTTCCAGCTGAGCACTTGAATGCAAAATGATTCAGTTTCTCACAGTTAGAGCAATACTTTCCCCGCTCCCACCACCAGATACATGCTTTCCTTTTTTTTGTATGATGTCTCTATTCTTGGTCTTTCTACTGTGCTGTTCTTCAAATATTTGTTTCCACACCCCGCTCCATATGTTGTTCTTGTTCAGTGTGGAATGTCTCTCAGCATAATGCAAAGGCTTTTCTGTTCTCCCAGTAACATATTATAGCAGATGATTGATAATTTCAGAGCTTCTGCATATATCAATAGCTTTCTTGAGAATAAATTCTTCCTCTCATGGCAGATGTATTGTGGGTGAAGGACCTCATCTCTAAGATGATCCTATCTCTTGCATCATCTGTAGGCTGTCCAAATAGAGGTTTCAGCTACCAGCATCGGTGTGGTCAATAGCCTCTCTCATTGAGCTCTGTTGAATAAATACGGTCATAAAGTAACAATAATATGGGGTTCAACCTATACCTTCAAAGCCTGCAAAATCTCTCCTGTCTGGTTTCTTTGTTCCTCAAAGTATGATCCAGACAGCAAAACAGCTTTTAGCAGCGAGCAAGGATAGCTGAGTTGAAACTGTTAATGTTTTAGATTTTTAAATTAATTCTACACCTATTCTGTAGCTATTTCACAGTTCTGCCCCTGCCAGTGGAAATTCCAATTCTGAATCTTATCACATTTCATTTCCACAACTGCAGGAAATAGAAAATACACAGCCATTTTGACTAATTCAGAATTCAAAGCTGCAGACTTTTTTTTTGTTCTTCCTTGCTATTTCTTTAAGAAACTGGATGTTTTATACCTTTGAAAATCCACGTTTTCAGCTGCACCAATCTGAAACCATGTTTCATGTGATGTGTATTGGGCTGCACAGAGATAGAGATCAATTGACAATAGCAAGTCAATACGTACCTGAAGAGTAGGAGGGAACAGACAATAGATCTTTGTGGACAAGGAAGACATGCTATTGCAGATTATGTAGGCAAAAGTGAAGGCTGCAGATGCTGGAGATTAGAGTCAAGATTAGAGTGGTCTGGAAAAGCACAGCAGGTCAGGCAGAATCCGAGAAACAGGAAAGTCAATGTTTCGGGCTCCTGCCCGAAATGTCAATTTTTCTGCTCCTCAGATGCTGCCTGACCTGCTGTGCTTTTCCAGCAACATTAACCATTGCAGATTAAGTACTGACTGTGGGTGAGATGTGAGAGAAAATTGACAGAGAGAAAATAAGATGACTGTATTAGTAGCTCCAGGACGGTAAACTGATATTATACAATTCATCATACAGAGACAGAACCTAGTCAGGGTGGTCTGACATAAACAGAAACCAGAGAACATCAGCAGGCATAACAATTAATTAGGAAGGCAAATGGAACTGCCCTTAATTGCAAGGTGGATGGAGTATAAATGCCTTGCTACAACTATACAGGGCATTGGAGAGACTGAGGAATTAGAACAATCAAGGAACATAAAACTATTAACAGGCATTTTAGTTAACCTGGACTGATTTCCCTGCATGTCACAGAACAGGAGACAGACGTAAATTATCCAAACGAAAGGGAAGAAGAAAATTCCCAACTCTGATTCCTGTCCAGATTAAACCATATTATCCCCATCATCCCTGACTTTGTTATAGATTGCCCCATTCCTGGCAATCTTCTCCAATATCCCCTCCGTCCTCATTTGCAAACTGAAAAAACCCTCACTCCCTTGGGACCCTCAAAATACTTCTACTTTTCTTATAGAAAACCCTCAGGAAACCACCCGCTGTCAGTCTAATTTCTGACACCCGTGATAACAATCTTTTAACGTTTTCTTTTTATATTTTGATTTTTAATTTCCATTGTTTTTCAAACAACTCCAATAGCCTTTTGTAAAAAGTACCTAGAAGTACAATGCAATTAAGGGATATAGTTCACCTGTTGCTTCCCTTTCTTAACCTTATGTTTAAACCTAACTTTAAACATTGTTCTTGCCCCAACTCGAAGTCTAACAAACACCAAAGCCCTAGGAACCTAACCAGAACCTAATTACTTTAAAATTTAAATGAAACACACTCCAAAACACAAACCTAACTGTAAGCTTAACATCAATGTTGATAATCTAACCTAAAAATAAGGTGAATACCAACATCATAGCCTTAACCCTAAATCACTAACTATAATCACAATACCCTAACCTTAGCATTAACCCTGATAGCCTTAAAACAAAAGCTAACCACTGTTTTTATTTCAGATTGTCAGAATCTACAAAGTGCTGCAGTAACTCAGTGAGTCTAGCAGCATCTGTGGAGAGAGAAATAGAGTTAACAATGAGGGCTCTTTGGGTCCTCTTTAACCCTAAACAACCCCCTACAAAAGAGAAGTGAAGCTGATCACAAACCACGAAGAGAACTTACCTCCTACAAGTAGCAGTTGCTTTTTCTGCCATTTGCCACGCATCTCCAGAGCCAGATTAACAGTGAGTGTTCAGAAGAGAGATGCAGAAACAGGAGGTTAGGGCATTGATAAACGGCACCTTAATGTATCTGTACTTGTGAAAATCCACTATTTGTTTTCAGAGCTGTGGGTATCCCAAATTTTTGACAGAAATACACTTATTTAGTCAGTGTTCAGTGTATCAGTGACACCTCTTGGTAGTATGTAAACATTACAGCCATTTTACCGATCCTTCCTCTCCTAAAAAAGAAAGTCTCCTTTATTAGCCTGTGCCAACAATAGATATCAAGGGTCACTGGATTAGAAATCATGATTGTATTCTTCCCCAGCTTACTGATACTTAGTTTTCAGAAAAGGTTGAGGGTTTTCACTGAACAGTCAGCCACCAGAATGCCAATAGATTTTTCCACCAAATAACCTGGGGATTCTGCATGACTGAATCAAACACGCAACTTTCCTGGTGCGTGTGACTCAGTAATTACACTGAAAGTTATTTACAACTTTATTATTATATCAGGCTATTCCGGTTAACTATCTGGTGTTATTGTGTAATGGACAGATGAAATGCTCATTATATACTTACAAATATGAATTTAGCCAAGACAATAAGCAGCACTGTACAGAGACAGGGTCCTTGCGATCTCAAAGAGCCCTAATCACTCTCACTGTTATTAGACTATTTTTAATTATTTCCCTTCTTGTAGAGAACCTTAGCATTCATTTCCCTGCTTTTGCCCTTATTTTCGTGTTTGTTGAAAGGGGAAGATGGCAGTATAATGGTAATGCCATTGGACTAGTAATCCAGAGGCCCAGGCTAATGTTCTGAAGACAAGTTTCAAATGGCAGCTGAATTTAGAGTCAATTAATAAATTAAGGATATAAAGTTAGCCTCAGTATCCATAACCAATCGTCCATCCTCTATTGTTGGCTAGTGCCCTTTAAGAAAGGAATTCTGTACCCTTACTTAATCTCACCACAAAGTGACTCCAGATCCACAATGATCTGATAACACTGATCTGTAATTGCCCTCTGAATGTCCTAGCAAGCCTCTCAATTCAAATATATTTAGGGATGATCACAGCAGCTGATCCCAGCTCTAGCTGGGCAGATGGAAGCAATGGAGGAGGAGGTAATCGAGAAGGCAGAGGAGTGGATACTTGTTAAAAACAGGAAGAGAAAATCCTGCCAGGCCCCCAAAGCCTCCCACAGCAAAGGGGGAAAAGACAGCTGCATGAGGGAGAGACGGTCGGCTCTTCGGATGGGGAAGATGGGCGCAAAGAAGGTCATCACCACCAGAAGAAGAGACAGAGAGCCGTAGATAAAGAGGAGGGCATTTCCTCCCAACCAGGAAATAACTGACCCCCCCCGAAGTCCACCCTCCACCCAGTGAGAACCAGGGGATACCCACTGCTCCACAACTACAGGTAACTGAAAGCTGTCAGACAGAGAACTGGACGGTGCGGACCCTTGCCTTGGTTCAATGACACCAGAGCGGGTAAATGATCCCAGTGAGGAGCTGGATAGCTACCTCAGCCCAATGAAGGTCCAGCAGTTCGTGCTCACCATGGGGATGCAGACAGCTATCCCAGAGACAGGACAGTCAAATGGACAATGGTAACCCCATAAACTGGGGGTTAAAGAAGGTTCCTTTGCTATCGTATAACAGGGCACCCACTCAGTAGGTGGGTTCCGCTGAAGCCACAGCTAAATAATAAGAGACTGGATGGTTAATAAAGGGAATTGTAAATAGGAAAATGGTAATTCGATTAATTCAATCTGCTCTTTGTAATGTTAAGACATGCAATGTATATATCTATGAACGACATGACAAATTGTACAGGTACCAAAGATTCATTTCTATGAATAAAGTATATTTTGAAATAAAAAAATTAGGGATGATCAATAAATGCTGGCAAAGCCCACTCTCACATTTTTTTAAAAAAATGCAAAACTTCAAAGTTGCAAGCGTGTGAGTAATGGTAGCACAGCAGTCATTGAGGCAGTCGGTGGTCAAATGGCTTTTAAAGGGAGTTTTCAAAACCAGGTCTTTTGAAAGTAAAGAACCAAAATAATTTTTTAAGTTTTAATGGTATTTGGTGACCCACACAGAAGATTGTACAGAATATAAAAACAGTAAATTTACAAAATAACTATGGAGATATTAGAATATGAGAGAAAATTAGCTAGAACTATAAAAACAAAATCAGTAAGAGTTTCTCCAGGTATTTCAAAAGGGAAAGAGTGGGCATTGGTCTTTTGGAGAGCATCTAACAGAAAATAAGAAAATGGCAGATGAATTGAACAGATATTTTGCATTTATCTTTACTAAAGGGTATACAAATATCATCTCAGTAATACCTGTAACTTAATACAATTGAAATCACTACAGAATGGGTAATAACAAAGTTATTAGAACTTAAAGTTGATAAGTCCCTAAGTCCTCCTGGACTTCATCCTAGTGTCTTGAAAGAAATGAGATAGTGGATGTTTTATATTAATTTTACAATGTTAGCTAGACTCTGGAAAGGCCCCATCAGATTGGGGAAAAAAAGTGAATACAACTCTTCTATACAGAAACAACTAGCCAGTGAGATTCATTTCTGTAAAGAAGAAAATGGTAGGATTTATTTCTATGTAGATTATAGCAAAATATTTCAAAGATTTCAATGCAATCAGGCAGAGTCAACATGGCTTTGTGAAAGGGAAATTGTTGCAGTTATTTAAGGAAGTAATATGCAACATGATAAACGGGATTCTGTAGATGTGTTCTGTGAATTGGATTTCCAGAAAACATTTGATATTGTGCTTCAAAGCTTACACAAAAGAGGATTACATTACAGGACAACATTAATAGAGATAGAGGATGAGTTGGCTAATAGGCTAACAGACAGTTGGCAAAAATGGATCATTTTTGTTTGGCAAGATCTTATAAATGGAATGTCATAGGAACCTGCTGAGGACTCAGCAGTTTAGAATCTATACCAATAAATTGAATGAAGGATCTGAATGTATGGTTGCTAAACATGTTATGTATTGATTACATAAGGGTGAGTATGGAAGTAATTTGCAAAGAGGACATAAGATTACAAAGTGATAAGGGACAAGTTAAATGATTGGATGAAAATATGGCAGATGCAGTATAATGTAGAAGAACTTGTTCACTTTGGCTGAGGAATAGAAATGTTGCATATTATTTAAATAGAGAGAAATTGCAAAGCTATGCGGTACAGAGCAAGCTGAATGTTATGGTGCATGAATTACAAAATGTCTGTTCCAATAATGTTGTGAAGGAAATTACATTTTTTTGGTTAAACAATTTGTAGGTAATAAGATAATGAAAGGCTTAAATATTTGACGTAAACAAGAAATGAATGTAATGTAACTGTTTTATTAAAGTGACCACAAAGACTTATTGACACTTGTAAATACTCTTACTTTACAAAGGTTATTGCAGAAAATAAAATCTTATGGTGTCGGGTGTAGTATGTTGGTATGGATAGAAGATCAGCTGGCTCACAGGAAGGGGTAAACATACAGAATTATAGAGAATGCCTGCATTGCAGAAAGAGGCTATTTTGGCCCATCAAGTCTGCACTGCCCCTTCAAAGAGCATCCCACCCAGCCCCCATCTAATTCTCATAGCCCCACATTTCCCATGGCTAATCAATCTATCCTGCACATCCCTGAATACTATGGACAATTTAGCCTGGACAATCCATCCAACCTGCACATCTCTGGACTGTGGGAGGAAACCAGAGCACCTGGAGGAAACCAATGCAGACACTGGGAGAATGTACAAACTCCATAGTCAGTCGGCAGAGGGTGGAATTGAACCTGAATTGAACCTGGGTGGAATCTGGCACTGAGGCAGCAGTGCTAACCACTGAGTCACCTTGCCACTCTTAAATGAGTCTTTTTCAGGTTGGCAAGACTAGTGAGCGAAATAACTCCAGAGGCCGATATCCCATCACCACATCACCCATTATTTACACATGCATAGTATTTGACACTGTTTCAGCTTCCTTAGAACCAGCTCTCAGATTGAGCAAAACCTCAGATATTCTTGTTTATATCTGTCAGCCAGGGCTCTCTGATTGGACCAGGTTAACCTGGTCCAATCAGGGAATTCATATTCTATGAGGTCTACCTGGCTGACCTCCAAAGTGTGGCGTGCAACAGGGATTGGTGATAGGACCTCAACTATTGACAACTTATATAAATGAGGAGTCATCTAGACTCGAAATGTTAGCTAACCCTCTTTTCATGGATGCTGTCTGACCTACTGTGATCTCTAGCATTTGTTGTTTTCATAACAAATAACAAAGTCGGAGGTCATGTTTCAGTTATACAAGTCACTGCTGAGACTACATCTGGTGTATTGCACATAGTTTTTGCCATTTTACTTAATGAAGAATGTAAGTGTGTTGGAGGTTGTTCACAAAGTTTAATACACTGATGCCTGGAAAGGAAGATTATCATACAAGGAAAGGTTGGGTAGGGTAGTCATACATACAGTGGAGCTTAGAAGACTAAGAAGTGACTTGATTGAAATGTTTAAGATCTTGAAAAGTCTTGAGAGGTTAGATATGGAGAGGGTATTTCCTCATATGGAAGAATCCAGAACTAGGTATCATTGTTTTAAATGGATGATGCCTAGTTTTTAAACAAAGATGAGATAAAAGCCTTTTCAGAGGGTCCTAAATCTTTGGGAATCTGCTGCCACCACATTTTCAGGTCAAAAGTGCATGAATATTTTCAAGACAGAAGTAGATTTTTGTGAAGCAAGGGGATGCAAGATTATCTGGGGTAAGTGGGAATTTGATGTTAGAATTAGATCAAACATTACCGAGTGAATGGGGGGAAAATGGCTGAAGGAACTGAATGGCCTACTCTTGCTCCAAATGCATGTCGCTCACTTCTGAGTCAGAGTTGTGAGTTGTAGCCCATTTAGAAGATCTGAGCATAAACATGGAGGCAATTAAGTACTTAGGAAATGTTGCACTCTCTATAATGCCGTCTTTTCAATGCAATATTAAATCAAAGTCTTGTTGGTTCATTCACGTAGATGGAAAATAATGGCACAATTTTGAAGGACAGCTAAGATTTGAGTGTCTCCTGGTCAATATTTATCACTCATCCATTAAAATAAATTATCTGCTCTATTTCCTACAAGATAAATAGAGAATATATTTTCAAAAACAAAAGACAAATGTAGACAGTGGTGAAGAAACTCAGCAGGTCTAGCAGCAGCTGTGGAGAGAGAAAAAGTCAACATTCAGCGTCTGATACAACTCGAGTACTGAAGTTCTCAAAAGTTATTTCCTCTCATAGACATTCTTTCCATGGTCTACAAGGTAAAGTTGAACAGAATTGTAGGCAACAGTACATTCCTAACTGATGAACTCAAATGCATTCTAAGCTTGTTTTGAACAGAAGGGCAGTGAACTGATTTTACCTGTTCCAGCAGTCTCGAATGCAACTGGACCCTCTGTCACCACCACAGACTTTAGATCAGCCTTAAGGGTGAACCCACAGAAAGCGACTGGCCTGGATGGAATCCCCAGCCATGCACTCAGATCCTGTGCAAGCCAGCAGGGGAGAGTATTCCCAAACATCTTCAACCTCTCCTTATTACGATCTAAAGCCCCACCTGCTTCAAGAAAACTACCATCATCCCAGTGCCAAAGAAAAACCATGCCTCAATGACTACCACCCAGTAATTCTGACATCCAGAATTATGAAGCACTTTTAGAGGTTGGTCATGGATCACATCAACTCCAGCCTTCCAGATTGTCTTGATCCCTTGTATCTCACCTACCAGTACAACAGGTCCATAGCTGATGTTATCTCCCTGGGCTTATAATCATCATTGGAAACTCTGGATAACAAGGCCACTAATCAGGCTTCTACTTATTAACTACAGCTCAACCTTCAACACCATAATTCCAAACAATCTAGTCTCCAAACTCTTGAACTGGAGTCTCTGCTCCCCCACTCTATAACTGGATTCTCAATTTCCTGATCAAGACACCACAATAAGGATAGGTGACAACATCTCCATCATGATAATTCTCAACACCAATGCCCTGCAAGGCTGCATACTCAGCCCCTAATATAGTCCTTATACATGCACACACAACTGTGTGACCAAATTCTGCACCAACTCCACATAAAAGTTTGCTGACAACACCATCTTAGTTTGGATCTCAGACAATGAAATGGAGTACAGGATGGAGACAGAGTGCTTAATGGCATGGTGTAAAGACAACAATCTTTCCATTCAGATCACCAAAATGAAGGAGCTGATCATTGGCTTCAGGAAGCAGAGTGGAGGATATGCCCCTGTCTGCATCAAATGGTGGACACAGTCAAGATCCTAGGAATGACAATCACCAACAGTCTGCCCTGGTCCATCCTGTTGACAGTATGTTCAAGAAAACACAGCAACACCCCTACCCCCTGATGAGATTAAGGAAATTCAGCATGTCCTTAAAGATTCTTGCCATTTTTTACAGATGCACCATCGAGAGCATCCTATCTGAATGCATCACAGTGTAGTATGGCAACTACTCCTTCCATATCCAAAAGAAATTACAGAGTGCTGTGAACACAGCCCTGTCCATCAGCATCCCATCCACTGACTTCATCCGTGGTTCCTACTACATCAGGAAAGCAACCAACATAATCAAAGAACCCTCCAACCCCAGTTATGCTCCCCCGCATAAAATAAAAGAGTTTGTATACACATAAATTCAGATTCAAGAACAGCTTCTTCCCCACTGTTACCAGATTTTGGAATTGACTTCTTTAAAATGTTGATTTCTCTCTGCACCTTCAGTAACATTGTATCCTGAACTCTGTTCAGTAAGCCTGATGCACTTATATAGTACAATCCACCCGTAAAGCACGTAAGACAACACTTTTCACTATAGCTCAGTATACATGACTATAACAAATCAAATATATTAAACATTTTACACAGATGCTGCCAGGTCTGCTGAATTTCTCAACCATTCTTTCTTTGTTTCAGACTTCCAATAGCTATAGTGTTTTGCTTTTAGTTCAATGGAGAGAAATAGCTTTGTTAAGATGTTCAGTGGTAGCAAAAGCCACTCAATAATTACAAAGCCTTTTCTACCTGCCACAGCAACAGTTAACACTTCATCAGGTGTCCTGCCAGGCACATGCGCAATTTTAATTCACGGCCTGGGGCGATTCGTCAATATGATAGGTCATTTCACACCTTGATTGTCACTGCATTAGCCAATCGAGATGCGGTTCTACACCGCGGGAAGCCGGGCTCCGCCGTGCTGTCAAATCAGAACGAGGAGGTGGGACTTCCTATTGGGCCGAGGCGCATTGTTGTGCTATGACGTAAGGAGAGGGAAAATGGCGGAGGTAGCAGCCGCCAAGCGGGGCCAGTGATCAGCGCCGGGGCCCGGTACCAGGGACAGGCCATAGGCCGGGGAAAGGCTGGGTGGGGACCGTGTCCATGTCCATGGCGAGAACCACCAGCCAAATGGTAGGTATTGGCCTGGTGAAAACGCAGGTCCTAATGGGCCGGTTTGGGGAAGTCGTGAAATTGACACATACTCCCTTCCCTTCAGAGAACATCTACGAGACGGCAGGCCTTGAGGCAGGCCCGTCTCCAGGGACCCAGGCTAAGGGGGCGAGGAGAGACTGTCGCTTGTCACCATATCAGGGGAGGGGGACTCTCCCATAACACAAGACGGAATGGCACTGTTGCAGGTCGGGCACCGGCATTGCCGCTGGCTGGGAGGGGCACGGAAGGCCTTGGTTTGATCGGTAATCCCATTCCATAACCTTGTCAGGCTTTGTGGATGCGGAGTTGCTGGAGGAGGAAGGTGAAGAGAAAAAGAGTGCGCGTTGTGGAGGATCTAGTGAGGGAAGAATGAGGATGGGAAGGGTCTGGTGTGGGCGACGATTGGCAGCGACTGGAATGGGGTGGTTGAGAGCGAGGATGTGGAGGGTATGGAATGGTTGAGAGCGGGGAAATATGGGTGCACAGGCCCACCTGTCTTTTGGAGGGTGAGTGGGAATTTGTGTGTGTATGTCTGGGGGTCGAGGTGCACACATCTGTGAAGGATTGAAATGGATATAAATGCATCTCCAAGGTGATGTGTATAGGGGCAGCGATTTGCATGCTTGTCAGTGTATGTGGTGTGGAGGGGGAGAAGAGTGTATGTGTGTGTTCATGTGATTTAGGAAGGCAAATTAGGTGAACGTTGTAAGTTGTGGAAAGGAGAGGAAGTGGATTGGAGTGCAGGTCCATTTTTGGGAGATAGAGAATGGATGTCCATGTGGAGGGGTGGGGAGAGAGTGAATGTCATGTGGAAGTGGGGGAAGAGGGGAAAAGCATGTACACATGGGTAAGTGGTATATGCCTATGTTGGGAAGGTCGAGATGAGAGCATTGGATATTTGCAGGTTGGGACTGAGTGGGTGCTTGGGAGTGATGATGTCAACATGTATTACTAATGAAGCCATGCATGTGTGCTTACAAATGGGAGGTTGCTAAAATATGGAGTTAGAAAAAGCACAGCAGGTCTAGCAGGAGTAGGGGAACTGACATTTCAGCTCAGAACCTTTCATCAGGACTTAAGATATCGACCCCTCTGCTTCTCTGATGCTGTTTGACCTGTTGCGTTTTCTCCAGCTCCACACTTTATCAACTCCAACTTTCCAGCATCTGCAGTCCTTGCTCTCTCCAACCTTCTTGTGAATGATATACAGCATTTAACGTGAGGGAGGATGTGTGCATAATTGCAGGGTGCAAACGTTAATACACGCCGGGGCTATGATACACGTGAGTTTGTGTTTGCAGACATGGAATATCTACGCACCAGCATAGAGTTGTGTGCTTAAAGTTTATACAGAAGCATGCAAGATAATGAGTTGGATGGTTTCTGAATGTTGCCTTTAGTTCTTATGTGCAACATGTCTATTCATTCTGTGGCTACCAGACTTTTTAGAATATTCTTCTGGAATGGGATGGAAGTAGGATCAGTTTGACTTCTCAGAATAAATTATTTATTAAATGATACAGGATTCAACTGCAGAAGGACTTAATTGAAGTAGGCCATTGCTTTTGAAGTAGTGTAATTGAATTTGCTGGTCTTTTATATCATGCGTAATGAAAAAAACTTAAATTGACTAAACAACAAGGCTTGCTTTCTGTGGTTAGATTGAATTCTGTGTCATTACAGGCAATGTCCCTGTGAAACATAGTTTTGTGTAGATTTTATTCTAATGTCCTCTACTAAATTTTGAAAGCACTAATCAAATATATTACATGTCCTTACTTTTATCAGTGTTCAAGATGTTGATTAAAAGTTCTGGTGCTAGTGTACAGTGATGGTTGATGGATATGGTTCTGTCTTGCCTTGTTTATCACTGATGATTTATCATTCACTGTGGCTGAGGAAATGCATCTTTGGACTGGTTGCTACCTGTTTAATCTTTCATAGCTTTCTATTTGAATAAAAGTGGGATTTTGCATTTAATAATGCCTGTCCTAGAATTTGTTGCCATTTGTCTTAGAAAATAGCTGTCTGAAATCAGTGAATCGTAAACTGACTTGAATCTTTGATTGTGACCTTCATTTTTCAGTAATTATGCTGAAATGATCTTTATAAGTGATAAAATATGCCCCTTTTTGTTTTTCAAGTCCTGTTTGCCATATTTTTGTTTTCACTTGGAACTGAACAGTTATATTCTATTGGTCACCTTCTTTTCTGAAACCTATTTAGTTATAATAAACACTCAACAGCAATCCAAAAGGTCTATTTTGTATTGCATGATATAAAAGTGGACTGTCTATGCACTTGCAGAAAGGATTGTACTCTAGAGATTGTGTTGCCTATAGATAAACTGGTGATTTTTTTTTTCTTAAGCCAGTGATAAACAATATCAAGCTCTCGAGGTAGTCAGCCAACTGCATGGTGTGGCACAAAATCATACATGCCAACTAATATCCCTAATTCAATTTTCAACCTTTATAAATTTGCAGAGGTGTTGCATAGTGTATTGCGATTGTTCTGAAAATTTGAGGCTAATGAGACAATGTCAAACTTAGTTCTTCCTTTAGTTCCTGAGTCCATCTTTTCTGAGGGAAAATGTGTGTGACCAAGTGAATTTAGTCGTGCACAGAAAAAAGAACGACTGTTTGTTGAGGTACAAAATGATGCCAGTGTTGATTGCACCACCACAACATGTAGGGTATTATATTGAGAAAATAGCAGATGGCGTAAAGTATCTGGAGAAGAATTTCAGACCTGAGCTTCACGTCAGGTATAAAAGCAGAAGTTGCTGGAAAGGCTGAGCAGATCTGGGCAACATCTATAAAGAGACATCAGATATCTTGTAGTTTTCAGCTCACGAGCCTTCAATCTTCTGATCAGCTAAATGATGGCATATTAATGCTTGGTGTTTCAGTTTAAACATAAACAACAATTTTGTTCCTTTCACACATGGAATCTATTGGTGCATTGGACATTCCACAGATGCCACTATTTGTAAATCGAAACATAGAAGATTGGAACAAGAGTAAACCATTCAACCCCTCGAGCCTACTCTGCCATTCAGTATGATCATGGCTGAATATTGAGCTCAATACCTTAATCCTGTCCTCTCATCGTATCCATTTAGCCATGTGATCTATAGATTCTCCTTCATGAAAACACAGGTTTTGGCCTCAACCACTTCCTTAGTAAATTCCATAGGCTGACCATTCTCTGAGTGAAGAAATTTCTGCTGGCCTCAATTCTAAAGAGTTTACCCCTTATCCTCAAACTATGATCCATGGTTCTGGATCCCATCCATCATTGGGAACATTCATCCTTCACCTAACCTGTGTAATCCTGTTAGAATTTTATAGGTTACTATGAGATCCTCTCCATTCTTCTAAACTCCAGAGAATACAATCCTAAACCAACTTAATCTCATCTCATACGTCAATTTGCCATTCCAGAAATCAATTTGATAAACTTTCACTGTGTTTGCTGTACAGCAAGATATCCATCCTTAGATGAGGAAACTAAAACTGGACACAATATTCCAGGTGTTTCTTCATCAATACCTTGTACAATTGCAGCAAAACATCCTTCTTCCTGTACTTGAATCCTCTCGCTATGATTGTATCCATGGCTCATGGTAGAAATGGGACTCATGGGGATCATTGATCAAAACCCAGTCCTTTTTTTTGATATGTCCAAAGGTTTATTGCATAAATTTCTCTGGAAAATCTGTTATTAGGCTTTTATTTTTACAAATCCTGTTGGAGATTGGGGTTAAATAATGTGCGCATGGTAGATATACCCAAATATTTTAACTGATTACAATTTTTTTTTCCTGGCATAGTTCCTAAACAATGTGATTGAGTATTTTGAAGTAAGAGATAGAAGAAAATGGGCTGAAGCTGGTCACATGACTTGCTTTTTCCTCACAGTTGTTTGTCTCTGTTGTGGTACTGCTGTAATTACCCCTTGATGTTGACAGGAAAGAGAGCTACCCAAATCAGTAGTGAAAAGGCTGTTTAAAATTGTCAAAACAACCCAAGTTCCACAGCATGAGGATGACAGGGAATTGCCACTAGTATCGTGGTTTGAGTATAAGCCAGAGAACACTTGAACGGTTGCATACTGGAGAACTAACAGGGGAAAGAGAAAAACAAAATTCCCCTTAGGGTGCAAAAACATAGCAGTTTTACTTTTGTAAAGCTCTACTCTCTCACTTGTGTTCAAGGATAGCTCTGTTTTATTTGTTTATTCCGCCAATGTACCAGTAAGGTTTGATTCTTTGTGAATTTGTATGTTCGCATTTAATATTTGAATGCTGACTAAGCTGTAATATATATTTGAATATATATTTCTAAATGTAAATCATTTTGGAACAAGATATGTAATCTCTCTCCCTAGTAGCCCTGAATGTGTGATGTTTTGAATTAACCATGTATTGGATGTCCCATGGAAGCCAAGATGGGGATGTTCTTTTTGTAATGATAAAAATGAGCCAATTTGAATTATGTTAGGAAGTGAAAGTAATTGTAGCTGTTACATAGGGCTGATACAATTAGGATGGACTTCTCCTAAATTGTGTTAATCTATGGTTTCTTGATTTCCCACAGTTTAATAGCTCTCAAGGTCATTTTACAGCTAACCGTTCACAAATTGCAGATTTATTGTATTCAATTTCACAGCTAAGATTTGAACTCTTAACCTCTGGATTGCTGCCCAATGTCATAACCAGTACGATATCTCATTTTAGGTCAAGGGATACTCGATTAAATACAAGTCACGGGCATCGAATGATTGAATCAAGTGTCTAGGGAGGTATCACTTAGTTGTAGTTCTGCAGGATTCAGGAGAAGTTGTTGGTTTTGACTGTCAGAATGTAATTCCAGCAAAGTACACTATTAAATAAAAAAGCACATTTGATGATCTTAGAACAGACATTCTACCAACATCTAAAAGAAAAGGGAGGTCTGAAATAGGTGTTGCCGACTCTAAAGCAGTGATTGACCTATGTTTTTTTTAGGAGTTGAATGGCCTGGTGTTTTCCAAAATTTTGTTATTTCAGGTTCCAATTGAATTATTTTTAGTTCTTCTAGTGTAAATAAGTGTTTATTCATGTCAGCCAACAATTACGACAGGTGCTTTTTGTCAGGACTCAAATCTGTGACAGCTGCAGAAACACAGAAGAGCTACCAAACTGGTGATTTTTTTAAAAAATCCCTTTCCTTTAGAAGAAGTTATTTAAAAAGCTGTTTATATACTCCACTGATCCACAAATGAGCTGCTAAAACATTTTAACAAGTTACTGACATGCTACTCAAGAACACATAAATGAACAGCAGGTCCCTATGCTTTTATTCCCAAATTAAGTCCAATTTCCCAAATTAAGGTACAAGTTACAAGCTGAAAGAATAAGATAAACGGGAAGAAGAGCAAGCTGTCATTAGACAGCAAATTTCCTTCCAAAAGGGTTTATTTGGTCACAAGTTGAATATTAAAGACTACTGTATTTATTAAAATCAGGCTTACAAATTAGTCAACATTTTTCCACATGGCTGCACTGCAAACTAATCAACATTACTGCAACCAACTCAGAGCCAAATGCAGGCTTGGCAATAATCTATATCACTAAAATAGCACATATACAGACAGACATAACACTATGTGGTTCATGTACACCTATAGCATCACAATTTGCTTCAGTCCCAATAAGATTAAGGGGATGATGGAGGAAGGAGTGGAAGTGGAAAGGCAAAGAATATCCACTTGAGATCATTATTGAATAATTTATGGGAAGGGCATATGGAAAGAAATTAAGCTCACAGTTAGCTGTGATGGCCTGTGTGGATAAATAGCCTAACATTTACTGCCTGTTTACAAGCATTTTGTAATGTTGACAAATTTACCTGCTGTCCTTCCCCCGTTAGCACACAGATGTTTTAAAATCCTCTCCAAAGGCTGCGTGTTCTAGGCCATCATCACTGGTTGCATGAAAGTTTTTCTTCTTAGTCCCACTGCAGTTCTTGACCAAAACCTTGAATCTATGCTGATTTTGTGCCATCAGCAGTAAGAACAGCTTTTCTTTGTCTACCTTATCTGAATCTGTCATAAGCTTGTACACTTCTATCAAATATATTTTCAATCACCTTTGTTCCAAAGAGAACAAATCCTGTTTCTTCAACGTAGTCTTATAGCTCAAATCTCTCATCCCTGGAATCAATATGGTAATTCTGTTAAGGATTCTCTACAACCAGAGCTTTTTACAGTTTCAGTGAATAGCTGAAACTCCAGCTTTTATACTCTGGATCTTATGTTTCATAGAATAATACAGCACAAAAACAGGTCCTTCAGCTCAACTCCTCCATCCCGACCAAGTTACCTAAGTTGAACTAGTCCCATTTGCCGTTGTTTGGCACATACCCCTCTAAACCTTTCTTATCCATGTCCTTGTCCAAATGTCTTATCAATATTGTAATTGTATTTACCTCTACCACTTCCTTTGGCAGTTTGTTCCATATATGTACCATCCTCTGTGTGGAAAAACATTGTCCCTCAAGTCCCTTTGAACTCTTTCCCATTCACCTTAAACTTATGCCCTCTAGTTTTGGATTCCTTTATCCTGGGGAAAATATTTTTGCCCTTCACCTTATTTATTCCCCTCATAATTTTATAATTCTCTGTAAGGTCAGCCCTCACCTCTTGTGCTTCAGGGGAAAAGGTCCCAGCTTATCCAATGTCTCCTAATAACTCAAACGTCTAATCATGCTAAATTCCTTGTAAATCTTTATCGTCCTGTAGCAAGGTGACCAGAATTGTACACCGTATTCCAAATGTGGCCTTACCAATGTCCTGTACAGCCATAATATGATGTCCCAACTCCTGTATTCAGTGTCGTGATCAATGAAGGCGAGTGTGCCAAAAGCTTTCTTCCCCAACCTGTCTACCTTTGACACCACTTTCAAGGAGCTGTGTACCTGCACTCCCAGTTGTGTCTCAATTCTTCTTTGGGCCCTACCATTGACTGTATGTCCTGTTTTGGTTTCTCTTACCAAAATGCAGCTTCTCACATTTATCTGAATTAAACTTCATTTGCCATTCTTAAGTCCACTGGCCTAGTTGATCAAGATCCCATTGTACTCTGAGATAACCTTAACTGTCCACTATGCCACCAATTTTGGTGTCATCCCCAAACTTATTAACATGCCTCCTATTTTCTGATCCAAATTTATTATGTTCATAATAAACGACAGTGGACTCAGTACTGATCCTTGCGGCACAAGCCCGGAAGACAAACCTCTATCATCACAGTCTCCTACTGTCAAACCAATAATGTATCTAATTGGCTATCTCTCCCGAGATCTCATGTGATCTAACCTTACTGTGTTCTTCTGTTCCATGTGCAAAGAATTAACATGCAGGTGCAGCAAGTAATTAAGGAAATTGGAATTTTCGCTCTTATTTAACCTATTTTTCTAATCAACCTGTTCAGGGTGGGTGATGAGACAGGAAGGAAAGCAGACTGGGATTGATTTGAATGTTCCTGGTTTCCTCAGTATCTGTGTTGAAAGTGGAGCACAAGTAGCAAAGTGGATCAAGTTTCCAAACCTGACTGTTGAACAACATTCTGTGAAGATGTGTGTGTTGATATTTGGTGGCAATTGTACGGCTTTAGTGGAAACCTCCCTATCCTCCCACTGGTCACACTTTGTAGTCTGATAACTTGCTCAAAGACCACTAATTATCAGAGGATACTGTCCTCAGAGATTCTATATTGATTTAAAGAGGACTAAATTTAAGAGTGCTTTAATCATTTACTGCTGTGCTATTATTCCTTTGTCAGGGAAGCATGTCATTTTTCACCAGACTTTGTATTTATAATAGAAGTAACAGCTGAGCTTAGAGGAGGAATGACAAAGCTACAGAAATAGAAAGCCTTGTTGAATATAGACTGTAAGTGCAAATTACTTATAGTGGAGGTGTGTCAGTTAGGAGCATGGTTGAGATTTTTAAGGGAAGCTAACAGAGAAAGAACAAAAACTGTGACAGTAAAATGGAGCATGTGTGCAATGTGGCAGGTGAGGATTCATTCCTGCACATATTAAGGAATTGGAATTGGTAGCCACTCAGCCAAAGTCTGCATGTATCCTAATATTCGCAAAGTTGTATTTACCTCTCACTCCGTTCGGTCATTTACTCTCAGCCTGACAGTGCAATTTTGCACATCCCTAATGTGAGTCTACTATTCCTAGTCATTTCTTCAGTTGTCTAGGCTGTTAAAGCTGGAGTTCCTGTCCTAAACGACTCACCCTTTTTCGTGATGCTACTTAAAACCTATTTCTGTCACCACGTTTTTGGGCATTTTTCCTCATAGTTTGTGAAATGCTTGTTTGAAAGCTCTCCTGTGAAACGCTTTACTCTCTTATAAGTACTTTAATAATGCAGGTTGTCAGTGAAAGCTACAATTACCCACCAGTACGCATGCTTGGGGAAGCAGAAGAGTTTGAGTTATATGATGCAAGCTTATTGTGATGATATTGGCTAAGTATTTTTCTAATGATACAGGACATCCGGATATGGCCCTTTCCTCTTCTGTGTTTAATTTTGAGAATGCACGAGGCACAGGGGAACTGGACAGAAACTGCAAATAAAACAGCTACCAAAAGAGAAATGCTGTGTTGTTCAACGTTTTTTTAAAATGTAATTTTCCACCTGCTCTTCCTGTTGGCTGTCCTAGTGAATTTGACAGGTTTTCTGTTTTTTTGTGACCAGCTGTGAGAGCACTGTCTTTTGAACCAACTGGCACAGATTTCACAGCCATGAAGATATAGGTTGGAGATTATTGCAAAGCAATGATCACATCTAGAATATTTTTATCCTGAGGCTATAATAAAAGGAGAACATTCACCCATTTTCATATAATCATTTAAATTTTTTTCTTTATAACCATTTTAAAGTATAACAGCGCTTAAACAGAATTATGGTCATTCCTAGACTACAGAAAACACCAGATGAAATGGAAATTATTTAAGAACAAAGCAGTTGAAAGAAGCATGGTTTTGCATTTCAATGTCATTTAGTTTTCATTTCACAGTTCTGTAAACTCGTAATCTATTAAACTTTTTTTCAAATGGAATACACATTTGTAACCACCTAGTTCTGGTGTACTTCAGGGCTCTGGTGAGTTGAAGGCCATGTAACTTTGCTTATATTGCAGTCATCAGCACAAAACCAAGCATGTTGATTGGCACCTTATTTTACATTTAATCTCATAAATTGATACTCAGTTTCTTTTTTATTTGGAAATGCTGGTGTTAGATTGGGGTAAACAAAGTTAAAAATCACACAACACCAGGTTATAGTCCAATAGGTTTATTTGGAAGCACTAGCTTTTGGAGCACTGCTCCTTCATCGGGTGGTTGTCATCAGGTGACAACCAATCTGCCATCTACTAGTTCAACTGAAGTTTGTCATAATTCCAATTTCTGTTGGCTTTAGAATCAAATATTTTAAACAATAATGTGCTCAGTGGACTAAATACAGAGTGGAATCTATTCCAAGCTAATGCCCATATATGGTTGGTTGAGTCAGAGATGTTTTTTGTTTTTCAATTTTTTTTGTGTCAATAACACTCCCTAAGCAACTGCCAAGAAGCATGGAGCAAATCCCTTTAGCTAAGGTTTCTGTCTGGTCCCAGTGAAAACAATCTTCGATGTTTGACAATTAGTTTTCTCCCAAACAGCTGATTCACATTTATAGAATCACTTCAATCCAGTGTACTCACAAATAAAATTGTCTAAGCAGCCAGTCGTTCAATGCTGTCACTGATATTCATATTTTTCAGAAGCCAATGTAGTTGGATCCTGAGGGTGTTAATGGACAATTCAATCACACAACAATTTGGTCAGGAGAATTAAAATCTCCTAGCCTGACCTTTATACTTTTGCACCCCTCTGCATGTCGTAGAATAGAATCATAGAATCCCAACAGTGTGGAAACAGGACATTCAGCCCAACTGTCCACAGTGACCCTCCGAACAGCATCCCACCTGGACCTATCCCCCTACCTATATTTCCCAGGCTAACCCACCTAGCCTGCACATCCCTGAACACTATGGGCAATTTAGCATGACCAGTCCACCTAACCTACAAATCTTTGGACTGTGGATGCAAACTGGAGCACCCAGCAGAAACCCACACAGACGTGGGGAAAATATGCAAATTCCACACAGTCACCTAGGGTGGAATCGAACTCGGGTCCCTGGTGCTGTAGGGTGGCAGTGCTAACCACTGAGCCACCATATCTCCTCCTCATGTGTTTCTTGTCACCTCTTTGCCCCATTTCTCTCTTGATGCCTAAAGTGAAGATTTACACAGATCACAATTAATTCTCAATTCTGCAGCATCTAGAAGAAGCATTAGACAAATTATTGGGGCTGAGGTCAGATAATACCCCTGGCCCTGATGGCTTGCATTTAGTATCCCAAAAGAAATAGCCACAAAGACTATGGATTCATTAATGTAATTTTCCAAAATTTCTTGGATTCTGGAAAAGTACTGGAGGATTGGAAAATTTCCAGTGTGACACCCCTATATCTATTGTTGGAATAAGTTATTGAGGAAGTAATGACAGAATTTTTGAAAATCATAATCTACGGCATAGATTCATTCACCGAGTTGGTGGTTTTTTTTATTTGCAGACATTTCATCACCTCGCCCCAACCTAAGCTACAAATCTTTTCAAAAACTCAAATCCTACTCCAATCAAGCAGAGTCAGCATGGCTTCATGAAAGGGAAATCATGTAATTAGAGTTTTACAAGGAAACTTCAACCAAATTGAATAGAAGGGGACCAGTAAATGTGTTGCATTGGACTTGCAGTAGGTGTTGGATAAAGTGGCTCCCAAAAGGTTAAATCATTAGATAAGAGCCCATGGTGTTGCGGGGAGTATATTGACATAGAGAATTAGCTAATGGGCAAGAAACTGCAAATGAGGTAAGGATTCTTCCTCAGGCTGGTAATCTAACCTGGTGAGTTCCTCAAGAATCAATGCTGGGACCGCAAGTGTTTACATTATAGGATTCTTAAGGGGCTCAACAGGGTAAATGCTGAGAGGGTGTTACCACTCGTGGGAGACTAGGATCTGAGGGTATAGTCTCAGAATAAAGGAATGCCAATTTAAGACTATTATCTTCCCTCAGAGGGTCAAGTGTCTTTGGAGCTCCTTGGTACAGGCAGCTGTGGAGGCAGAATCTGTGTATGTGTTTAAGGCTGAGATAGATTCTTGATCAGACAGGGAATAGAGAGTTATGGGCAGAAGACATAAAAGTGGATGTGAGCATGTTGGATCAACCATGATCCTGTTGAATCGTGGTGCACACTCAAGTTGCCAGGCAGCCTATTCCTGTTTCTATTTCTCATGGTCTTGCAAGTGATTTTACACCTGAGATGCCCAAAGTAAGTTAAGTTGGCAAAGCAGAACATCCCAAATTGGGGAGAGAAAAAAGTAAATTAAAATCTCATTCTCATGTTAGTTTGCTCAAATGATTTCACTCGAGTCAAATGGTCAAGTTCGCACCTCACCCCCAGAATTTGAGCACAAAACACAAGTGTAGTGTTGGGAGGGTGCAGCGCTGTCTTAAAAATGGTATCAAGATATTAGTTGAGTGTTGGTTGAGCAATTACGATGAAGCATGAGGTGTATCATGCTACAAATATAAAATGCCTTTAATATAATGAAATATCCCAAGGAACTTGAGAGGAGTTATTAGCAAAGCAAACTATGACATCATCCATCTGAGAAAATCAGCCTGTGTACCCAGTCCTGATTGCTTTTGATTCTAGAAGGTGCACATTTCTGGAATAATTTATCATTTAAGATAGTGACTCCAAATCTCATCACTTTCAAAAAGAGGGCACAGGATACCGATTGAGTGTTTTCACAATATCAGAACCATGAAAACAGACTAATCAGCTATTATCTTCTAAGTACACTGGCAGCTAGACTTCAGATAGGAAGACTGTACCTACATTATATACATGATCTAGTAATCCATTTTGGAGATGTAAGCTGATAGATTGAGTGTTGGCAAGGAACTGAGAGGATTCCCTGATTGAGTACCTTCAGATCTTTTATGTATATGTGAACAGACAAATTGAAGCTCTCTCCTTCAACTTGTGAAAGAGAGCACCCCTGACAGCTCTGCACCCTCTCAATGCTGCACTTAGCGTGTTTTGTGCTCAAGTTCTGGGGGTGAGGTGTGAACTCGGCCATTTGACTCTAGTGAAATCATTTGAGCAAACTAATATGAGAATGAGATTTTGATTTACTTATTCCTCTCCCCAATTTTGGATATTCTGCTGTTGCCAACCTAACTTAATTTGGGCAGGATTGAGTGAAGTCAGCACCTCAGATGTAAAATCACTTGGAAGACTCTGATTTGCTTTGTACCAATGACCTTGTTGTTTATAAGATGGATGAAAACAATGGAAATTTGCTTTGTCAGTTGCTCCTCACTAATGAAGATACGGTAGACGAGATTGAAAGGAGTACAAATAAAACACTGCTTCATCTGGAACATGTTTGGGGCCTGGACAGTGAGGAGGGAGGAGATCAATACACCTTGTGCGATTAGATGGGAAGGTACAACAGAACTCTTAGTAACTTTTCATCTCAAACTTTGCTCGTCGAGAGCATGATCCTTGAACTGAGACCAGTCAGTAGTGTATTCCTGACTTTAATTAGTAGTGTGCTTTGATGATAGGTGCGTATGTGTTTTTTTTGAGTTGGGATTTTAATTTGGAATCGTATAGGTGTTGATCTATCTTTGTCATAGAGTCATACAGCATGGAAACAGACCCTTTGGTCCAACTCGTCCATGCCGACCAGATGTCCTAAACTAATCTAGTCCTGTTTGCCAACAGTTGCCCCGTATCCATCTAAATCTTCCCTATTCATATACCCATCCAGATGCCTTTTAAACGTTGTAATTGTACCACCCTCCTCCACTTCCTCTGGCAGTTTATTCTGTGCACGCACCACCCTCTGTGTGGAAAATGTTGCCCCTTCTGTCACTTTCACATTTTTTACCTAAACTTATGACCTCTAGTTCTGGACTCCCCCACCCGGGGAAATTTACCCTATTTACCCTAGTCATGCCCCTCATGATTTTATAAACACCTATAAGATCACCCCTCAGCCTCCAATACTTCAGGGAAAACAGCCCCAGCCTATTCAGCCTCTCCCAATGGCTCAAACCCTCCAACCCTGGCATCATCCTTGTAAATCTTTTCTGAACCCTTTCAAGTTTCACAACATCCCTCCTATAGGAGGGAGACCAGAATTGTGCACATTATTCCATTGAAGAGATTTAATAATAAACTATGTCACTGTTTCCAAAGCCATGACTGTAAACCAGTGTATGGCTTCTTGAATATTAAAGAAGCTTGTTAATTCTCTGGGGGTTCACAACTACAGAGAAAACATGAAACCAGTAACTTGGGAGTCGAGAATGAGTAAGATTTTAATGACCTATGATGAAACCTGATTAGATTTTGTTTTTGGATCTGACTTATCAATTAGTAACATAGCTGAGATCATGACACATGGGCTTTTAGTCAGTAGCTGGCATTGCCTTTAGACCCAGAGAATTTGAGCCTACGATTGGTTCTGCTATAAAGTGTTTCTTTAACACGAATGGGCTTTAATGCGATTGAAAAATTTAGACCATTATTTGCAGAATGTGAACTTACCTGCACTGGCTATAACATGATTCCAGCCCTGTTAGTTTAAATGGTGCAGCTATTGCAGGATTTTCTTATAACGCAAGACTGCACAAGAACCAAGCTATCACATTATATCAGAACCGATTGTATTTACTATTGCAGGATCGTATGGAAATTGCGTTAAAGATCATTATAAACAGGGTAGCAAATTGCCATGGAAAAATGTGCATATTTACAAAAGACTGAATGGGCACCTAAAGTTATTCAGTTTGTGTAGCGTCTATAGAAAAGTTCACAACTGCATGTTATGTTAGAATCAGGTATGCTAGTTTTGCTCACTACCTGAGTGCTTTTATGAATTTTATGTGCAAGTGCCTTTATAACATCCAGCACCTTTTTAAATATTAAACTGCAAGGTCTGCGGCTGGGGTGACTTCAATTTCTGAAACTCTTGCAGAAGACTTTTAAATTATTAATGATAAAATAACAATCTTTGCTACTTTCCCAAAGCATGCATATTCGAGAGAATTATGAAATGGTAGACATTTATGTTTGGTCACATTTTAACGATCAGTAAAGGTTTTCTACTGAAAACGTTATTGTCATACTGTGAAAGATCAGTTCATCTGAAACTTGAGAAAGCAAGATGTCCTGTTGTGAAATTGTTGTGATGAGCTGTGTCCTAATGTTATTTTATAAAATGTCTGACAGTTGGCTTTGCTTAAGTTGTTGTTATATTCCCATCACTCTGGATTCTGAACCTGTTTCTTGAGGTACATTCAATAAAATTTCCCTGCTCATGTATCAGTAGTCCCAGTGAGCTGTTGTACAATGAATGGTGAGCATGGATCCTTTTCCATTTACCGTTTACCTAGCTTTGCATGTGCCCATCAAGAGTGGAAGTCTTATTTGTCTTCACTGCACCAACTTTCTAAGCTTGAGTAAGCAGAGTTGGCTGGGATAAGCATTCAATTTTTTTTAACCCCTTTTTAAAATTCCTTCGGGCTCTTTTTGACAGTTCTGAGCAGGTAGGATTGTCCTTTGGCATAAAATTGCGTTTATTTGTTTTTCAGAACAAATCAGGTTTTTCTGCCGCTTTATCACTTGCACTGCTAAAAGCCTGTGGGCTTGACTTCATATGCTGCAGCACCCTCTTGGTACCATATGAACTATCTTCAAAACTGAACAGCTTAGCTTGGAGAATAGGAAGAGATGGGCAAATCATAACTTGGTGTTCAGTTGACATCTAAACACACACACTTCAACATTAAATGTTGGGTAAAATGGCACAGTTCAGTGAGCTGGTCACCCGTGTTAGGATGAAGACAGTTAATGCAGAATTTGTGTGTTGTCACTTCAATTTTTGAGTTCTTTCATATTGACTTAGACTGACTGCAAACAGACAGGACCAATATTGTTTGTATCCCAGGTTAGTGGTGGGAAGTTGTCATGATAAAGTTCAACATAGATTATAAAATTCAAGGTCAGGAGTTGCTGGGAAATTTTGTTTCTGATTTCCACAGGTCTTTGGTTTTTCAATTGTAACATTCAATCTTTTCATCTGATTTTAATGCCAGACACCACCATGAACTAAAGTGTTTTAAAATGATATTGATCTAAAATGGCAGCTATGAAGACCTGAACCAAGATTGAATAAATCCAGAGAGTGCATTAAACTGGCTGCATTGAAATTACAATTTCATTCAAAAACTGTGAAACCCAGAAGACATGAAATCTGAATCCTGTTTAATTTATACTTTTCATAAGTTTGAATATTGGGAGATGCAACAGTCCTCTTCCAAGCTGAATAGTTTACAGGCAATGATGACAGACTCTGGACTACACAAATGGACCCTACTTAGCAAAGTGAAGAATATAAATTCTTCATAACAGATCTGGGAAGGTTTGTTCACTTTCCCATCTCTCTTCCTGTGTCTTATTTGTCAAAAGATTTTTCTCATGGTTAAGCAACTGGGAAAGCCAACATTTGCCGAGAACTTTGGATTGTACAAATTTCCTACTAATAAGGGAGCAAGAAAACAGTTAGTGACTCGCGATTTACTTTTGCAGCTTGAGGACTTTAAAATTGCATTTGCTTTACTCTTCCTGTTTGTACTAGACATTCTCTCTCTCATTCAGGACCATTGGTAATACTCAGAAAAAAGTCTTTGGAATAGACCCCTTCATCTTGATACAGTTAACTAAGCTTTAATTAAAGCTTAAACAGCTGTATGTTAATATGAAAATCAACAAAAAATTGTTTTCACTGATTAGCTCCTATCTTTTAAGGCCCTCTCAATGTTCACCTCTTCATCTTATCAAACACACCAAATCAGATGAAAAAGTTGAATGTTACAAATGAAAAACCAAAGAACTGTGGAAATCAGAAACAAAATTTTCGAGCAGTTTCTGACTTTGAATGTTATAATCCATGCAGACTATAAACATTGCTGACCTATAACCTCTTGTGTCTTGATTTACTGCTTTCACTGAAAATCTTTCATGTTCAATCCTCTAATTTGCCAACCATTTTCAAATACACATCTGTTCCACACCTTCAGCACTGTCAATGAGGCATTTGATACAATATATTGTTCATCTTTTCTCCTTTGTGCTTGCAGTTATTTCAAAACAATTGATTGAAATTCAGTTTGTTTTCAGTAATAGAGTTTTAAACTTCAGAAAGGTCTCTTTCTTTGTCAACCATTAACAAATTTTCTTTGGCCATGTTGTGTATGTTCCCAACTTTCTTGCTTTTGCGAGTAATATTGGCATCTTGAAGCATTTGGTACTTTATTTTTATGTCATTATCAAAATGCCCCGAGATGTGTGTGGAGCCCAGAATTCCTCATATCTTTGGTATTCTTGCTTTTGCATCCTGTGCTATCTTCAAGCACTCATATGTATGGTGATGTGCTTGTGTGGATAGGGTATTTAGGTTTGTTAAATTTAGATTTTTAAAGTTCTGAACATTTTAGAGAAATGTAAAACTGCTGTGGCTTCACAGGACAAGAGTGGTTTAGAGCAGTATTTTATGTTAGCATCTTGTTAATCTGGTCACTGTTTGCCGTGTGATATGTAATGTATGGAAGGAATGGGGTAAATCTTGCAAACGATCTCCTAGAGATGCACTGGGATTGTGGAATACCATTAAAGCTGGTCAGTGTGTGTTATACTGTGGCAGCAACAATGTTGTCACAGTAGCCACTTATTACACAGCTTCATGTTATGCAGCAACTAAAATATTTCCACATGCTTTCACTTCCTTCATTGAGGGCTCTTTGTTGCAAACCTAAAACAGAGCTAGGGCCCAGTTTTTAAATGTTCATTATTTTTCCTGCAAGATTTTCTTGTTTTTTCTCTTACATTGCAACAGGCTGTGTCACAGTCTGAAATCACATCCTCAGTGAAATGGGCTATTGTCCATCTGGTTGAAATCTCTCACCTGGTGAAGACTATTGCTTCATTATATACTTGTGGCCAATTCACCACATGTGGTGAGTGTATTGGGCAGCATTGTTTTGAAGACTAAGGGTACAAGGAGGAGAAAGAATTGGTTGGAGAATATTTTGTGTAACTTGGAAAGATCAAAGAAGTTGTTTCGAACTTCTGGCTGTACTGGAATCGATTTAGAGATGAGCAAAGGTATTAGTTTGTAAGATAGTGGTTATTCCTCATTCACTTGTCAGAATTTTAAAAGCAACTTGCTGAAAATTGTTTAATAATTAAACAATGGTATAAGCACAGGAAAGTGAATAAAGTCAGAGGAGGAAACACAGGCAACAGGAAGCTTTTTGGTCAGACAAGTTAATTTGGCTTAAGCACTCCGTTTGAGTATCAAGTAAGATTGCAGTGTATCTACTAATGCAAGTGCAATCTAATTATTACAAAGCCATTTTTAAAATTAATTTTTAAAAGTTCCAGAAAGAAGTAATGTGTAGCTAGTGTTTTACATGTGACCCAAGCTGGTCCCTGTGGTTAAAATAGCTACAGTAAAGATGAAATATGTGAATGAACCCACTTCTCCATTCTTAAAGTTCTAAGAGGTATTAGTTACTACTACAGGAAACCACACTCTGCCTAATCTGCTTGATAACGTAAGTATGCTAGAACCTTAGCTGCTGCTGTTTATTGGAGCTGGGCTTTGTTGTTTTGAGCTTAGTATTAACTAGCTTAAGCTTCATTTAAAATGTTTGTCTGTCTTGTGCTTGCAATCTGTCTGCTTCTATTTTACATATTAGTCACATAAATGTCATATTGTTTACCATGTACCCTCCCCCAACCATCTATTCATTATGTTTATGCAACATACAATTTCATGAGTGCCTTGCGAGGTCATCCATCATGTTGATCTATTTGACAGGACAACCGCATTTGCTGTTCATTGAGACATTACAGAGGAGAAAGGGGTAAGACCTGCCAATGTTTCTTAGTCTTTGGCATTCCTGCACATTTATCACAACCTAATTTTCATATTGTAAGAGATAGCTAATCTTGCACAATCAAGGAATGGAGAACTGCCCCTTTTTGTCCACTCTGACTGTCTTTACTAGCTCAATTACTTGCCAAGAATTCAGAATTTGTATGGATTGTTTGTTCATTTTAATAAAACATAACCATGCTTAAAATAAGTTACATTAATAAATTATAATTTTCTAGGTTTTAAGTTGAATTTCTAAACTGAAAATAAAATGTTTACCTTGATTTGAACAAATTTTCTCCACTGATAGTACTCCGTAGCACTACTTTTATGAATTCTTATCAGTAAAGAGAGCTACATCTTTAAGACATGCAGTTTTGTACACAGCAGTGGCAACCTGGTTGTAATTTTCTGTGTGCCTAGTGAGTTGTAAATTATGCCAATTAATTTCACACTTTAGTTGCTTAAGTTATTCCATTTTTTTTGTTAGATAACACGTGCTAACATAGAAAAAGGAACAGGCGTAGGCCATTTGGCCCTCCAAACCGGGTCGATCATCCTACTCAATACCCTTTTGATTCTTTTAGCTCTAATTTAATAATAGGGAAGTGGTGTTAAATTTGCTGTAAACTGTGGGTGGGCCAGAGTTGTTTTTTAATTGGGATGTAAGCATCACTGGCTGGGCCAGCATTCATTGTGCACTTTGATCTGAGAAGTGGAATTGATTTTTGGTATTTCTATAAGGGTAAAGTTGGCCGGTGTTTTTTTTTGGCATTTTCATGTCTTGAGAAAACCATTTTACGTAACTAGTAAATTTACGATCAGTCTGCTCTAGAGGTTATGTATATTTCCATCTCTTTAATATGCAACCATTATGGTCCTGTCTATCAGATTGAAGCTGAGAAATAGTTTTTAATGCCTATAAATGAATTTATACCATTATATTTATACCTTGCAGACTTCCTAATATTAAGTTACATTCGTTTGCTTTGAAATTCTAACACACCTCCATCCATAACCTGCAACCCTGAAAATCCTGCTGTCAGAACCCACATAAATTCTGATTTTAACCTTAAGTAAGGATTCCCCATTTGGATTTGGGTTTGGATAGGCGGTTCTTTAAATGAGAAGGTCAGTGTAGGCCGAATGTCCTGAAGACATAAAGGGTTGTTTTTTTGCATGTTTGAATTGCTATGCTCCCCATGTACAAAGTTAAGGCCTTCCCTGTCCTGGAATTGTGTCAATATTTGCACTGAGACCTGACTCCAAAACTATCCTCATGCCTTTCTTCAGTCCCCAGCTGAGGTTGCCTGATGAACAACATTGGCAACTGACCACACTAATGCAACTTTGAGAAGGAGATTGCAACTTGTGGGTTAAAATTTCTTGGATTCAAGGTTGCTTATCCTTTTCTTAACTTGATCTGCCTAACTGTTGCTAAGGTTATTCTCTGACATTTGTGACCCATCGTTAAAGACTTTGAAACTGCTAGTAGCTAAACTTGGCCAATGTTTTAGTTATGTTGTGTGTTGCTAGTGTTTTGTATGTATAAACTTTCTATAGCAAGGAACTTTCATTAGTTGACAAGCTTCCAATTCATCGCTGGCTCTAAAGGTGAAAGTTCAGTATTCATACTTGGTATGATATTTTCGTATGTGTGTTATCAGTTCTTTGATATTACCATTGAAGACTCTGATCACAAACTAAAGGAAATTCAAATCCAGACCATGTTGATGGGTTGACAATCTTCGCTATCCATTGGTTAAAAGGTTCTATAGACAAGCCGATTATAGTGGTGTGCACTTGCAGTGTAAATTGAAGTGCTGTGCAGATGGTGCTAAGATTATCATTGTGGGAAATAGGATAAAGTGTCACTGTTGCAATAGGTAGCAGGGAGTTGTTTGACAAGATCTTGGTGGTTCTGTTGTCTGTGCTGATGCAGAACTGGAGGAATTGCATTCTATTTGGCTGTGGTATATCTGGCCTGTGTAGAAAGGTGAGAAACAGGAGTGGGAGTAGGTAGTAAAGCATCTGCAAACTGTTCTGCCATTCAGCAACATGGTGTCTAAGCTTATCTTGGCTTCTACTCCACTTTTTCGGCCTGATCTCCATAACCTTCAACTCCGCTGTCTTTCAAAAATCTATACATCATGCCTATATTCATTAATTTCACAGCTGTCTGTGGTAGAGCATTCTGAATATTTATGACTCTCCAATTCCTCCTCCTTTCAATCTTAAATTGAGAAACCATATATTCTCTCCAGTTATAGGATGCCTCAAAAAGAATATATTTTCTCAGACCTAGTGTGCAAAGTCCTGTCAGAATCTCATGCTTCAATTTGATCACTTCTCGTTCTAAACTCCATGCAAGCTGCATCCTCTGTGTGGAAAAAGTTGTCCCTTGGGTCTCTTTTAAATCTTTCCCCTCTCACCCTAAACCTATGCCGTCTAGTTATGGACTCCCCACCCCAGGGAAAAGACTTTGTCAATTTATCCTATCCATGCCCCTCATGATTTTGTAAACCTCTATAAGGTCACCCCTCAGCCTCCGACGCTCTAGGGGAAAACAGCCCCAGCCTATTCAACCTCTCCATATAGATCAAATCCTCCAACCTTGGCAACATCCTTGTAAATCTTTTCTGAACCCTTCCAAGAATTACTTCATCCTTCATTAAGAAAGGAGACCAGAATTGCACGCAATATTCCAAATGTGGCCTAACCGACATCCTGTACTTGAAATCTAAAATTTTTCAAACTTTTCTTTTGTGAAATCATGTTAAATCTGTCATACTTTGATTGTCTAAATGCCCTATTACTAATTTTCCAGTGGCAGTTGTTAGCTTTCCTGCTTTCTCTTCATTTGTGACGAAGCATGAAATTTGTGGTATTTCAATCCCTTGGATCCTTTCCAGAATCTGGAGATTTTAAAGAACATTACAGCCAGTGCATCTATTATTTCTCTGTAGCCACATGCCAATGTTTAATCCCATTTGTTTACTTAACTTTTTTTTTCTCTAGCAGTAACTGTTTAAAGTTTCTTTTAGTTTTAGCTATGAGTGGGATGTTTTGGTTGCTTTCTACATTGACAGCTAAGAAAATGTGTCTTTTTATTTGCTTTTCTCAGCCAGTAGGTGTTTCATTGAGCAGAAATCCTATGGGATCCCACTACCTACTCCAATCTTTGACACATTTCCCTTGATAATTATCTCTTTTCCAACCAATGTTTAATTCAGTTTGCTTCTCTCCTAATTCTATGTCTCTTCATTTTGTCCAGTAGTTTTCTACATGCTACATTGACACACTTTCTGATCAGATTCACTGCATTTTCCATCTACTGTATCTTCATCTATCATTTCGTCTCGGGGAATGATGTTAGTCCTTCAGCATTCCTGTGGTTGGAAAATGGGATTTTTATACTGAGTTGGGATATAGAAACTTGAAACCGTGGAATTTGACACATTTGTTGACATGGGCAAGATGGCCAAATAATGGCTAGTCTAATCTGGCAAATGAGACCCCATGAACAGACTGGTTGTGTGAATTTGAGATTTTCACAAGTATACAAATTAGAAACAAAAATAGGCCATAGAAGCAAAAACGTGGCCCACAAACCTGTTCCGCTAGTCAATAATCTGATCTGCTTGTGTTTTGAATTCTACATTCCCATCTATGCTCGTTAACCTTAAATTCTTGTTAGGCAAAGGTATCTATCTATCTCTGCCTTAAATAATGAACTCTCGCAGTTGGCAGTGAGGTGGCTGGTGAGCCCAGATGGGATTCTAGCAGTCAGCGAGGAGTTGGTAACTTAAATGAGTGCATGCCCAGGGCGTGCAAGCCCTCTTAAGTAAAGCCAAGTGTGGAGCATCTGCATGCCCATGGCTAAAAAAGGACTGTAATGTTGAACTTCTAACTTTATGTTATCAATTTTAGATTGGATTACTTAGTGTGGAAACAGGCCCTTCGGCCCAACAAGTCCACACCGACCCGCCGAAGCGCAACCCACCCAGACCCATTCCCCAACATTTACCCCTTCACCTAACAGTACAGGCAATTTAGCATGGCCAATTCACCTAACCCAGACATTTTTGTACCCATGATTTTGGACCTGGGTACCTGAAATGGTGCCAGGAATGGTGACTTTTTTGTTTATCCTAAAAATGTATTGCTAATTTCTAGGCGTGTTTTACCATTTTGAATTCAACCAGAAGAGAAAACATCCCTTCCACATCCATATTGTCAAGACCATTCAGAATTAAATGTAATTGGAACAGCCCAGTCTGTCCAACCTTTCCAGTCTTTCAGTAAATTGCAACAATATATATTTTTTGTACTGTTGATCTCAACAATGCAATTCCGTCAGTGCCTTGTCCTTGGAGAGCAGTTTGTCCTGTATACCAAGACACTTGCAGATCCATTTTGAATGGTGGGAGCACATGCAGCTGTTGAATCAATTGAATTTGACGACAAGTGTGTATGTTTTGGTCTGAAATTAATAATGTATTACTTTTTATATAGTGATGTATGCTATCTAGTCCATATTGCTTTGGATTTTTAACAGTGATATATGCAATCTTTAAAAGGAGAGGCGGTTGGTGATTTCCCAGGTGCTTCTAATCTAAACCCTAAAATTTCAAAGCATTTTATACTTGGTGCATTACTTGAATTAATTAGTGGTGTTGTGAAATTCTGTTTGGTGATCAGATTTGTGGCTTTAAAGGACTACATACCACATAATTCACAGGTGTAGATAACATTCACATGCTTAAGATGGTGTATCATTTGAACATTTGCATGGGAGCTGTTATGTGAATAAACTAGTGTCAACACTGCTGTGGCAACGGAGTTACTTGTGCAATATATTTATGAACCTGGCATTATTAGTGTTGCAGGAAGGGCATTTCTAATCGGGAGCTTTCTCATGCAAGATACCTGACAGGAGTTTATTCTCCAATTATATGGGGTTTTTGAATGGCTGTTTACAGAGTTTTATAATAACATCATAGGGCCTAGGTTTTGTGCAACTCCAATTTGGAAAATTTGTGAAAATCTAATCGTTAAAAGAAACTTGACATATGGGACTGTTTTAATTGTTGAATGGCAGTACAGAATTTTTCTTAAGCAAAAATCAAAAATAAAATCAAACAATGTAATTGATATAAAAATCTACCAAATTAAGCAACTTAAAGTAAAGCAGAATCAATGTTGGAAAACAAGCAGTTTTGAAGATGTTCATTTCCTCTGGCTGTGGTTGTACAGATGGTGCTTGCCCTCCAGTGGTGGTTCTTCAGCGTTGAGTTGGCATATTGTTAAGAAGTTTTGGGTTTGAATAGTTAAGGTAGTAAGCAGGAGCTTGGAGGTACCAAAGCCAATTCTAGTTCAGTCAGATCACTTCAGATCAAAGATTGAATTTTTTTCTTAATGTGTAGTAGTTATATGGTTAAGGAAGTGATCAAAGGGCACATGAACTTAACCTTCAATATATTTAAAAGTTTGGTGAAAATATTTCTATTTTTTGCTGCTCTGAGATTTTTGCAATGACAAACATTTGTTTCTGCTGAGGGGGCCTTGTATTATGATCTACAAAGGAGTTTTGAATTGTCTTCTATATTTTGAAAAATTACTCCTTCCAAACATGTTTTTTGTTTCGCTTTTGCTGTATAAATAAAACACTTGAGGAACTGGAACTCAGACTGTGACTCATCAGGAAGATTGAGAGCTCGTGACTTCCTTGGTTATGAAATAAATACTGTATTTATTTCCATACTAAGTATTGTCTATCGAGTTCAAAGCTGTTGAAGCTTGTTTACTTCCAATTTGCTGTTAAGTGGCACTGTTGGAGAAGAACATTTAGCTCTAATCAAGCATGTGCATTATAGGTCTAGAATTTAATGACCAGCCTCTGACATGCTACTATTTGTAACTTAAGACCATCCAAAACTCAGCTCTTCAAGTCCTAACTTGCACCAATACATGTGCACTTATCACCAATGTGCCTGCTGTTCTACATTTGTTCCCATTTGCACAATGTCTTTTCAAAATAAATTCTTGTTCTTGTTTTCAAATCCTTCTATAGATTTTCCTGTCTATCTTTTTAATTTCTTCCACTCTTGCAATTCTGAGACATCTGTGTTTCTTTGATTTGTTGAAGTTCTCTGATTTCAATCGCTCTTTCACTGGTGACCCTGCCTTCAGCTGATTTAGCACTGAGCTTTGGAAATATCTCCATCTACCTGAACATCCCTCTTTTCTTCTCCCCTCTTCAAGGATCATAGAATCCCTACTATGTGGAAACAGGCCATTCGGCCCAAGTCCACACTGACCCTCTGAAGAGTATCCCACCTAGACCCATTTCCCTACCCTATTACTCTACATTTCCCACGACTAATGCACTTAACCTACACATCCCTGAACGCTATGGACAATTTAGCATGGCCAAATCACCTAACCTGCACATCAGTGGATTGTGGGAGGAAATGAGAGCACCCGGAGGAAACCCATGCAGACATGTGGAGAATGTGCAAACTTCACATGACAGTCGCCCAAGGTTGGAATCAAACCTGGGTCCCTGATGCCTGTGAGGCAGTAGTGCTAACCACTCAGCCACCATGCCACCCTATCCAATGTACAAATGAATATTTTGCGTAATTATTCATCAAAGAGAAGAAATTGGTGGAGGATGACCTCAGGGAAGGGAATGTCGAATTTCTAATCCAAGTTAATATTGAAAAGGAAAAGATATTGCACATCTTAAAAAATATTAAGGCGGATAAATCCGGGGTCCTGATGGGATCTATCCCAGAATATTGAGGGAGGCAAGAGAACAAATTGCTGGAGCATTGACAGACACCTTTATATCCTCGGGTAAGGTCCCAGAGGACTGGAGAATAACCAGTGTTGTCCCTTTGTTTAAGAAGGGTAACAGGGACAATCCAGGAAATTACAAACCTGTGAGCCTCAAGTCAGTAGTAGGGAAATTATTGGAAAAGATTCTCAGGGACAAGATCTATATGCATTTAGAAGCAAATGATCTTGTTAACGATAGACAGCATGTTTTAGTGTGGGGTGGTCACGTCTCACTAATTCGCTCAAGTGTTTTGAGGAGGTGATGAAAATGATTGAGGGAAAAGAGGTTGATGTTGTCCTTCATGGCAGACTGGTACATGGTAATGGGGTGAGCTGGCAAGATGGATACAGAACTGGTTTAATCATAGGAGATGGAGGGTAGCGTTGGAAGGATGCTTTTCAGGTTGGAGGTTTATGACTAGTGGTATTCCACAGGGATCAGTGCTGGGACTTCTGTTCTACATAAATGATTTGGAGGAAAGTGTGGCTGGTCTAATTAGTAAGCTTGCAAAAGATACAACGTTTGGTGGAGTCCTGGGTAGTTAGGCGGATTGTCAGAGGGTACAGCAGGGTCTAGATTGGTTGGAGGCATGGGCAGAAAAATGACAGTTGGAGTTTAATCTGGACAAATGTGAGGTGATGCATTTTTGGAAGGTCAAGTGCAGGTGGAAATTATACAGTGAATAGCAGAACCCTTAGGAGTATTGATATGGAGAGCGACTTGAGTGTGCAGGTCCAAAGATTACTGGCGGTGGCAGCACAGGTAGATAAGGTAGTGAAAAAAGGCCTATGGCATGCTTGCCTTCATTGAAAGGGGCTTTGAGTATAAGGATAGACAGGTTATGCTGCAACCTTATGGAAGTATAGCCAGGCCACACTGGAATTTTGCATATAGTTTTGGTCACCATACTACCAGCAGTATGTGGATGCTTTGGATAAGATACAGAAAAGGTTTACCAGGATGTTGCCTGTTATGGGGAATTGAGAGGTGAACTGGTAGAAGTTTATAAGATTGTGAATGGCATAGAGTGGAAAGTTAGATGCTGTTACCCAGGATGGAGGGGTCAATTACTATTGGACACAGGTTCAAGATGTGCGGGGGGTGGGGGGGAGTTTTTAAAAGGT
Source organism: Hemiscyllium ocellatum (assembly GCF_020745735.1). Lineage (NCBI taxonomy): Eukaryota > Metazoa > Chordata > Chondrichthyes > Orectolobiformes > Hemiscylliidae > Hemiscyllium > Hemiscyllium ocellatum. Next base: position 33,764,408 of record NC_083420.1, on the reverse strand, counting down.
GTCGTAAGTATGTTTTTCATACACTGTCAGTACCTGGAATACGCTGCCAGAGGAGATGTTGGAAGCAGATACAATAGCAGCATTCAAGAAGTACCTAGACAAATACATGAACAGGAAGGGAATAGAGGTGTATGGATCCTGTAAGTGAAGACTGTTTTGTATGGAAGGGCAAAATGTGTCAACATAGACTTGGAGGGTTGAAGGGCCTGTTCCTGTGCTATATTGTTCTTTGTATATAAAATGTGTTAATTAGTTTTTCAACTCTAAGTTGAAAAATAACAGCCAGGACCTTTTTCTGCCCTCAACTGCTAGCTTGGGAAGGGTCGGGTCTGAAAGTTTGGTTACTTCATTGTAAACCTGCTGATCTCACTAGACCAACATCTAGGAATATTCTTCATTACCCTGATTTGCTTGAAGACACCTATATAAACATTGCCAAATCCATATCACTGCACCGCTCAGTCCTCCTCCAATATTCAGATTAAAAATAGTTCACATTGATCCATTGAGGTTTGAAGTTCAGAAGGTCATTTGGCTAATCATGTCTGATAACTGTGGTACAGTATTGAAAACTAATTTTACTGTCTGCTCCATTAACACTTTGCCTCTGAACTTACGTACAAACAAAGAACAAAGATGGCCTCTCAGCCCTTTGAGCCTAATTTGTTATTCAGTAGCTGATTTATATTAACCTCAACTGTACATTGCTGCATATCCCTGATAATTTTTTCATCTCATTGATAATCAAGAATCTATATACTTCAGCCTTAAGAATATTTAAATGTTCTGCATTTTGAGGAAGGGAATTCCAAAGGCACTTGACCATGGGAGAAAAAAAATGCTTATCTGTTTTAAATGGGCACTCTTGTTTTGAAACTATTACTCCTAGTTCTAGATTCTCCCACAAGAGGGAACACGCTTTCAATATCCATCAGTGAAGCCCCACAGGATCTTTTCACGTTTCAATTAAATCACCTCTGACTCTTTTAAAATCCAGAGACTACAGGCCTAGCCTGTTGTCTTTCTTCAAGGGATGTCCCTCATTTCAAAGATTTAAATTTCTCTTAAAATATACGTTTACCCTTACTGTAACGACTCTGTGATGAATCATTCTGTGCACTTGCAATCTTTTATGTATAGAGTTTCTTTTAAATTCTGACTCTTCTCGTACAAGTGGTCATTTTTGAAGTTTGAGTCTGTTCAATCCTGGGCGGCGCGGTGGCACACTGGTTAGCACTGCTGCCTCACAGAGCCAGAGACTCTGGTTCAATTCCCGTTTCAGGCAACTGTCTGTGTGGAGTTTGCACATTCTCCCCGTGAGGTTTCCTCCGGGTGCTCTGGTTTCCTCCCACAGTCCAAAATTGTGCAGGTTAGGCGAATTGGCCATGCTAAATTGCCCGTAGTGTTAGATGAAGGGATAAATGTAGGGGAATGGATCTGGGTGGGTTGCTCTTCGGAGGGTCTGTTTCCACTCGAAGTAATCTAATCTAATCCTGAAAGAAGATTTCCAGTATTACAGTAAATATGGTGAAATATTGTTTAGGTTATTCTCAGGATTTCATTATAAAACTAGCGTTGTACAATTTGAACAAAATTGATCTTTTACAGCCTGAAATTTAGGAATTCTACATTTTAGGGCTGTGAACCGTGATGAAGTAGTTCAAGGTCAAGTCTTTGGAATTGCATTTTCCACATTGCAATTGAGAAGATCAGCTGAGGTGTTATTGAATATCGGTGACCTTGAGTAGCTGTGGTCTACTATTTTCTTTTTTAAGGTGATTGTCAGTGGTTAGTTATAACCAACATTTTAATCTGGACAAGTGAGTTGATATTTGACTGCAGCACACAGACACAAGGATACTAACTTAAATAGGAGGGTCTCGCTGACTTAATGGCAGTTTCCTCATGATGCAAGAGGCACAATGACTTGAAAGATGCAATGATGCAAAACATGACCAGAACGTAAGGGATGTTAAAAAGGAAATGGTCCTTGAGACAAGTAAGTAGACAAATGGTACTTTAGACATAAACCATTTTAAGTGAAAAATCCATTACAGAAAGGGAGCCTTAGTTTAGTTTTAGATTAGTTTACTTACAGTGTGGAAACAGGCCTTTCGGCCCAACAAGTCCACACCGACCCTCTGAAGAGCAACCCACCCAGACTCTTTCCCCTACGTTTACCCTTTCACCTAACACTATGGGCAATTTAGCATGGCCAATTCACCTAACCTGCACATTTTTGGACTGTGGGAGGAAACCGGAACACCCGGAGGAAACCCACACAGACAGTTGCCTGAGGCGGGAATTGAACCCGGGTCTCTGGAGCTGTGAGGCAGCAGTGCTAACCACTGTGCCACCATGCCACCCACCACAAGGACTCCCCATACAGGATTCTAGAGGCATCCAAAAAGTACGTACATAAAGTGGGCGGCACGATGGCACAGTGGTTAGCACTGCTGCCTCAGCGCCAGAGACCCGGGTTCAATTCCCGCCTCAGGCGACTGACTTTGTGAAGTTTGCACGTTCTCCCCGTGTCTGTGTGGGTTTCCTCCGGGTGCTCCGGTTTCCTCCCACAGTCCAAAGATGTGCGGGTCAGGTGAATTGGCCATGCCAAATTGCCCGTAGTGTTAGGTAAGGGGTAAATATGTGGGTGGATTGCACTTCGGCAGGTCGGTGTGGACTTGTTGGGCCGAAGGGCCTGTTTCCACACTAAGTAATCTAATCTAATCTAAAAAGCTGTCTACTTATAATTTCCTGTCTAGCAATGGAGAACTAAGCTGATGTAGATTATTACAATTTATTTAATAATTTCACAAAACAACTTGTGAAAATTCCAAAGCTTTGGAGCAAAGCTGCCAGTTATTTGTCAAAAAAAGCTTTTTCCAGTTTTTAGAGGACACAGGAGAATTTGAAATACTAATCAATATAAGAAACATGAAGGTGTTCCTCAATTTCCCTTTATTCTGATCATTCCTTATTGCCTGTCCCATATTTGTTTAAATTGCTCAGTCAAGTCAATCAAGTTGTTTCATTGATTACAAAACATACAACAGGTTTCAACTGGATGGATTTGTTTTTGAAATGTTTAATTGCTCAATAACAAAGCAGCAAATATGAAAAGTCACAATTCTAGTTACACATCTTCTTTAAAAATGCCTTTGTGCATTGCTGAGTGTAATGGGATCAACAATAGACCTGTAGAGTTATGGGAGCAAGGATCTTAACTATGTTGGTAAAAAGGTATTGGCATCATGATAATTCCACCAGGTAGTAATCCCAAACTCCAGAGAAATGTTTGAAAGTGTTCAGATCCCACCATGGTCGGTGGTGAAACTTGAGAAAGATGTGCTGTCTTGTGGAGCAATAGTAGCGTCACTGTCTCTGGACCAGGAGTCCTGGGTTCAAATCCTATCTATGCCAGTAGTATGTAACAACAGCTCTGTAAAGGTTGATTGGGTAAAAAAAAGTCTAACCAGCAAGTTGGTGGGATCTGTTTGTGAGCGAACTTCAGGCTGTCTAGACGTGCTTTATATAGTCTCAATGTCACTAGGCAAGACAAGAGCATTTTGAAATTAATTAGAATTGTTCTCAATTGTTTAATTTCAAAATTTCTCTCCATTTCAGATCAACTGTTACTGTTTGACGTGTGTCCCTCTCACTCACATTTGCCATTCCTGTCTCCCCCATGTCTGTCTGTGTGGCTGATCCAGTTAATTTTCTAACCAATGGTGACTCCTCAATGTTGATAGTGAGGTGTTTGACCATTTTATTGTCCCTGAATATCAGTCATTGGAGTGTTGTTGGAGTTGATTATTGCTTGACAGGTTTGTGGCTTGTACATTACTCACCCTTTATTAGCACAAGCCTTAACATTATACATGTCTTCCTTGACGTATGTGTGGATTGCTTCACTACATGAAGAGTGAACACTTGCTAAACTGTGAAACCAACATGTCTCTAAAGAAGTCGTTAATCTTGGTTTAATTTTTTACCTAGTATAACACCATTCACAACTGAATGTGGCAGGCTTGCCGAACTTTGAGCTGTTTGATTGGAGATTATTTAGCTGTCCAAAGCACTTTGCTTCCACTGTTTAGCATGTGTTCATTCTCTATTATCTCACTAGGTCAGTGCCTCATTTTTAACTTGGTTTGTTATGCTCTTCTCCACTCTTAATGAACCAAATCTGGCTCACAAGTCTGAGGGATATATGCTGAAGATGCTAGGTCAAGAGGGTGCAGACTATGGTAAAATACAGTGCTTCCGCTAGTGACCCAAAATGTAACAGTAAAGTATCTCTATGTCAGGAGGTGGAAGGGATAGAGTGTAGTGAAATTACAAATCACTGGAAAGCAGTTCAAAGCAAACTGATGGAACTACAGAGTGTCAAGTCTCCATCTTAGGGTCTTGAATGCGAAGATTAATGAAGTAATAGGTGCATTAATAATCATTTTCTAAAATTTCCTAGATTTAAGAAGTTCATCAGATGGAAAGTAACAAATGTAAATAACCCCTCTAGTTACGGCGTGAAGAAAAGTAGAAAGCATAAGCTAGTTAGCATTAAATCTGTCATGGGATGTAGTTAAATTAATCCTTAAACTTAGCTGGGCTGTTTTTAAAAAAAAATTAGGAAAAGTTAATATGGTTCATGAAAAAGAAATCCTATTATCCAATTTGAGTTCTTTGAAGGAATAAAACAGTTCTCTGCTCAGATACTGAAATAAACTTCATTTTACATTTTTCTTAAAATTTCTGTCTGTACCTATTCTAGTAGAACTGCTGTGTCTTATAAAATAATTCTCCGCTGTACTGCACTGTGCCTATACAGGTACATTAGTTAGGGAACCTGTTCTGTACCTTTTACTGTAAATTTAGTTCTGTCAATGTGGTTGACTTTCAATGCCCTCTGGCAAATTAGGAGTGAGCAATGAATACTGTCCTGGCCAGTGACATCCACATCCTGGGAATGAATTTTAAAAATTTCTATAAAGACTTTTAGCAAAAAACTGTTGTCTTCACTTTTTTTTGTTTTACAAGTTACTTCAACTAGGAGTATGCAGTGCTGTAGAATCATAATACAGTATTTCAAATTTTACATTGGTTTTTCTGGCAAAAATTGTTCTCTGGAATCTTACTCTGACTTTAACATTGATTTATATAGGAGAAACACTTGAGTCATACAGCACAGAAACCGATACAACTCTGCACGGACTGGTTGAACTGAAGGAAGGTTGGGACTGCCATAAGGTATGGGAGAGGGGAAATAGGGAAACTGGTGAAATCCATATTATAATTCCTTGTGGTTGCAGGTAGAAGATAGAAGATGAGGCATTTTTCCTTGAGGCGTTAGGTCGTTGGGATTTGGTGATGGAGGAGGCCCAGGACCTGCATGTCCATGGTGGAGTGGGAGGGGGAGTTAATGTTCAGCGACAAGGCATTGGGGTTTGTTGGCGTGGGTAAGCCAGAGATATTCTCTGAAATGATCTGCAAGTTGGTGCCCTGTCTCCCTGATGTAGAGGAGACCACATCGGGTGCAATGGATATAGTATATGACATTGTGGAAGTACAGGTAAATTTTTGGAAATGCACAGCTGTGCTTTACCCAGCCAAAAAAAAAGTGTAGAGAAACAATGGATGGAATATATCAACGAGCTGTATGGTGATAAACTGAATTGAATTGATATCCTGTGAGGGAAGTGAAGGTCCAGATGTGGTAGAGGCAGAAGTCAATTCAGAGGGAAAAAAGTTAAAGCAAGAAAAACACCTGCAAATTGAATGGCCAGCAGAATACCTAAGAGTTGTGAATGTTAATGTTGAATATGCTATTCCTCTACTACAAATTTTACAGATCAGGATTCTTACTTGAGGACTTTATGTAGTCAGTGTCTGTTGACTTTCCAAAGAAAACAAAAAGCCTAAAGTGTTGAGGGTAAAGAATAATGAGGCATGTGATGAAAATAATCATGACAACTGTTTTGGAAAGGAATGGCCGGTCCGCACAAGTAGAAGTGGACAGTAGTCAGGATGTAGACCAAAAAAGGGAAAGCGAGGGTATCTTTCACTTGAGAGTCACTTAAAGAAATCTGGAAGTGCAAAATCCTGTATGCCTTTTAGACAACGTAAAGGCATTTGATGGCATCTACTACCAGAAAATGGAATGCCTAAAATGGCTAGAAATTGACAAATAATAAGAGTAGTTCAGAACCTATATTAATAAATCATGAGTGATGAGACTTGGTAGGGCTTATCAGTCAGCTTTTCACTCAAAAAAGGAGTGCATTGAGTGAGCACTCTGTCCCATCCCGGATACTACAGCTATCTTCAAAGACAGATCTGCAAGTTTACAATATTGATGAATTGAATGTCAGCAATTTGAGATGACAAGGCAATAATTCCAGAGTTAAAAGGGCCACTGGGAGATCTGGTAAATAAAATAAAATCAAGGACTGTGGACAGTACTTTAGAATGAATGTGAAGAAGATCAAAAGAGACTTAACCCTCGAAGGGAAAATTAAACCAAGTGAAAAAGTTCTGGAATAAGCAAAAATGTTCCCATTTCATGGGTAAATGTAACAGATTGTGAGAGTATGGGATCAAATCAAAAATTGAGATCGCCAACATCAGTTTTGTTGAAATGAAGGATGTGTTAACATTAAAGAAATTGCATCTTGAGAAAAGGATGCTGAGGTTCTACATTTGATTGTTTTTGCCTAAGTGCCATAGACGACAAACAAGCAATTAATGAGATGTACCCATACATGTGGAAACATACGATGTTTATTACATAAAAATAAACAAAATGCTAGAAAAAAGAAACCGTATCAAACAGAGAAAGATAAACATTTCAGCTATATCATGAGAGCAGATGGTAGACATCAGCTTATTATAGACGTTTATATATTAAAAGAAGCAGAAGAAAAAGTAGTTGACAGACATAATGGACTGGATGCGATAAATTTGTGTTAAATGTGTAAGGGCAGTTCAGGATTGACAGGGAGAGATCCACGGAAATCAACCTTCTGAAAAGATGAAACCATGAATGGCAAAGGCCTACCTATATTTTAGCAAAACCTTTTCATTTGAGAGCCTGTTCAGGATTTGTGGAAGACAGATGCTGTGATTTTTGGTTATTTTAATCATTGAGGATGTGGCATTTATTGCCCAACTCTAATTGCCCAGAGGGCAGTTGAGAGTCGACCATACTTCTGTAGATCTGGAGTCACATGTAAATGTGTTAACACTAAAGAAATTGGTGTGAAGGGAGAATGGCCTTCTATGTTTGAGAGTTCACGTGTTCCACTTTTATTCCATGATGTTTTATTTGCCATCAGACTATAACTGGACATCAGCATCCTAGGAGCAGGAAAACCGACATTTCAGGCCTAAGCCCTTCATCAGGATTGGGCTGACTTGTACATTCCTGATGAAGGGCTTATGCCCGAAATGTCGATTTTATTTTCCCCTTGCTCCTCGGTGCTGCCTGACCTGCTGTGCTTTTCAATGCCACACTTTGCGACTCTGATCTCCAGCATCTGCAGTCCTCACTTTCTGTCAGTCAGTAAGGGTTACTAAATATGGTTACTACAGTTAATGTTTTTTTTAGTGTTAATTCTGAATATTGGTACTTCATTTAAGTCTCATTAGATATTGCACTTCTGTTATAACCAGACTTAGAATTTCCTATCTTCAGTTAATTAGTGGATTGTGCATTCTCTGAATCGCTGCAATGCTTGCTGTCAGAAAAAGCTGTTTGATCCTTGGCCTGCTTTCTTTGATCAATTGGGCTCACAATAGCAGTGCTCCAGTTTAGGTAAGAAGGGAGAATAAGCTAACTTTCCCTCATTTTTGGTGACTGCTGCGCAAGTGAGCATGTTAAGATATTTGATGAGGTCAAAATTGGCCTTTGCTCTGGCCATCTTCACCATTTAATAGCCTGCTAACACTCTATAATGGCTCATAGAGAAGGTATGAAGTAGTATTAATTGTGTTGTCACCATTTAGCAATGGGTGTCCAGCAATAATGGAACTGAGGAGGGAAATGTTTGGGATGGGGTGGTGGAGAATTTGCATTAAAATGTGAATGATCCCTTACTTACTCAAACCTAAATTCCTCATTTTTTGGAGCATATGTTATACCACTTGACTGTATAATTGATTGCATTGAGAAATGTTTTATCAGGAACATAGGTTCTTTCAAACTATAACAGATTGATCACTGATTACCAGCTATGAGATGTTCTTCAAGCTCCATTCTCTTTCCTCCATTCTGTTGATTTCAGTAAGGTGGTTTCAAGATATTGAAATTTGTACAATATTTGAAGAGAGCTTGATTTCAAAGCTTCAACTTTGTAACAGTAGAGTGTATTTTCATTGAGATGTGACTATAATGAATGGGAAGAGAAAACCCCATATTTTTAAAATATCAAAAGCTAACAAAAATAGCGTTGGGTGGAGGTTTCACTGAGTCAGTCAGGAAGACCGTATTTCTGTCAGCAAGTTATGGGGTATAACAGTGAGACTAATATGCAGACAAGTAATGGTTTCTGTTTTCTCTCTCTCTCTTTCTCCTCTCTCTCTCTTTCTTTCCTTTCTTTCTCTCTCTCTCTGTCTCTCTCTCTGTCTCTCTCTCTTTCTTTCTTTCTGTCTTCCCCCCCCCCCGACTGTGTGTGCCTCTCTCTCTAACATTCACGAAGACACACTCTTCCTCTCTCTTCTTTCCCTCTCTCTGTGTGCGACCCCGCTCTCGCGCACTCACACACATTTCAGACTGAAGTGGTTTTTGAACTCAACAGTAAGAACCTATAATAAAGTCAAAGAATTCTACATGACTCATGCAACAATTTAGATTTAGCCTTTCTTCATGTCAGGATATTCTGGAGCACATCACGGCTAATTAAGGGACCTGTTTCCACACTGTATGACTCTAAGCATTTGTTTTGAAGTATCATCAATGTTGTAAGAAACGTCACCACCCATTTACACACAACAAACCCTTACAAACAGCAGTGTTATATAAATAACTGAGTTTTGGTTATGAAGTGAGAAGTTATATGGGGTGCTGTAAAAACTACAACTTTTAAATATTGGCATGTGGTCTATGGAGCTGTAGCAGAAAAAAAGAAACTTGAAGTTAAGACAATTTTGACCCTAATGCAAAAGGGCTAGAAACTAAAGTGATTAATGAGCATGGGTGTGGATTCTTACACTGAGGTCAGGTTTTTGTATTCCATAATTTTAGATCACTCACCTAAGATATGGTTGTGAACAGCTTTGGTGAAGAGGGAATTGGAAGTGATCCAACCTATTTGAATTGGTCAGGCAGGCCTATCAGAATGCTGGGTGTATGCAAGCTTCAGTTTATGGATTTGAGATTATGGATATTTTGCCAGGTGAGGTGTGACACTGAGACACCATTTGGGATGTCAAGACATAGATTTTAAAGTGGAGGTTGGGAAGGTAAGGGAGTTCTCTTGTCACCAGATAAAGTAACTGTTCATCAACCCCATTGCTGTTTATCGGGCATCATGTCAATATGTCAAGTGTGAAGAAGTACTATATAAATACAAGGAAAATCTGTACATGGCAGGCAAGATATTCAAATCACTTCTGGTACTGCCTAATGAAGGAACAAGAGCCTTGACCTGACCCCATCTAGAAAAGTCTTCAATTCTGTACATCGTTTCTCAGAAAACGCATGGCTGCTCTGGGTAGAATACCATGCAAAATAATATTACCATTTGGAATGTTAAATTCTGATGGACAAGGGGGGCATAATCTTAAAATTATTCATATCATTTGGTAGTGAAATCAGAAAATACCTATATAAGGGGAACAGGCAATTAAATGGTGTTGTAGTACAATTGAGCAGTGATCTTGTGTGGAGCAGGTATAAGGTATTGAATTACTTTTGTTTGTGTTCCTGAGAAAGATCACTTAAGTGTTGTAATTAATGTGTGCTCTGTAACCGAGTAGTAGTAATTGTTTTTCGTTTGAGCATTTTCGTTTCTGGCTAATTAGCAAATTACCGTAAAATGCGTTTTAAGTATCAGTGTTCTGAGGTATGAGTAATTGTCTTGATTTTGCTAGACTTGTCAACTTCAGTAAGTCTTGGGAAGTAACCTACAAAGTTTTGTGGCTTTTGTATATTTTCTAAGGCTAAAATGGTAACTGAAGACACTTACTGGGAAAGTACCAGATGTTATTTTTATTTAGTAGAAAGTCCACAGGACTTTTTTTTTAAAAAGAACAACTGTGCATATTGATGAAACGCTTGAAAAGTGTAAAGTTTTTAGTGTTTAGAGCAGTTTTTAAAATTTTACTTTTAATCTGATACTGTATGAAACCATGCAGAACAGGATATTAATGTACATGAATATTTAATATCCTTGCTCTGCTGTGCTCTTTTGTTTTGCACATGTGAATTCATCATTTGCAGTTTTCTGGTCATAATTGAAGTTTTGGATCCTTAGGCTTGGTATAATTCAATCCCACTTGCCGTGGTTGGGTGCGCATTTCATTCTAAACTGAACCATCAGGTGCTTACACAGCTGTTTATGGGAAAGAAATTCACAAATTGAAATTGATTCAACTGCCATCTTTTCTGGTTTTTGAAAAAAGTCCTCAGGAGTTCCTCCTGGTGGCTGAAAGAAGTCAATTTTGTGCAAATCAATAATGATGCAGATCAAGCTGTCTTTGTTTAACGTTGCCTTTTTTAACATTGGTCAACTGGCGTTAACATAAAATAATTAAGCATGTAATCTAATTAAGCATGATGAGATTTATTTTAATGTCATTTCCTAAATGACTTGATCAGCATGTATTCTACTCTCTAAACCCACAGTGTAGTCTTTTCTCCTTAACTGCATAGTTGTTGCCTTTCCTCACTCCTGACTTCAGGGTGCAATCTTAAGACCATAAGACATAGGAGTGGAAGTAAGGCCATTCGGCCCATCGAGTCCACTCCACCATTCAATCATGGCTGATGGGCATTTCAACTCCACTTACCAGCGTTCTCCCCGTAGCCCTTAATTCCTCGAGACAACAAGAATCTATCAATCTCGGCCTTGAAGACATTTAGCGTCCCGGCCTCCACTGCACTCCGTGGTAATGAATTCCACAGGTCCACCACCCTCTGGCTGAAGAAATGTCTCCGCATTTCTGTTCAGAATTGACCCCCTCTAATTCTAAGGCTGTGTCCACAGGTCCTAGTTTCCTCGCCTAATGGAAACAATTTCCTAGCGTCCACCCTTTCCAAGCCATGTATTATCTTGTACGTCTCTATTAAGTCTCCTCTTAATCTTCTAAACTCCAACGAATACAATCCCAGGATCCTCAGCCGTTCCTCATATGTTAGACCTGCCATTCCAGGGATCATCCGTGTGAATCTCCGCTGGACATGTTCCAGTGGCAGTATGTCCTTTCTGAGGTGTGGGGACCAAAACTGGACACAGTACACCAAATGGGGCCTAACCAGAGCTTTATAAAGTCTCAGTAGCACATCTCTGCTTTTATATTCCAACCCTCTTGAGATAAGAGACAACATTGCATTCGCTTTCTTAATCACGGACTCAACCTGCATGTTTACCTTTAGAGAATCCTCGACTAGCACTCCCAGATCCCTTTGTACTTTGGCTTTACTAATTTTCTCACCATTTAGAAAGTAGTCTATGCTTTTATTCTTTTTGCCAAAGTGCAAGACCTCGCATTTGCTCACGTTAAATTCCATCAGCCATTTCCTGGACCACTCTCCCAACCTGTCTAGATCCTTCTGTAGCCTCCCCACTTCCTCAGTACTACCTGCCTGTCCACCTAACTTCGTATCATCGGCAAACTTCGCTAGAATGCCCCAGTCCCCTCATCCAAATCATTAATATATAATGCAAATAGCTGTGGCCCCAACACTGAACCCTGCGGGACACTGCTAGTCACCGGCTGCCATTCTGAAAAAGAACCTTTTATCCCAGCTCTTACCTATTCTTTTCCCTATCTTCATATCACTTCCTTCTCCCAGACTTTTATTCCTGTTCAAGCTGAACCTTCATTGATGTGGAAGTGAGAGTTGAGAGGTTTTGGGTCTTTTACAGTCTGCTTCTTTTTAAAAATGCTCAGACTTGCCCCTTTACTCTTCTGAATTGTTATTGTGAGAGTTTGGGAGAACAGCAGCAAGGCAGGTGCAACTTTTGAATGTGTTTTTTAAAAGCACGGATTGTGAAAACCCAAAACTTCTGAATCACTGAGATGTGTTTCCACAACGCTGGAGTTCCAGCTTCAGATGAAATCTGGATCTTGCAGAGGACTGTACATCCGGGAGAATGAAATGATAGGAGTGTATGTTGGCAGATGGGTGGAAGGTGATGACTCTGAGCAGAGGGAAGGATCTTCAGAGACCAAGAGGATCAGGTGGCAGAAGTTTTGAGAAGAAGCATTGCCAGCAAAAAGGAATTCCTATAAACATCAAGCCAGGTTTTTCTTTTGAATTTATTTAATTTTAAATGTTATATCATTTTCCACAGTGGGAATTTAGTAATACATTTGTTTTAATTTTTTTTTAATGACCACTTACAGAACCTAATGGTTTTGGCATTGCTTCCTTAGAAAGCAATGTTCCACTTAAAATCATGATTTTCAGGAATGTGGCCTTGACTTTAAGTGAGGACTTACTGAACTAATTAGACTGCTTGCTGAGGCAACTTCTCTGTCCAAGGGAGTTCACTGCATACATAATTAACATATTAAAATATTTATTCAGTTATGGTGTAGCAATGACTCATTCTAAATATTTAATGTACTCTTCGGCAGGTATTAGATGCATATGAGTTCAGAAGGATCCCTTAAATACTTTGTAAATGCAATTAATAGTGCATTATTACACTTACATTATTACATTGATACATTACACTCGTTGTAGTGTCAGATCAAAAAAGGATTTGTGAAGTCTCTCATCTGTTTCTTGTGTTGTTGTGGATCACTTTACTTCTTATAACTGAATATAGATGTAGATGCCTGGTGAAGAGATGGTCAGGCTTGATGCTAAAGTATTGGCCTAATGAGAATTACTGGATCTCGCACAAGGAATGACTGTCAACAAGATATCACTCTATGAAACTATGCCTTCCATGACAGGGAAAAAGAGGAGAACCATACAGGAAAACAAAGCACTTTCCAACTGTTTTGTTAGCAGTCCCATTGGCTACAAACCTAAGCAGAAGAATCATCCTTTATCCATTGTGTTTGTTCCATTTTCCTCATCTGAGTACATAAATATTATTTCTAAGTAGGGGGCCAGTTACCAGTGAGTACTGGAGAATTAGGGGGTTTGGCAATACTTTGTTGTATTGTTTAAATATAATCTGTAGCAAAGGGCAGGATTTAATGTGTTTGGTAACTATGACTCATGAATTTCTCATGGGTTGTACTTCGAGCCACACAATGGATATCTTGATCCTGTACTCTGTGATTTGACTTCTGTTTTTGAACTTATATAATTTTTTAATGGTTTGTTTTGTTTTGTTGTCTTATTTTGCAGTATGATGCTGTTCCCATTCAGTCCAGTGTGGTCCTTTGCTCCTGCCCATCTCCATCAATGGTGAGGAATCAGTCTGATTCCAGCACACGGCCTGCTATCTCTGGTATCACCATGGACAGTAGTGCAGGTGATACTGGACCAGTGGTAAGCCCTTTACCACAGCACGCAGGACAACGGCAACAACCGTCATCACAGTCCCAGCGGCAGCAGACAGCAGGGCACACTCAACAGCCACGAAAAAAACGGCCTGAAGACTTCAAGTTTGGCAAGATTCTCGGGGAGGGATCATTCTCAACAGTACGAATTTTAAATATCTGTCTGTAAATGCCATTTTTAAGTTGTGTATGTTTGCGATATATAGGGTTATCTTTTATTCCATGGTTCTCTCTGCTGCCTTCCCCATCTTCTGTCTCTTTTCACCACCATATGCCATCTGTCTGCTGATTTGTCTTCCATCTGTACCCGTCTCCTATAATACATGGGAGAAGGACCTTCACATGGATGGGAATAAACCTATATCGTCTGTTCCTGGTGATTGAGATGCATGAAATGTGTTATCTAACCACTTAGCTCAGTTCAGGTTAAAGCACATAATGCTAGCTTCCTGTATCAAAATGTCTTCAATTTAAATATCACTCTAGGACTTGAGAACCAAGTGTACACTGAAATTCAGTACAGTGCTCGAGAGAGTGCTGGCCTGACATGAATGCCTTTTTTCTTTGTCCATTGCATGATAAACTGAGACCCTGTCTCCTTGTTTGAATAGTTGTTGGAGACACCATGTCATTATTTAAAAATCAGGAAGATCTGATAGCACTGACTAATCTTGCTACCTCAACTAACAGCACTGAAACAAATTAACGCATCAATCCATCCCATTGCTGGAACCTTATTGTATTCTTCCACTGTTGCCTATATAAATTAACACATTTCAAAAATAATCTATTAGTTCTGAAGTGCATGAGGAAATCCTGTAGATATGAGATTTACACAGGAAATAGTCTGGGACTTTCTTTACGTAGATATCAGTTTCTAGGTTTTAAGCTAAAAACTTGAAACTGATTCTAAGGAGGGGCCCTGATTTATAGAAGTCCACAGAACCTTGTAATACATGAATGGATACGCTGGAGTATTGAGCAACGGAAGTTGCTAGCATCTCTCTTTGAATGCATGAGAATCCCTGGCAACATTGTGAGCTTTGTTTATCGAGTATAATCCATCAAAAATACTTGCTGTTATTCCAAAACTTGAAGTGAACCTTGGTAGACCTGAAAAAAATCTTCCGCTGTACAGTTATGTTAATGCATGTTAAAATAGTTTATGCTATTTTGATTTATTAGTTGAAAATGTGTTGCTGGTTAAAGCACAGCAGGTTAGGCAGCATCCAAGGAATAGGAAATTCGACGTTTCGGGCCAGAGCCCTTCATCAGGAATGAGGAGAGTGTGCCAGGCAGGCTAAGATAAAAGGTAGGGAGGAGGGACTTGGGGGAGGGGCGATGGAGATGTGATAGGTGGAAGGAGGTCAAGGTGAGGGTGATAGGCCGGAGTGGGGTGGGGGCAGAGAGGTCAGGAAGATGATTGCAGGTTAGGAGGGCGGTGCTGAGTTGAGGGAACCGACTGAGACAAGGTGGGGGGAGGGGAAATGAGGAAACTGGAGAAATCTGAGTTCATTCCTTGTGGTTGGAAGGTTCCCAGGCGGAAGATGAGCCGCTCCTCCTCCAGCCGTTGTGTTGTTATGTTCTGCCGATGGAGTCCAAGGACCTGCATGTCCTCGGTGGAGTGGGAGGGAGAGTTAAAGTGTTGAGCCACGGGGTGGTTGGGTTGGTTGGTCCGGGCGTCCCAGAGGTGTTCTCTGAAGCGTTCTACAAGTAAGCGGCCCGTCTCCCCAATATAGAGGAGGCCACATCGGGTGCAGCGGATGCAATAGATGATGTGTGTGGAGGTGCAGATGAACTTGTGGCGGATATGGAAGGATCCCTTGGGGCCTTGGAGGGAAGTGAGAGAGGAGGTGTGGGCGCAAGTTTTACATTTCATGCGGTTGCAGGGGAAGGTGCCGGGAGTGGAGGTTGGGTTGGTGGGGGGGTGTGGACCTGATGAGGGAGTCACGAAGGGAGTGGTCTTTGCGGAACGCTGATAGGGGAGCCTACTATTTTGATTTATTACCATGGTAAAAAAAATAAGCAGGTTCTTCTAGCTGTAGTACTTTTTTAAAAAAAACTAGCATGTGTATAAGTTAAATATCTTTTGCTTTTCTCACAGCAAGTTTGTTCTTTTGAATGCAGCTGATCAGGATTATTGTTTAATATCATAATTTGGGAACTTTAGAAATTCCAGAGGTTATTTTCCCTTTTCGGTTTTTTTTGTTTACTGCTCTTAGGAAGTGCATATGGGGTGGTTCAAGAAATTTCAAAGATGTGGCGTTTGTTGATGGGAGAAGGTCACAGTCAACCCTTATTTCTCTCAGGCACATGAGAGGTACCCTTGCTGAGGTGCTGTTGGCTGACTAGCCACAGTTGATGATGGTTCATAGTTGCATGCAGTTCTTTGCAGGTGTCTCTTGGTAACTTTCAAACTAATGCCTTCTTGCCAACATTCTGGTTTGGTTTGCTCTTTTCATCAATGAATTCCATTCATTCTTCACATGCCTGTGCATTTCTGTAATTGTGCTGTAGTTGTGGAGAGAGGAAATGTATCCTCTATTGCAATAATGATTTTGCTTCAGATACATTTCACTGACCAATGCAAGAATCCTTTTTCCACAGCAAACACTTACTCCCGATAAACCTAAATAACCCCATGCGTCTGCAAAGCTTTCTGGATTACAAACATTTTCTCGTATTGATATGTACCCTAATGAGCACTGATCCTCTGTACACCTCCTGACCTAACAATGAATACCACAGACCACAGACTTGGGTTTAAAACTGTGCACCATTTATCAAATGCAAGATGAAACTGAGGCATACTGGTAATGTCACAATCCAGTGCTCAGGGCCACTGTTCTGGGGACAAGGGATTGAATCCAGTCAATAGCAGATAGTGAAATTTGAATTGTATAACAAATCTCTAATAAAGAGGTGGCCTAATGGTGACATGTAACCACTGTCAATTGTCTTAAAAATCCATCACGTTCACTGATGTCCTTTAAGGAAACAACAACCTTACCTGGTCTCATCTTCATGTGACTCCACATCCACATCAATGTAGTTGACTTAACTGCAATAAATGAGGCCGTAACGAGTGCCTACTTCCTGTGATGAGTATTTTAAAATTCTATCTAATACTTCAGTAAATTCTATCTCACTTGCAAATCATAATTAATGTTAGGTTTAAAATTTTTTTGCTTTACATTAAACTGCATATTCTTGATGAAAAGATTTTTTGTGCTATTTAACCCCAAGGCATCCTTTGCAGGACCCCAAGATAGTAAACCATAGAGGGAGCTGTGGAATGTAACAATTCATTGTGTGTTTAAAAAAAAATTTGACACAGGCTAGTGAAGGAAGGAGACAAAAAGAGAAATTGCATTGATATAACAATATTCTTAACCGTCAAACATCGCAAAACGTATTACAGCCATTTTAAGTGCAGTCACTGCTATGATGCAGGAATTCTTGTAAACTAATTTGAGCATAAAAAGCTCCCACAAGCAGCAGTGATTTGTTTTTTCCATCCACCTGACAGGGCAGACAAAGCCTTAGTCTAATGCCTCATCTGAAAGAGAAGGCATCTTATTCTCTAGCTCAAAACTGACCACTGTAAATTTCTTTTGCATATGTCAGACCTGAAAACTGTATCTGGACACAAGCATAAAAGCGAAGTTCTACTAATGCTCGAAATTTGAAATATAAATAGAAAATGTGGGAACATTTGACACATCAGGCTGCATCTGTGTTGAGAAAGAGTTAACATTTTATCTTAATGACCCATCATCAGATCCTTCACTGGAACTGTTCTGAAGATGGGTCATCAGACTGTAAATGCTAGCTCTGCTCTCTCTCCATAGATGCTGAATTTCTCCCTGCAGTTTCTGTTTTTGTTTCATAGACCGAGTCTTGTTGCCTTTGGACATGGTTGGGCACAGAACACCACCTGAGAAACTACTGCACAAATGCTCTGGAGCTAAGACTGCTGACCACTGGCAACAACAACCATCTCCTTTGTATCAGGCTTGAACGAGCAAAGAGATTTTCTCCCGTGACGTCAATTAACTGTAATTTTCCAATATTTCCTCTGTCAAATGCAGCCTTGAGGTCAAGGGTAGTCACTCTTAATTTGCCTCTGGAGTTTAGCCAATGTTTGAACCAAGGTCAAGAGTTGAGTAACACTGGCAGAACACAAACTAAGCATCAGTAAGCATGTTTTGCTTGGCAGGTTACACTTATAGAGCCATAGAGATGTGCAGCACGGAAACAGACCCTTCGGTCCAACTGTCCATGCCGACCAGATATCCCAACTCAACGTAGTCCCACCTGCCAGCACCCAGCCCATATCCCTCCAAACCCTTCCTATTCATATACCCATCAAAATGCCTTTTAAATGTTGCAATTGTACCAACCTCCACCACTTCCTCTGGCAGCTCATTCCATACATGTACCACCCTCTGTGTGGAAAAGGTTGCCCCTTAGGTCTCTCTCATATCTTTCCCCTCTCACCCTAAACCTATGCCCTCTAGTTCTAGACTCTCCCACCCCAGGGAAAAGACTTTGTCTATTTATCCTATCCATGCCCCTCATGATTTTGTAAACGTCTATAAGTCACCTCTCGGCCTCTGACGCTCCAGGGAAAACAGCCCCTGCCTGCTCAGCCTCTCCGTACAGCTCAAATCCTCCAACTCTGGCAACATACCCTTTCAAGTTTCACAACATCCTTCCAGTAGGAAGGAGACCAGAATTGCATGCAATATTCCAAGAGTGGCCTAACCAATGTCTTTTCAGCTGCAACATGATGTCCCAACTCCTGTACTCAATACTCTGACCAATAAAAGAAAGCATATCAAATGTCTGTTTCACTGTCCTATCTACCTGCGACTCCACTTTCAAGGAGCTATGAGCCTGCACTCCAAAGTCTCTTTGTTCAGCAATCCTCACTAGGACCTTACCATTAAGTGTATAAGTCCTGCTAAGATTTGCTTTCCCAAAATGCAGCACCTTGCATTTATCTGAATTAAACTCCATCTGCTTCCTCTCAGCCCATTGGCCCATCTGGTCGAGATCCTGTTGTAATCTGAGGTAACCTTCTTTGCTGTCCACTGCCCTCCAATTTTGGTGTTATCTGCAAATCTACTAACTGTGTATCTCTTATGCTCACATCCAAGTCATTCATGTAAATGACAAAAAGTAGAAGACCCAGCACCAATCCTTGTGGCACTCCACTGGTCACAGACCTTCAGTCTCAAAAACAACCCTCCACCACTACCCTCTGTCTTCTACCTTTGAGCCAGTTCTGTATCCAAATGGCTAGTTCTCACTGTATTCTGTGAGATCTAACCTTGCTAACCAGTCTCCCATGGGGAACCTTGTTGAATGCCTTACTGAAGTCCATATAGATCACATATACCGTTCTACCCTCATCAATCTTCTTTGTTACTTCTTCAAAAAACTCAGTCAAGTTTGTGAGACAGGATTTCCCACACACAAAGCTATGTTGACTGTCCCTAATCAGTCTATGCCTTTCCAAGTACATGTACTTCCTGTCCCTCAGGATTCTCTCCAACAACTTGCCCACAGGATCACTGGTCTACAGTTCCCTTACCACCCTTCTTAAACTGTGGCATCAAATTAGCCACAGTTAATCACAGGTGAGGTGCCGGAAGACTATCGATGATACAAATATCTCAGCAAGAGGTCCAGCAATCACTTCTCTAGCTTCCCACAGAGTTCTAGGGTGCACCTGATCAGGTTCTGGGGATGTATCCACCTTTGTGTTTCAAGGCATCCAACACTTCCTCCTCTGTAATATGGACATTTTGCAAGGTGTCACCATCCAGTTCTCTATATTCTATATCTTCCATATCCTTTTCTACAGTAAATATTGATGCAAAATACTCATTTAGTATCTTTCCCCATTTTCTACGGCTCCACACAAAGGCTGTCTTGCCGATCTTTGAGGGGTGCTATTCTCTCCCTAGTTATCCTTTTGCCCTGAATGTATTTGTAAAAATTCTTTGGATTCTTCTTAATTCTATTTGCCAAAGCTAACTCATGTCCCCTTTCTGTCCTCCTGATTTCCGTCTTTAGCATACTCCTACTTCCTTTATACTCTTCTAAGGATTCACTCGATCTATCCTGTCTATACCTGGCATATGCTTCCTTCGTTTTCTTAATCAAACCCTCAATTTCTTTAGTCATCCAGCATTCCCTATACTTACCAGCCCTTCCTTTCACCCTAACAGAAATATACTTTCTCTGGATTCTCATTATCTCATTTCTGAAGGCTTCCCATTTTCCAGCCGTCCCTTTACCTGTGAACATCTGCCCCCAGTCAGCTTTCAAAGTTCTTCCCTGATACAGTCAAAATTGGCCTTTCTCCAATTTAGAACATCAACTTTTAGATCTGGTCTTTCCTTTTCCATTTTAAATCTAGTGGAATTATGGTTGCTGGCCCCAAAGTGCTTCCCCACTGACACCTCAGTCACCTGCCCTGCCTTACTTCCCAAGACTGGGTCAAGTTTTGCACCTTCTCTAGTAAGTACATCCACAAACTGAATCAGAAAATTTTCTTGTACACACTTTATGAATTCCTCTCTATCTCAATCTTTAACACTATGGCATCCCTGTCAATGTTTGGAAAGTTAAAATCCCCTACCATAACCACCCTATTATTCTTCAGATAGCTGCGATCTCCTTACAAATTTGTTTCTCAATTTCCCTCTGACTGTTGGAGGGGGTCTATAAATACAATTCCAATAAGGTGATCATCCCTTTCTTATTTTTCAGTTCCAACCAAATAACTTCCCTGGATGTATTTCCGGGAATATCCTCCCTCCATACATTTGTAATGCTATCCCTTATCAAAAATGCCAACCCCTCCCCCCTCTTTCCTTCCTGTAGCATTTGTATCCTGGAACATTAAGCTGCCAGGCCTGTCCATCCCTGAGCCATGTTTGTGTAATTGCTATGATATCCCAATCCCATGTTCCTAACTGTGCTGAGTTCATCTGCCTTCCTTTTGCATTAAAATAAATGCAGTTTAATTTATCAGTCCTACTTTGTGCCTGCTTTCCCTTACTGTTTGTTTGACTCTCTTCTGTTCTCAACTGTACCAGTCTCCAATTTATCTCCTTCCTCGCTTGGTCCCATCCTCCCCACCTTACTAGTTTGATAGCATTGCTGATGATGCCTTCTATCACTTTACTGGTGATCAAGAGTAGACTGATGGAGCAGTAATTGGCTGGGTTAGATCTGTCCAGCATGGTGTGCATACACAAGTGGGCAATTTTCTGCCTTGTTGGTTAGGCCAGTGCTGTAGTTGTTCTGGGTAGGGCCCTGGCAAGTTCTGGAGCACAGGTCGTTATGATTAAAATGCCTGGAATATTGTCAGACCCCTTAGCCCTTCCAGTATCCACCCTCTCAAACCAGTTCTTGATGTCACATGGATTAAATTGACTTGTTTGAAAACTGGCATTTGTGATGCTGGCAACCTTCAGAGGAAGCCAAGATGAATTATCAGTGCTGCAGAGCACACTTCCACATCCCTTCCCCACCCCCCACCCCCCACCCCCCATCAAAATCATTTATATGGCAACATTTGTAGCACCTCCACCTCCAATGACAGCTTAGTTGTCCACTACCATTCATGATTGGATGCTGCAGAACTGTAGATCCTAGATCTGATTTTTTTTTTTGGTTGTGGATTGTTTAGCCTGTCCTACTGTTTGGTATCACAAATAGTCCTGTTTTGTTGCATCAGAAGGTTGACCTTTCATTTCATTTTTAGGTCTACCTGGTGCTGCTTCTGGCATTCCGTCTGTACTCTTCACAGAGATGAGGTTATGCCACGAGGAGAAGTTGAGCCATCTGGGACTGTACTCGGTAGAATTTAGAAGATTGAGAGGAGATCTTATAGGAACATATAAAATTATGAAAGGGATTGATAAGATAGAGATCAGCAAGTTTTTTCTGCTGGTGGGTGTGACTAGGACAAGGGGACATGACCTCAAAATTAGGGAGGGTAGATTTAGGGCAAAGATGAGGAACTGCTTTTCCCAGAGAGTAGTGAATCTATGGAATTCTCTGCCCAAGGAAGCAGTAGAGACAGTTTAATTAAATATATTCAAGAATGGCCACTTCCTGCTTCTATTACGATGAAACTCTTCTTTGAACTAGTATTGATCCCTCGTTTGATGGTAATGGTTGAGTGGGAAGTATCCATAGCTAAGAAGTTGCACGTTGTTGAAATACAGTTCTGCTTGGGCGTGCAGTGCCTCCTAGAGGCCAAGTATTGATTTGCTAGATCTATTCAAAGTCTCACCTATTTAGCAAGGTAACAGTGCCCCATAACATGATGGAGGGTCACCTTATTGTCTCCACAAGAACAGTGTGATGGTCACCCTAATCGATACTGTCAAACACAGATGCATCTGTGTGGTGTAGATTGGTGAGGTTGAAATCTAGTGTGTTTTGTCTCTTGTTGGTTCTATGATCACACGCCACAAGTCCAATCTTGTAGCTTTGGCCTTTAGGACTCTAGCAGCTCGGTGTATTGAAGTCACCCACCCTGTGTCCTTGACACCCTCAGTACTGCCAAATGGTGCTCAATGTAGAGACGTGCTGATTTATCAGCGAGGAAGCATATTGCTATAGCAAGATTTTTTTCCTCCATGTTTGACATGATGCCATGCTCATGGTGCCTGGAGTCAATCTGTAGAATCCCAGGGCATCTCTTTTCCAAATATATATACCACAATGCCACCATCTCTGCTGTATCTGCACTGCATTGGGTGGATATGCCTGGTGATGGTGGTAGTGTTGCCTTGAACATTGAGTGAAAGGTTCCGCAAAGTTATGAGTTGAATAATATAAATTATATTTTAATTTGAATATTTATGAACCAGTGCTTACAATGGCAGGTGTGCAGAAATTAAACTGTTTCAAATTATGTTTGTGTTGAGATGAGTGGGCTTCATAATGCTCTATGCTAACATTCTCACTTCCTGGAGGAAATGTTTTGGCATGCTTGCGTTCCTTGATCCGAGGCACAAGATCCGAATGGGTTTACAAGTCTTGTGCTAGGCTATTACATTAAAGCTTCCTATTTGGTGTTGTGCCTACCTAAGACTACTCAACAACACGACGGCTGGAGGAGGAGCGCCTCATCTTCCACCTGGGAACCCTCCAACCACAAGGGATGAACTCAGATTTCTCCAGTTTCCTCATTTCCCTTCCCTCCACCTTGTCTCAGTCGGTTCCCTCAACTCAGCACCGTCCTCCTAACCTGCAATCTTCTTCCTGACCTCTCCGCCCTCACCCCACTCCAGCCTATCACCCTCACCTTGACCTCCTTCCACCTATCACATCTCCATCGCCCCTCCCCCAAGTCCCTCCTCCCTACCTTTTTATCTTAGCCTGTTTGGCACACTCTCCTCATTCCTGATGAAGGGCTTATGCCCGAAACGTCGAATTTCCTATTCCTTGGATGCTGCCTGACCTGCTGTGCTTTAACCAGCAACACATTTTCAACTGTGATCTCCAGCATCTGCAGACCTCATTTTTTACTCAATAAGTGTCCCCACTTACAGAAAGTTCCAATTTAATTTTATTCTTAGGATGTGAACAACACAGACAAGCCATACTTTACTGCCCATCCCTAGTTCAGAGTGGGCAGAGGAGAAATTAATAGAACTGCGGTGATGAATGGACTTGGACACAGGGTAATGGTTCCCCTTCCATGCAGAATTAACAAGGAACCAGCTGAGGTTTTGCAGTGGTTGTGGCTTTTGGGCCATTAACTGATACCACAAATGTTAGTTCAAGTACTGTTGCAGAGTCGAATCGTTGTGGGTTCAAGTTCTACTCGGCAGATTTAAACACACCATAATTTAAATTAAAGCTTTAACAAAGTGTTAAGGAAGTCAGCAATGTCAGATTGGCACGAAAAACTTAAAAGCAGGAATAAAACAGAGCCTTTACTGTTGAGAAGAACCTTGCCTTTGATATTGAAGCATGTAAATGAGTACTTGAATCTGTATTTTCTGCACTGATTTTTCTAGTATGTGGTCACTATTTTATTTGTTTCAATGCAGGTTGTGTTGGCGCGTGAGCAAGCAACTGGCAAAGAATATGCAAGTAAGTAATGAATTTGTATGGTGGTTTGAGCTGTCAGCCCCATCATGTGTCTCGCAATTGGGATCATCTTGGGAAAACTGCTTTTCAACTTACATTGGCTGTAAATCCCAAATCCTGTTCAGATTGTTTTGCTATAACGCAACAGTTGGATTTCTGTGTGACTTCGGGCTGTGGAAAACTATGCTATGGAAAATTGGGCTGTAGAAGATTGCTTATAGAAAATCACTATCCCCATTCAGTGGGAAGTTTGTGTTATCCAAACAATGCCCACAATTCATCTATCGAGTTATTACCAATTCACACTGACAAAATGCACACTTTAGCAGAATGACTTGTACACATTTAGATGGAGATGTTGTGGGATCACACTGGGGCACAGGATGATGGAAATTGGGTTTGGCTACACTGCTGACTTCTAGACCTTTGCCACAACAAACACCTGATACTTATGTTCTTTCTCATGTGCTAGACATCCACCCCTCCCTGAGCTCAGAAGCAATTTAAAGGTAGAGTGGGAAAGACTGCCATGTTCCCAAGTCATAGCAATTAGTTGATAGCAATGTTTCCAGAAACATGTGAACAGGTTGAAAAGCCTTGGGTCAACATAGTGAGACAGAGGGAGTATAACCAGAAACTTGTTTGTTCCATTTTATTTAGTTGGAAGATGCCAGAGCTAAGGATTGCCATGTGTTAACGTGTTGTAGTTCCTCATTGGTTTAAATTGAACAGTAAGTGAAATCCATACGTATTTCTGATTACAACAGACCAGCTGGAGTTGGCAGATAGAGTCATAGAAATGTACAGCATGGAAACAGACCCTTCGGTCCAACATGTCCATGCCGACCAGATATTCCAACCCTATCTAGTCCCACCAGCCAGCACCCGGCCCATATGTTGGTTAGGCAAGGAACCAACCAGTTGTTGCTGGACAGATGCCTTCTTGATCTACACACTAATAATTGCTATGGCTTTCCTTATGCCTGTCCTGTGATTCCAGTGGAAAAATATGTTTCAGAATAATAAAAGAAGATTGGTTTGAATTGAGCTTAAAGGCATGTATACAGACACTATTAACAGTTATTGTTTTTAAAAGTTATGTACTGCTGATTTTCAGCAGAAGTAGAAAACTTGATTGATCTTTTTCCAGTTAACATGTACAGCTTCAGTGAGGCAATTCCTTTGTCTTGCAGTTAAAATTCTGGAGAAACGTCATATTATTAAGGAGAATAAGGTACCGTACGTTACTCGAGAAAGGGATATCATGTCTCGCCTGGATCACCCCTTTTTTGTAAAACTCTACTTCACTTTTCAGGATGATGAAAAACTCTGTATCCTTTTGTTTTGTGGTGTTCCAATCATTGTTTAAAAGTAAATACCAGGGAGCCATGTAGTTGTTGCTTGTATAAATTTAAATTATTCTGTAAAATAAGTTACAAGGATACACAGAAATTATTTTTAAAAATTACCTTGCAAATGTTTTTCAACTTTGCAGTCTGTGCATAATTAGCATACAATTTGTTCCTTAACTTCGATGCAGATTTTGGCCTTAGTTATGCTAAAAATGGGGAGCTACTTAAGTATATTCGTAAGCAAGGCTCATTTGATGAGAACTGTACACGATTTTATTCTGCTGAAATTGTTTCAGCACTGGAATATTTACATGAGATTGGGATCATACACAGGTGAGGAATTTTAATATTTTTGCATATTAGTACAAAAATAAATTTTCTGGTGGCTTTCAATTAAACTATTCAGACCACAAAAGTCTGTTCCACTTGCCAGTCTGTGCTATGTTAACAGCAGTAGAACTAGTACAGGTAACTTTGGACCAGGAAAGCCTTTGAGCCTAATCACTTTTGGGCAATTCCTACCCGAGAGTGCATCAGTGTGGAAGACAATGACGTCTGCCGTCAATCTCTGAAACAAGCAAAAGCATCTAACACCCAATTTACACCTCCATATTTGTAATGGCACTATAAACTGGGTTCCACCACATTAACTCTGTATATTGATGCATCAAGGAGGAAGTGAGGACTGCCGATGCTGGAGATCAGAGGTGAGAGTATGATGCTGGAAAAGCACAGCAGGTCAGGCAGCATCTGAGGATCAGGAGAATGGACGTTTTAGACATAAGCCCTTCATCAAGACTGATAATAATTAAGAAGACCTTATACCCGAAACGTCAATTCTCCTGCTCCTCGGTTGCTGCCTGACCTGCTGTGCTTTTCCAGCACCCCACACTCAATACTGATGCATCAGTTCAACTGCAAATCTGGTTCCAAACCCTGATTGTAAAATGTGCAGCCATACAAGCAGAATAAAGTCAAAGATTAAGGTACTTGACTGCAAAAAGAATTTGAACATCTCAAGATAAGTTGCAATGAAAGACAAAAGACAGAATGCAAAGAGAAAATAGATAAGGTACACACCAGACATTGTCACAGAGTAAAGACAACTAACAAAGTTTGAAGCTTCTTGGGTGAGTAATGGAATTTAACTAAGGATCTGATTCATGTGACAAATCCAGAGCTTGTAATATAATAGAAAATTGATGACTGCAGGGAGGAAGGTGAGAAAAGCCAAGAGGAGACACAGAGTGACAGGTAAGAAGGAAAGTAGTAAAGAATGTCAACAACACGTTAATGCATCAGGCATGAGAAAGTAAATCTGGTGGAAGATGACCAAATGATGATATAGTTGAAATTTTGCTTTGGATTTCACAAGAATATGTCATGGAATTGAAAAGATACAAGGGTGTTATGTGAGCATTATTAGAATATTGAGGGAAAACACTGAAAATGCCACTCTTGGTGTTCCTGCAAAATTTGGCAGATGCTGGAAAACAAACAAAAATAGAATATCCTGGAAATACTGAGGTTAGGAAGCATCAGTGGCGAGAGAGAGTCTTAACCTTTCAAGTCTTATACACTTAATGGTAAGGTCCTAGGTAGTGTTGCTGAACAAAGAGATCTTGGAGTGCAGGTGCAAAGCCCCTTAAAAGTGGAGTCACAGGTAGATAGGATAGTGAAGAAGGCATTTAGTATGCTTTCTTTTATTGGTCAGAGTATTGAGTACAGGAGTTGGGATGTCATGTTGCGGCTGTACAGACATTGGTTAGGCCACTGTTAGAATATTGCGTGCAATTCTGGTCTCCTTCCTATCGGAAAGATGTTGTGAAACTTGAAAGGGTTCAGAAAAGATTTAAAGGATGTTGCGAGGATTGGAGGATTTGAGCTATAGGGAGAGGCTTAACAGGCTGGGGCTGTTTCCCTGGAGCATGGAGGCTGAGGGATGACGTTATAGGGATTTACAAAATCATGAGAGGCATGGATAGGATAAATAGACAAAGTCTTTTCCCTGGGATGTGAGAGTCCAGAACTAAAGGGCATAGGTTTAGGGTGAGAGGAGAAAGAAATGAGAGAGACCTGAGTGGCAACGTTTTCACGCAGAGGGTGGTACGTGTATGGAATGAGCTGCCAGAGGAAGTGGTGGAGGCTGATACATTTGCACCGTTTAAAAGGCATTTGGGTGGGTATATAAATAGGAAGGGTTTGGAGGGATATGGGCTGGGTGCTGACAGGTGGGACTAGATTGGGTTGCATATCTGGTCGGCATGGACAGGTTGGACTGAAGGGTCTGTTTTCATGCTGTACATCTCTATGACTCTGAGGTCTGTGACCTTTGTCAGACTGAACAAAGTGTCAGAACATATTTTAAGCAATCATGCTGGGGAACATGGAGAGAAGAAAAGACCATCTTTCTCTTACAGTGAAAGGCAGTAGAAATTAATGACAAAGTCATAGTAGTGCAAGGCAAAATATGATAGTAAAGAAACAATTATAAAACAAAACTTGTTCCAAGTGAACTGTAGATAACAGAAGGGGCAGCTACTGCATGAATAGGTAGTGGTTATAATCTGAAATTATTGAACTCGATATTGAGCCTGGAAGACTGTGAAGTGCTTAATTGAAAGATAAAGTACTGTTACTCAAACTTCTGTTGAGGTTCATTGGAACAATGTATGAATCTGAGGAATATTTCACTGTTGGTAGTAGGTAGTGTATTAAAATGTTGGATGACTGGATGCTTGGTAAAGCTGGCAGCCTACTAAATCCCTTCACACAGTGCACTGAAGAGAAAGCAGGTGTTGATGATAATTCTGTTGCTGTTAACAACTATAAAACTCTCTACATATTTTCCCATTGTAACTTTTGTCTTTTGTCAGTTAATGTCTCTTTTGTCATCTATTTTGTCATTAATGTCTCTTTTACATTATCATAGAAGTTCACCTTTTTGTTTCTTTCCAATTTTTTTTGTCTCGTGTACACACTCTTTCTCACACCCTTCCCTCCTTTCCTCTCCCATAATAAAACTGCCTTTCCTGCATCTGCATTTGTTTCAAATCTGTTAAATTGCTAACATTTCCGGTCGTATTACCTGAAGAATTAACCGAGACTGAGGAGACCAGAAAGAGAAGCATATTTTGAGGCAAGGATCACATCTTACACCTTGCCCCAGTCATAAACTGAGTTGTGAAATCACTTAGCCTTATCCCTTTCTACTTCCACTGTTTGGCTATATGAGTTCTGTGTTGTAGCTTCACCAAAACTTGACTAGGTATACCTGGTGCTGAACCCTTCTACACCCTTCTTTGAACCAGACTTAATCCCCTGGCTTAATGGAAATGGTAGTGTGTAGGATATGCCAGGTTACAGTTTGGTTGCATACAATACTGCAGCGGCAAATGACCCACAATGTTTCATTATTGTTGTGTTTTGAGTTGCTAGATCTGTTCAACATCTATCCCATTTAGTACAATGATACAGCCACACAGCACACTAGAAGGTATACTCAATGTGAAAATTGCACTTTGTTTTCATGAGTACATACGTTCGCTGCTCCTGTTAGTACTATCACAGCCAGATTCTTACGCAGTAGGTAGGATTTTGCCTCTTGGTACTTCCTTTACCACCTACTGCAGACCCTGTCGAACAGCTGTTATGGAAATTTTTATTTAAATCTGCATTTTCTTAGATAAAATATGAGGAAATAAAAAGTTTACACATTTATGCAGCCCAGCTAAAGTGCATTCTTACTTTTTGGACCTTATCGTTCACATTCTCACAAGCTTCCATTGTGTTGACTTCAGTTCAGTTGATGGTGATTCTACCAAACTGCTATTGGAAGTTCCTACCCAGAATCCTTTTTATGTCCTTGCCATTCTCAGTACATCCAGTTGGTATTCAGCATTGAGAAATACTGATTCATCAGCTGAAGAGGTTGACATGGTAATCAGTAGGTGAATTCCTTGCCCATGTTTGATCTGATGCCATGAGATTTCATGGGAATTTAATGTTGAGGACTCCCTCTCTGACTGCTTAGTCTGACTTACTGCTACCTGTGGTGGGTCTGTCCTACTGATGGAACGTACCCCAGTGATGTGATGCCTGAGACGTTATCTGTAAAGTATTATTTTTGGGTGTAACTATATACTTGTCTGTGGCTAAACTAGGCTGTGGGATAGCTCTTCCAGTAGTGCAAATGTCCAGATGTTAGTGAGAAAGAAAGTTCAGGGTTGAATGGATGGAGTGTGCCATTCTCACTTTGATGATATGGTCTGTCCAGTTTTGTTCCTTTTTCAATTTTAACTGAGTGGTTTACAATACAGTTTCAGGTGGCATTTGAGTCATTTGTAGTCACACCGAGGTGAACCAGGATGGCAGATTTCTTCCCTGAATGGCAGTGAACCAAATCATTTTTCATTACAATTAACATTTAATTCAAATAGCTAGATTTTAATTCCAGATTTATTTATTAATTTAATTTAAATTACTACGTGAATTGAACCCTGAGCGCCTCAATTACTGGCCAGTGACATTGCCACTATGCCAATGCCTCCACTACATTGACAAAAGAAGCTATGGCAGCATTGAAACCTTTCTCGTGCAGTGAGTGGATAGGATCTTGAAATCACTACTTGATGGGGGGTAGTGGAAGCAAGTTAAGTCAAGTCATTCAAGAGGAAATTAGATTATTATCTGGAAAGGAAATGTGCAGAACTATGTGAAGGAAGGCTCGAAGCAGCAGTAGATAAATTGTTTCAGAGAGATGATGGGCCAAATGACAACGTCCTTTGCTGTAAATATTCTATTGGTTATTTGTACTTTAACCTGTTTTTAAATTATTACAGGGACCTTAAACCAGAGAATATCTTGCTGAGCGAGGACATGCACATACGGATTACCGATTTTGGAACAGCAAAAGTATTATCTTCAGATAGTACGCAAGGTGCAGAATTAACCCTTTCCTGTCCATCAACCTTTTGGGTGGAAAATTCATACGCAAAAAAAAATGACCATACATGTCCTGGGGCGTACGTACCCAGTATTAGCGCCAGGCATTCTGCACTGAGCTACAGCACAGTTTCAGTGCTGTGCTTAATTCCGTGAGCTACTACATTTCTGAAGTCAATCTGTTCCTGTGTGAATTGACGAGGTGCTACATGAGTACAAATCTCTCATGGTATTTTGACAATGGGAACTGCCTTTGTAATATTTGTGCTCCTACTTTTGTTTAAGCCTGTCTAATTTCATTTGTTGTCAGTTTGAATTTAGAACACTGGGGTAAGAGTACAGGATGCAGTGAACAAGTGTGCTGTTTGCTCTGTAAGCATGTTTCACATTGTCTTGTTTTCGTATTGCAGCGCGAGCAAATTCTTTTGTTGGAACAGCGCAGTATGTTTCACCAGAGCTTCTAACAGAGAAGTCAGCTTGTAAAAGGTAATGTTATAGATCTTCTTGTCACTGATTCTTCTCTATAAGCTTGGAATTTTCCAATAATTTCCCTTACATCACTTGGATTACGGTGATAATTACATCATAGGATACAGATTTTCTACAGCTGCTGATTACCTTTTGGTATTGCACCCTAATAGCGTATTATTGGTATGTGGCCTTCAACCAAGCATCTCAGCTTTGGAAACACCACAACGGACCCAAATCAGTAATAGAAGAGATTGGTTAAATACTTTATTGCTATTGGGAGCATTTGTGTTCCTCCCTTCTGAGAGTGAACTGTTGTGAACGTGTACTTTTGTCACTGGGTGCCTAAGACTGGACACTTCTCACTCTACTTCCTTTCTGAAAGAGAACAGTGGATTTGCACTCTTGCTGGTGGGATCAGAAGGGGCAATGCAATGGCCAAGTGGTATTATCACTAAACTATTAATCCAGAAACTCAGCTCATGTTCTGTGGACCTGGTTGCAAATCCTGCCACAGCAAAAATTTGAATTCAGTAAAGAATCTGGAATTCAGGGTGTACTGATGAACACAAAACCATTGTGTTAATTGTCAGAAAAACCCATCTGAATTCAATAATGTTCTTTAGGAAGGGAAATTGCCACCCTTACCTGACCTGGCCTATATGTGACTCCAGACCCATAGGGTCTATAGATTGAAAGAAGCAAAAATGGCCTTTAGTAGAGTGATAAGCTGCTCTTGTCAGATGTGGGAGTTTAGAGAGAGTTTGTGGGATACTGAGGATTATATCTGCAATAAATGCCATTGCTTGCGAATCCTAACAGGTCGAATGGATCGGTTGGAGAGACAGTTAGAGGCAATGAAGAATTTACAAGAGCAAGGGGTTGTGATGGATGGCAGTTATAGGAAGGGGGAAAAGTCCACATACAGTCACATAGATGGGTTGACTCCATGAAAGGGAAGAGACATAAGCAGTTAGTGCAGGATTCTTCTGTGGCTATCCCCATTTCAAACAAGTATGCTGTTTTGGAAAATGTAGGGAGTGATGGATTCTCAGGGGAACGTAGCACGAACAGCCAAGTTTCTGGTAATGAAACTGGCTCTAACACAATGAGGGGTATGTCGGGTTCCAAGAAATCGATCGTGTTAGGGGACTCTCTAGTCCGAGATACAGATAGACATTTCTGTGGTCAGCAGCGAAAAATCAGAATGGTGTGTTGCTTCCCTGGTGCCAGGATCAAGAATGCCTCAGAGAGAGTACAGAATGTTCTCAAGGGAGAGGGGGGCCAGCTGGAGGTCATTGTACACATCAGAACCAATGACAGGAAGAGAAATGGTCGAGATTCTGAAGGGAGATTACAGAGAATTAAGCAGGAATTTAAAAAGGAGGTCCTCGAGACTAGTAATATCTGCATTACTCCTGGTGTTACGACTAGTGAGGGCAGAAATAGGAGGATAGAGCAGATGAATGCATGGCTGAGGAGATGATGTGCGAGAGAAGGATTCACATTTTTGGATCATTGCAAGCTGTTTTCGGGTAGAAGCGACGTGTACAAGAACGATGGATTGCACCTAAATTGGAAGGGGACTGATATACTGGCAGGGAAATTTGCTAGAACTGCTAGACAGGGTTTAAACTAGTAAGATGGTGGGGTGGGACCTTGGGAGATAGTGAGGAAAGAGATCAATCTGAGGCTGGTACAGTTGAGAACAAAGGCAAGTCAAACAGTCAGGTCAGCCAGGGACAAAGCAGAGAACAAGGTCGGACTAATGAATAAACTGCATTTATTTCAATGCAAGAGGCCTAACAGGGAAGGCAGATGAATTCAGGGCATGGTTAGGAACATGGGACAGGGATATCATAGTAATTACAGAAACATGACTCGGGGATGGACAGGACTGCCAGCTTAACATTCCAGGGTATAAATGCTACAGGAAGGATAGAAAGGGAGGCAAGAGAGGAGGGGGAGTGGCATTTTTGATAAGGGGTAGCACTACAGCTGTACTGAGGGAGGATATTCTTGGAAATACATCCAGGGACATTATTTGGGTAGAACTGAGAAATAAGAAAGGGATGAACTCCTTATTGGTTGTATTATAGACACCCTAATAGTCAGAGGGAAATTGAGAAACAAACTTGTAAGGAGATCTCAGTTATCTGTAAGAATAATAGGGTGATTATGGTAGGGGATTTTAACTTTCCAAATATAGAGTGGAACTGCCATAGTGTTACGGGTTTAGATAGAGAGGAATTTGTTAACTGTGTGTACAATAAAATCTTCTGATTCAGTATGTGGATGTGCCTGCTAGAGAGAGTGCAAAACTTGACCTCTTTTGGGAAATAAGGCAGGGCAGGTGACTGAGGTGTCAGTGGGGGAGCACTTTGGAGCCAGCGACCATAATTCTATTAATTGTATTAGTTTTAAAATAGTGATGGAAAAGGATAGACCAGATCTAAAAGTCGAAGTTCCAAATTGGAGAAAGGTCAATTTTGATGGTATTAGGCGAGAACTTTCAAAAGCTGACTGGGGGCAGATGTTCACAGGTAAAGGGACAGCTGGAAAATGGGAAGCCTTCAGAAATGAGATAATGAGAGTCCAGAGAAAGTATATTCCTGTCAGGGTGAAAGGAAAGGCTGGTAGGTATAGGGAATGCTGGATGGCTAAAGAAAGTGCAGGTTTGATTAAGAAAAAGAAGGAAGAATATGATAGCTTTGGACAGGATAGATCTAGTGAATCCTTAGAGAATAAAAGCAGTAGGAGAGAAATCAGGAGGGCAAAAAGTTGATATGAGATAGCTTTGGCAAGTAGAGTTAAGGAGAATCCAAAGGGTTTTAACAAATACGTTAAGGACAAAAGGGTAACGAGGGAGAGAATAAGGCCCCTCGAACACTAGCAAGGCGACCTTTGTGCAGCCACAGGAGATGGGAAGGTACTAAATGAGTATTTTGCATTAGTATTTACTGTGGAAAAGGACGTGGAAGATATAGCATGTAGGGAAATAGATGGTGACATCTTGAAAAATGTCCATATTACAGAGGAGGAAGTGCTGGATGTCTTGACATGCATAAAAGTGGATAAATCCCCAGGACCTGATCAAGTGTACCCTAGAACTCTGTGGGAAGCTAGGGAAGTGATTGCTGGGTCTTTTGCTGAGATATTTGTATCATCGATAGTCACAGATGAGGTGTCAGAAGACTGGAGGTTGGCTAACATGGTGCCACTATTTAAGAAAGATGGTAAGGACAAGCCAGGGAACTATAGACCAGTGAGCCTGACATTAGTGATGGGCAAGTTGTTTGAGGGAATTCTGAGGGACAGGATGTACATATATTTGGAAAGGCAAGGATTGATTAGGGATAGTCAACCTTGGCTTTGTGTGTGGCAAATCATGTCTCTCAAACTTGAATGAGTGTTTTGAAGAAGTAACAAAGAGGATTGATGAGGGCAGAGTGGTAGATGTGATCTACATGGACTTCAGTAAGGCGTTTGACAAGAGAAACTGGTTAGCTAGGTGAGGTCTCATGGAATACAGAGAGAACTAGCCATTTAGCTACAGCACTGACTCAGAGGTAGAAGACAGAGAGTGGTGGTGGAGGGTTGTTTTTCAGACTGGAGGCCTATGACCAGTGAAGTGCCACAAGGATCAGTGGTGGGTCCATTCCTTTTGATTATTTATATGAATGAATTGGATGTGAGCATTAGAGGTATAGTTAGTAAGTTTGCAGATGACACCAAAATTGGAAGAGTAGTGGACACTGAAGAACGTTATCACAGATAACAATGGGATCTTGATGAGATGGGCCAATGGGCTGAGAATCGGCAGATGGAGTTTAATTTACATAAATGTGAGGTGCTACATTTTGGGAAAGCAAATCTTAGCTGGATTTATGCACTTAATGGTAAGGTCCTAGGGAGTTTTGCTGAACCAAGAGACCTTGGAGTGCAGGTTCATAGCTCCTTGAAAATGGAGTCTCAGGTAGATAGGATAGTGAAGAACGTGTTTGGTATGCTTTCCTTTATTGGTCGGAGTATTGAATAAGGAGTTAAGAGGGCATGTTATACCTGTACAGGATATTGGTTAGGCCACTTTTTGAATATTGAGTACTATTCTGGTCTCCATCTTATCGGAAAGATGTTGTGAAACCTGAAAAGGTTCAGAAAAGATTTACAAGGATATTGCTAGGGCAGGAGGATTTGAGCTATCAGGAGATTTTGAATAGGCGGGCGTTGTTTTCCCTGGAGCATCGTAGACTGAGAGGTGACCTTATAGACGCTTATAAAATGATGAGGGGCATGGATAGGATAAATAGACAAAGTCTTTTCCCTGGGGTGGGGGAGTCCAGAACTAGAGGGCATAGGTTTAGGGTGAGAGGGGAAAGATATAAAAGAGACCTAAGGGGCAACTTTTTCACGCAGAGGATGGTACATGTATGGAATGAGCTGTAAGAGGAAGTCATGGAGGCTAGTACAACTGTGACATTTAAAAGGCATCTGGATGGGTATATGAATAGGAAGGGTTTGGAGGGATATGAGCCAGGTATTGGCAGGTGGGACTGGATTGGGTTGGGATGTCTGGTCGGCATGACGAGTTGGACCAAAGGTTCTGTTTCCGTGCTGTACATCTCTGACTCTCCAGTGCCCTCTGGACAGTTGGGGATGAGCAATAAATGCTGCTGTAGCCAGTGAAATCCACGTCCTGTGAACAAAGTTTTTAAAAATAATTATTTAAATTGAATTACAAACATGACCCCACTACTCTGACTGGGACTTGAGTCCAAATCATTCAATTTATTCACATAATAGCATTCTTCAACTGTTACACTTGTTACTTGTTGAAGTAAAAATGTAAAACGATGGGTAAATAGACCAGCTACTGGATTGACATTTATTTTTCTAACCCCTACAGTTCTGACCTCTGGGCCCTTGGCTGTATTATATACCAGCTGGTAGCTGGATTGCCACCATTTAGGGCTGGGTAAGTGCTCAAACCTATGAGATGAGTAACATAATGTAATCGGGAACTCGGCTCTACAATGTTATTTCTATACTGGCAATTTGATCTATTGCGTTCAAACGTTTCAACATTCAAGTTTGATTTTTTTTAAAAATTAATTCCTATTAACTTGACTGAGGGTACTCTGAATAAAACTGCTAAGTGTGAGACTTTTAGGTGCTGCAATGTATTTTTTTGGAAAACTTAATCTTTTTGCTTTGGGCATGAAGTTCTTCCTCCTTCCTTATCTCAGTGTATGATGTGCCATTCCCGATGAACAGTGATGTGGCACAGTTAGTGTGTTGAATGGAACTGCATCAGTAACTGGCCCTCTTTTTGTTTTTTTTTCCCCATCCTTAGTTACAGTTGCAGCTTGATGCACATTAAAAAATATTTCCATGGTTCTATGATGAAACATATTTGGTTACCTGTGAGCTGCCTTGTCACTAAGTTTTCATTTGATTGATTGGAACGGGCTTAAATTTAAAATAAAGGATCGAATTTATAAAATAAGCACAACTGTAGATGCTAGAAATCTGAAACAAAGAGTGCTGAAGAAACATCATTCCTGGCAGCATCTGCTGAGAGAAAAACAATCAATGTTTGACAAGAGTCACTGTTGACTGTTTTTCTCTCAGCAGATGCTGCCAGACCCAGTTTTTCCAGGGCGTTGTTTTTGTTGACCAAACTTATATGTTTTAATAGATAGGTGGGTTTCCTGGTAGCAATATTTATAATTTTTTTGAATATAGTGCTTACTAAATGTTTTTATTCAGTGGCATTAAGTACCTTGAACTTTATAATTTGATAAATTTGCTTAGCCTTGTGAATATTTTAGGTGTCTAGATTTCTGCTTGATTCGATTATTAATCTGTGATTATTTCTTCTCTCTATAGCAATGAATATCTCATATTCCAGAAAATCATTAAGCTAGAATATGAATTCCCAGAAAAATTTTTTCCAAAAGCAAAAGATTTGGTGCAGCAACTTTTGGTAAGTAGTTTAATGTCCCTTTTCCTCAGCCAGTGCAGCAACCAAATTCTGACCAAGTCCAACAATTTATACTCCTAACGTCTCATTTGAATAACAAATCACAATTCAATAGTATTAAAAATACAGTTGAAATATAGGATGATAAGGTCAGCTTTCATAATGGTGTCACAACTCCCTTAACCTGATGAACATAATTGGATTAGTCTCCCTGTTCAGAGTTTTGAACAGCTATCATGCTCTCTCCCAGCAGTTGAATAGTTGAGAATCTATATAATCAAAATTTATGCAATGAATATAACCGATGTAATAATATGATTCGTGGATAGACTGATAATTCCAAATAACCCTTTGAAATTATTTTTTAAAGGAGTCCTTTCTGAAACCAAGGTGCTTTTTGCCTTTTTGTAAAAAAAAAACAGTCATGGGAAAGATGAACATGTTTGCTGTACAAGCTTGAGCACTCTGGGTTTTGGAACTTGAGTGGCGGCAGGAGTTGCTGTCGTACATCAATAAGGCAGAGGACTAAGTGGGTAGCATGTTTAGGGAACTAGTTACAGTGTAGATCAGAAGAATGCAGTCAGAGGGAATGGGTGACTGTCAGGATTCTAAGAAATCGAACAAGATGAGTAGGAATGGAAATGAGGTCCTCAAGGAAGATATCAGGAAGCTATATCAGAGATTCCATGGCAGGATCTATAAAGCGGTAGTCTCAGGATTACTCCCAGTAACAAACATAGAAATATGAAAACTGAGTAAGTAAAAACATGACTGGAAAGCTGGCGTAGGAGAATGGGCATCAGATTTGGAAAGAAGTTGGGCATCTATACAGGCTGGGTGGTCTACGTCTGAACAGGGGTGGAATAAATATCCTTTCAGAGAAATTTGCTCGTTCTGTGCGGAAGGTTTAAGCTACATTGGCAGGACAATGGAAATTTGTGGATAAATTCAGAGTGTTGAATAGGAGGTTGAAATTTAGTCAATGGTGTTTAAAAATTGTTCAGCGCAGGAATTTGGCAGTGTTAAAAATATATATATGTAAACATAGCTCATAAAGCCAATGAGCTCAGAGCACAGATTGACTTCTGCCTCCATATGCCTTTGTTATAATAAAATTTGAGTTTGAAGTGCAAAGATCGCAGTTCATCATCCATGATTAGAGAATTATCAGGCAAGATAGCAAAGCAAATTTTTAAAAAGTAGGAAGTAGCATCATTGGCTAAAGAATCATTTGCAATTATGAGGGATGATATACTAAATTAAGTATCAAATGAGGCATATGTGTTGAGCTCAGAAACAAAAGGGGCAAGCTGTATTGCCAGCTCTATACTATAGACCTCAAATAGTGAGTTTAGAGGAGCAAATATGTAGAATATGTTTGAATGTAGTAACAATAAGAAAAGAATAGTTGAAATACAGTGTGAAAGGCAAACGTAATACAAATTTCTTGAACTAAATTCAAGTGAACTTCAGTCAACATGTATCAAGCCCAACAAGAAAGTATCCAATTCTATATTATCTTGGGAATGAAGTTAAGCAGGTGAATGAAAAGCAGCAGGTGATCATTTTGGAGAAAATGATCATAATCCAGTTATTTTTAGCACCCTTGTGGAAAAGAACAGGTAACTTGTATAAAAGTACGAAGGCAAACTTGACAAAGCTGAAAGATGATTTGGCAAAAATAGACTGGGTACAACTGTTTGAAAGAGAGTTTTTGGTAAATCAGTGGGAGATGTTCAAAAGCAACATACTACATAGTGTACACATGTCCCCTCAAAGAAAAAGGGTACTGGAAAATCTAGAGACCCTAGTTATGCAGAAGTATTTTGGGTATGATAAAGCAGAAAAATTGAGTTTATGATTAGATTAGATTCCCAACAGTGTGGGAAAAGGCCATTTGGCCCAACAAGTGCACACCGACCCTTTGAAGAGTAATCCACCCAGACCCATTTCCCTCTGACTAATGCACCTCACACTATGGGCAATGTAGCATGGCCAATTCACCTGACCTGCACATCTTTGGACTGTGGGAGGAAACCAAAGCACCTGGAGAAAACCCACGCAGACACGGGGAGAATGTGCAAACTCCCCACAGACAGTCACCCAAGGCTGGAATCGAACGTAGGTCCCTGGCACTGTGAGGCAGCAGTGCTAACCACTGAGCCACCGTGACGCCCCCACGGTCTCAAAAAGTAACAGTTTAGGAACCTTCGAGGAGTACGGAAAATATAAAGTAAAAACACGTTTTAAAAAGAAGAGGAAAGAGAGATCCCAAAAATTGGCTGAATAAATTAAGGACAATCCAAAGATGTTTTTGTACTTTAGAGCAAGATGATGAGAGGAAAAGGTATGGGTCTATTGGAGGTGAATGTAGCAACTTGTGTGTGGATATAAAAGTTGTGGCCAGGGTTCTAAATGAATGATTTGCCTTGTTTCCATGAAGAAGGATGATGCAGATCTTCTAGTTACAGGAAGAATTAAATACTAGATAGAATAAGTGTAATGAGAATGGAAGTATTGGGGGGAAACTGAACTTTTTGAAGGTGGACAAATCACCAGGATAGGATAAATTGTCTCCCAGACTGCTAAAAGAAGCCCGGGAGGAAGTAGCAGAGATCTGAGGATCTTTTTCTAATCCTCACTTAGTACAAGTAAGGTACCGTAGGATTGGAGGTCTGAGAACATTGTCCCATTTTTCAAAACGAGTGTGAGAGGTTAGCCAAATGTTTTGTGGCAGAGTGATTAGCAATGTGACTATTTGAATCTAACATTATTTCCTGTTGCTGAGATAAAAGTTAATGGTCAGCTGGATAGGCTAGGATTTCTTTCCTTCGAACAAAGCAGGCTGATGGTGACTTAATTGAAATGTACAAAGTAATAAGGGGCTGGGACAGCTGGACAGGGAATTCCTGTTTTTCCCCCTAATGGCAAGGTCAGTTATCATAGTGCACAGATTTCAGATGATGGTAAAAGGATTAGATGAGACATGAGGAACAACTTTTTCACCAGGTGGTGGGTGTTGGGAATTGGGTAGCCCTCAATTTATTTAAAACGAAACCTGGAACTGCCTTTCAAGCACTGTAACCTGCAAAGCTACAGACCACGTGATGGAAATGGGTGGCTAGTTGCTTCATCTGCTGGGAGCACAGTGGGTTGAATGGCTTCTTTCTGTGCTGCACTTTTTCTTTGGTTCTGAAATAACCCTCTGCTTTTTGACCATTTGAGGCCCAGTGTTATAATTTTAAATCTGTGCACGCAGTTCCCTTGTTCCTACTGTTGATTATATTGCAAAACGTTGTCAGCATTATTTAACCTTTGTTATGCATATAGATGACCATAAACCTAATTATTTATGTCTGATCTGTTTATTTTTGACTGGACTCTAATATAGTATGATGTTAGCTAAGTGCCAACAACTGTATGAGGTCAGGTTCTGCTTGCCAAAAACTCGCTACAGTTGTTGGTTTGAAAGTTTGATGTGCTGTAGATTGAGTTTAACTTTTGCTTCATGGTTTTTCTCATTAGTACAGTTCCCTGAGATGGACAGTCTTGAGTTCAAGTCTTAGTCCAGGGGTATGAACACTTCAGTGTATACTGTGGTAGGCTGTTTTTCAGATTACCTTTCCAGCTGGTTGTAAAATGTTCTTTAGACTTATTCAAAGAACAAGGGAGTTTTTATGGTTTCTTGCCTTGCATGTTGCTGTCCTTGCCCACCAGAGTGCTCAAGCTGTCTGTAGGACATGGTTAGTGAATTCACCCTATTGGAAAAAGTGAAAGGACTTAATTACACACCAACTAAATTAGTGGGTGAAGAGTGTAGCAGAATGGACACTGGTGCTTGGAATAATTTGAGTATTTGACTTTAACACCAAGAATACTTTGCCTATTCCAACATCTTAGGTGTTCGAACACACCAAACGCTTAGGCTGTGAAGAGATGGGAGGTTATGGACTCCTCAAAGCCCATTCATTCTTCGAACCTGTTGCTTGGGAAAATCTGCACCTTCAGATCCCCCCAAAACTCACCGCGTATCTCCCGGCAATGTCTGAGGATGATGAAGATTGCTATGGCAATGTAAGTACTCAGACCCCTGCACCAAACTGCTTTGACATTTTCTTTATGTTGTGTATCATTTTGTACTTTAGCAGTCACTTTGTCTTTGAGATGATTTAAATGAATCTTACTGTTCACATCAACTGAGTTTTCAATCACTGCTGGAATTTGCATGTGGAATGTGGGCAACATCACACAAGACTGAAATACATTGATTTTCTTGTCTGTGTGTAATGGGCATGAACATCAAATTGGACTGAGACGTCTCTTCCAGCCATAATTTGGGCAAAGCCCCTCTGCTTATTTGGTACGTGGTATTCTCACCAATAAATGAAGCTGAGTTTTCAATTGTTATATCCATTGCCTTTCTAAAATTCTCTTTTCTCTTTTAATTTGTTTCCCTTCAGTTTGATTTTTAAAATTTTTTTTGTCTTCCATACCTTCTGAAATGTCATTTGTGTTTTGCCTCTGTTAAACACTTTGATATCAGAGTACACTAAAATGCAAGTTATTAAGCTGATTCTGTTCTTTCTTTCCTCTACCCCATGGTGACTGGCTGCAGTATGATGATCTACTCAGCCAGTTTGGTTGCATGCAGGTGGCTTCCTCCAGCTCATCGCATTCGCTGTCTACGCCTGAGCCTAGCCCTCCCCAGAGGTCAGGCAGTAACATCGAGCAGTACATTCATGACCTCAACGATAATTCATTTGAGCTGGATCTTCAGTTTACAGATGAGGATAAACGGTTGCTGCTTGAGAAACAAGCCAACAGAAATCCCTGGTAATCTGCGTCAATGTTTTTATTCGATGTGTTCACCATGTCCCTTTATGCTTGGTCATCTGTATCACTCTATAATTCCAGCTGGTACACTGCTTTGAGTCCTTGTCTCAGGAAGGTAGAGTATCCTGATGTCCTTGTCAACACCCATAGAAGAAAGCTCCACAAGTATCACATCTTCACTGATACAGCCCAAAACGTCAGTGCAAAAGACAAGAATGTGAAGTATTATCAAATGTCTTAGCCAGGTATACTGATTAAATGATCTATCATATTGGTCTCCCAGTATCCCCACTGTCTCAGATGCCAGATTTCAGCCGACTCCTCTCTACATCACATTAAGAATTTGTTGAAAGCTGTGTATAAAGTGAAGGCAATGATCTCAGGCAACATCCTGACCATAGTGCTGAATATTTATGCTTTAGAACTTGATGCTGGTAGCAATCATTTCAGTCCAGGACATTTCCATGAGTAATGAGGAACTTATGCAGTAAGTATTGATTAGAAGACAAGCCAGCAGAAATTCAAGGATGTTGTGGCACACCTCTGGATCTGGTGGAACTTGAACCTAGGCTTTGTGACCTAGAGGTCAGGGCACTACCAATGTGCCACAAGAGCTCAGTAATGTCCTGGACGTATCATCTTCAGCTGCTTCATCAATTAGCTTCCTTGCATCTTAAAGTCATAAGTGGGAATGTTCACTGATGCCAACACAGTGGGTATACTTGTTTTGACTTCTGAGAAAATGGAAAATCTCTATCTGTATGTAGAAAGACTGAACAACATTCAGCCTTGTCCCATTATGTGGCGGTAATATTATGCCAGGTAATATCCATCTCCAATTAGAGAATACGGCTCCACAATATTACCATTGTTGAATACCACAGACTATCCTGATCGTCGGGCTTATCATTGACCTGAAACATGATTTGGGCTAACCATATAAATACAATGGCCACAGGAGCAGGACAGTGGATGCTAGTTCTGTGGTGAGTAACCCACTTCCGATGCATGAAAGCCTGATCCATCATCTGGAAGGCACAAGTCAGGAGTGTGATGGAGTACGCTCTGTTTGCATGGATGAGTGTAAATTCCAAACTTGAGAATCTTCGCACTGTTCAGGACTAAGCACCTCCTTGGCACCCATTCTCCATCTTGAACAATAATTTCATCATTGCTAGCTCACAATGGCAGCAATGTGCACTATGTGAAGTTGCACAGTAGAAACCTGCCAAGCTTCCTTTGATGCAACTTCTATACCTACAACCTGTATCTCCCTTTTACAAAAAAAAGGACAGCAGTCACATGGGAAAGCCAACTGAAAAATCCTGTCTGAACTACATACCATCCTAATTTGGAGCCACATTGCTATTTCTGTATTGACTTTGGGCCAAAAACATGGAACCCTCTCCAAACAGCACTGTGTATCTCCTCTAAATGGATTTCAGAAATTTCAAGATAGCAACTTGAACTACTTTCTAAAGGTAATTAGGGATGAGCAACAAATTCTGGATTTTTTGATGATGCCCATGTCTATAAAAATAAACTTGCCTCTTTCCATCATTTGAAATAGGAGCCATGCAGCTCTTTGAGCTTGCTCTGCCATGGCTGATCTCTCACTGTTTCAAATTCCATCCTCCCATCTACCGCTGAGCCTATTGATTGCATCTCTGTCTTAAGAATATTCAATGATTCCACTTCCACTTCATCCTGAAACAGAGTATTTAAAGTCTCACAGCCCTCTGAGAGAAAAACAAATCTCATCTCTGTCCTAAAAGGGTTCTGGACTTGCACATAGAGGAAACATTATTTCTATGTCCTCAGAGGAAACATCCTTTCTCAATCCACCATGAGAGTACCTCAGGATCTTGTATACTTCAATAAAGTCAACGGTCACTCTTCTAAATAAGCCCAACCTTCCAACTGACCCCCACAGGACAATCCATTAATTCAAGGTTGTAATTTAGTTGGCCGCCTCTGAACTACCTCAAATACATTTATATTTTTCCTAAAATAAAGAGACCAACTACATGCAGTATTTGAGATGTCTTGATCATGTCTTGTATAACTGAAGCATAGCTGTAATATTCTATGTTCTACATCTTGTCATAATAAAGGATAGCTTCCCATTATCATTCTTGATTATGTACTGTACTGCCTATTGTATTTTTGTCACTGGAGTATCCAAAATGCACTGTACCTTAGAATTCCATAGTAGTAATTTGCTTTATCATTCTTCTTCCAAAGTAATGACTTCACATTCCCTCATATTATATATACTTCATCCGACAGATTTTTGCTTGCTCACTCAGCCTATCTGTCTTTCTGCAAACTCCTTGTTTGTATGGTATACATTGCTACCACCAGCATCTCTCAATGTCAGATTAATTGTCATTTGGCATTATGGCTATTAATTATGTTTCTAATAGAAAAAAATTATCATATTTGTGTGCTCAGCAGTCCCTTGTCCTACTCCAATATTGTTAATCTCCTGTATTAGAAAGTACTCCTTTGCAGTGTTATAGATTTGCTCAACCGGATATTTGACACATAAGAGATTGCAAACCAAAGGGAGTTTCAGTATTTAAAGGGTTTCCCCAGGATGTATTGGTACTTACAAGGGGTATTGGGCATTGGCTGGTGTGCTAGGTGAGGTGTTGAGTGGAAAGAAACAAAGTTTGGAATACCCTGATACAATATTGTTAACTACTTACCTGTTCTGTATTGCTTCCATAAACCTGCATGTTGCCAGTAATGCCTTTCTCTTTCAGGCACCAATTTGTAGAAAACAATTTGATCCTAAAGATGGGCCCAGTTGACAAGAGGAAGGTAAGCTTATTTTTCATTGATATCTAACAAACTCTGCCACCTTTTGTTTAATGCTAGACTGCTTGGAAGGCAAAACTATGATCTGGCTGAGTGCTCTTGTCCCTGGTTCCAGATATTTGTTCTTTATCACATTATGGTCGGAATAAAATTATTAGGTGGGATCAGAATAAGAGGGTATGTAATACAGCCTCAATTAGGGTTACTGTGCATGTGTATGATTATGTGGAATCTGGCAATAGTTGAAGCTGCAGATGGAATTGCGAAGTGAAAATGTGATGTTGCTAGAGACCTGGCTCAAAGAAGGGGCAGGACTAGATACTTAATAATGCTGGATACAAAGTCATTCAACAATGATAAAGAAGGCACTATTTATTCTGTATTCTTTTATGGGATTTAAACATCACAGAATAACTGGCATTTGTTGTTCATCTCATTTTGCCTTTTGAGATGGATGAGTTGACTCCATGAAACTCTGCAGGCTAATTGATAAAGCATCAGTGAAGGCAAACTGCTGCAGAGAGAGGAAATACTAGTGGTTTCATTGACAGAATCTGTTTGACTAATGAAAAACATTCTTTAGGTGGGTTACATTGTGTACACTGGCACACAACCTAGATCCCAGGCTCTGAATTGACTTGAACTAC
This sequence comes from Hemiscyllium ocellatum, assembly GCF_020745735.1. Classification (NCBI taxonomy): domain Eukaryota; kingdom Metazoa; phylum Chordata; class Chondrichthyes; order Orectolobiformes; family Hemiscylliidae; genus Hemiscyllium; species Hemiscyllium ocellatum. Next base: position 33,719,550 of record NC_083420.1, on the reverse strand, counting down.
CAAACCACTACCCATACACCATAGTGTTGTTTGTGTAACTGCATTGTTCAGGCACCTTGCTTATTGTGATTTCCTTTGCTTTTTTTTTGCCATTGCAATCATGTCAAAATGGTCAATATTCATTATGTTTCAATGGGTAAAAGTGTTTCTAATTCATTATTATGCTAATGAGAGTGTGGATAACTAGGCAAATTTGTTTGGACTGATCTGAGAAGTATTCCGAAAGCGCGCTTCCATTGTAAGTCAATTGGTCAAAAGTGTAAGGTATTATTTTTTGCTTGGCAATCATTGAGCTCATTCTGCTGGCCAAAATCTGAAATCAGGCTTGAATTTGAATCTGCAAATACAGGTGTTTGAACATCCAACTATTGTACAAAGGGCAGAGTGAACCAAATGTCTCTAGGACAATTTTGAACATCAGTATGCTTCATTTCAACAGTAAAGGAGGAATTGCTAGATCTGATTCTTGGTAATGAAGGGGGGCCAAGTGGATCAGGTGTGAATGGGGGACAGTGATTATTTTATCACAAATTTTAGTTGGCTGTGGAGAAGGATAAGGAGAGATCCCAAACAAGAATAATTAATTGTGGGAATGCAAACTTAAATGGAATGAGAACAGATTTGACCCAAATAAATTGAAAACAAAAATTTGCATTTTAAAAAAATGTAATTGAGCAATGGTTTTTTTTTAAAGAACTATGTTCTGGTACAATTAGGAATATTCTCATGAGGGAGAAAGTAGGACAAACAAATTCAGAGTTACGTAATTACAAAGAATGGGTAAATTGAAGCAGAATAATGGAGCTGATGGCCTAATGGTATTATTGCTAGATTAGTAATCTGGAGACCTGATCTGGGTTGGAATCCTGCTATGGCAGATAGTGGGATTTGAATTCAATAAAAATCTATCTAATGATGACCATGAAACCATTGTCAATTTTTCAGGCAAAATCCATCTAGTTGATTAATGTCCTTTAGGGAAGGAAACTGCCATCCTTACCTGGTCTGCCCTACAGTCAGCAATGTGGTTGACTCTCAGCTGCCTTCTGAGCAACTGGGGATGGGCAATGAATGCTGGTCTGGCCAGTGAAGCCCACATTCTGTGAATGAATTTAAAAAATGAGTGCATTTGAGATATATGTCAGATTGATAATGCAAATGAGAGCCAGGCTCAATACATAAGGCTCAGAAGGGAAGTGAGAAAAGAAATAAGAAGCCAGTAGAGTATATATGAAGAGACTGAAAGCTAACATAAAAGAGAATCCAAAGACATAATGAAAGTTACTACACAAGTGACATTTTGCACTGAACAGATGCTGCTAACAAGACAAAAGGATATTTTATCTGGCATCACTAAGTAATATGAATGAATTTCATTGTCATGTGCAGGTATATAAATTATACAAACTAGAGGGCATAGGTTTAGAGTGAGAGAGGAAAGATTTAAAAGGGACCTAACGGGCAACTTTTTCATTCAGAGGCTGGTACATGAATGGAATGAGCTTCCAGTGGAAGTGGTAGAGGCTGGTACAATTAAAACATTTAAAAGGCATCTGGATTGGTATATGAATAGGAAGGATTTAGAGGGATATGGGCCAAGTGCTGGCAAATGGGACTAGATTAATTTAGGATATCTGGTCAGCATGGATCAGTTTGACCAAAGAGTCTGTTTCCATGCTGTGCATCTGTGACGCTAATTGGTGACTCATACCAAGTAGCATGTCCCTTCAGCTGTTTGTTCAATCACCTGTGCTTGCAAAACCCTGAAGATAATGTTTAATGTTAGATGTGTTTCCATGGTTGGACAATACTTTGAACAATCCTGAGTGTGTTTAGAATGTAGACTCACAATTAGTTTTAAAATGACCAGTCAGACTGTCAACATGACTCACTTAGTTACGAGAAGCTAAGTATATTTATGTGCACAACCTTGCCTTCTGCAGGGAATAAAAAAGCAACATGTCCAAGCATAGTCTCTTTTTGAAATAACTAAAAGTGTGGCAAACATTAGATCCCTGAGGCATTCTCTGTTGAGGTGCCTCAACTGGCTGACATCAACTTGCCAGCTTTTCAATGCTTTTCCCTCCAGCAGAACTAAATTACTGCTCCTTTTGAAATTTGCCATTCTCACATTTGTGCTAAACTGTGAAACCAAAAAACTTGTAAAGCATGCTAGTCTGTCTTCAACAATAAACAAACCCAAAAATCTAGTATAGCATATAATTGGAAAAGATTGTTTAAAAAGAGGTCAAGCAGTTTGGGGATTTAAAAAGGGATGGTGCATGGCTGAAGTACTAATGAGTCCTTTGTCACTGTCTTTACCAAGTAAGACGATGCTGCATAGGTCATGGAAAAAGAGGGATTTAGGAACTTCATTTTACCCAGAGGGTGGTTTATCTGGAACTCGCTACTTTAAAAGGGTCATAGGGGCCAGAGTCATCAAGACATTTTAAGAAGTATTTAGATTAACATTTGAAAGGCCATGGAATAGAAGGCTAAGGCCAAATACTGAAAACTAGATTAGAATAGATAAATGAATGATGACAGGCATGGACACAATGAGCTGAAAGCTGTAAAATCTCTGACAGTAAATGTGACACTGACCATGAATGTTTGAGTTTTGTGTCTTTTGTTTGCAACAATGATCCTCATGCAGCTATGTTGATCTTCAGTTCCAGACTAGCTCTGTATTGATTGTTGCTGTAATTGGTAATGATTTTGACTGTACAGGGTCTATTTGCACGACGCCGACAATTACTTCTCACCGAGGGCCCCCACCTCTATTACGTGGATCCTGTCAACAAAGTTCTGAAAGGGGAGATTCCCTGGTCACAGGAACTACGTCCAGAAGCCAAGAACTTCAAAACCTTTTTTGTTCATACTGTAAGTCTATTCATAGCACAGTTTGTTTTATGCATCAGACTAACCTAATCAAAGAAATTTTTATTGTAGATCAGCTGCTAGCTTTTCCCTAGGATATCTCTGCTCAATATCAGTCAAATGCAGTGTTATTCACTCAAAAAACAATGAGGGCCAATTTAGATACTGAAAATTTTGAGGATGCATAACGTCAAAAGCAGGATTGACGGTGAGCGAGATTTGAGGTGTGTAGAGTCAGTGGGGTATGCAGGTAATGATGTAACGGGGCGGGGGTGGTGCTTTTCCACACTTGTTTTGCAGATAAAATGATGGAGGCAGTGCTGAGGCTTCACTCGATTCCCTAGTCTCTGACCTCCAAGTCATAGCAAGAGAAACAAAATCATGCATGCACATATAATCAGGACTTGGAAACATTATCAAGACTCTCCTGCCAGAGTCTTCACTGTCTCTGAGGAGGAGAAAATCATGACCTCGGTTGCTTATGAGGTCACAGCCCTCAGTTTTGGGAACCCCTGACTTAGACAGTTAATTCATCATCTATAATACAGTACAAAAAATATCCCAGGTTGATAAAAATAAGAATAATCATATGTGGCCCATTGGATGAAATCCAGCACTCAAGTAGGAGGAGCATTTGGCAATGTAAAAGCCATTGTAAACTGGTCTTGGTTTGCAGCATGTCACCTTCCAGGTGACTCTAGAATACAACAGAGTCCTCTGTGGAATGAACTTGAATCAGCCTTTATCCCTGTGGAACATTATGGTGCCAGTGCTCTGGAAGTGCTTCTACAGAAAGCATTTTGATTACAGCTCTGAGTACTTGGAGTTCAAATAGGCCATTTTAGAACACATGAGCACTGATATTTTGAGTGTTCTCTCTATCCCTCCTCACCCCTCATCATCCCCCACCACCACCACCACTCGCCATTAGAGACAATGTGCAAATAAAAATGTTCCTTTGTAACATGACGTAGATGAGTTATTATGCTGCCACTTACTTTAATGTTTTGTCCTGCAGCCAAATCGGACATATTATTTAATGGATCCAAGTGGAAATGCGCACAAGTGGTGCAAAAAGATCCAGGAAGTATGGCGACGGCGGTACCAGAACCAACAGAATGCTGGCATTTAGTACAGTACAGCTGACACGAATGGAGAAGCTTCCCCATATGCTGCTGGTGCTCCACAGTCAGAACTTTAGCACAGCATAAAAAGCCACCCCACCCATCCCTTCCCATCTATTTCTTTCCTTTTCTCATTCTTTCCTCACCTCTTTACCCCTCTCCCCCGCCCACCCCCCACCCTTTCTCTACCTTCTTTCCATTCACTTTGCCTACTTCCTCCCAAATTAAAAAGAAAACAGCCCATAGATGTCCACATAAAACCTTATGTGGAGGTTGAGGCGGGGACTGGCTTGCTCCAACCATTTCTCTTTCCTTCCTTCCTTCCTTTCCATGTAAATGGGATTGCAGGGGTTGCTTTGCCTGCTCTTTGTGCTGCAGGCCTGTTATATTGCAGATAAGAGACCCCTTGCCTCTTTGTGTAATGTCTGCTCTCGTTCCAGGTTGCTGAATAATTGATGCTTTTAGGGAATTCATGCATTTATAAACTGCATCACAGACAGATTGCAAAGCTCAATCGTGTGTGTACCCCGCAACCGCCATTCCAATTCAGGCAGCCCTTCATTTACACTGGGGCCTGACCTTTGTGATATTACATTTTTATTTTTTGTTTTACTTAAATTATTCAAGAGCTGTGTACATTTTCACTTCTGTTCTTGCTGTCTTCTGGCCTCTGACTCCTGCAGCATTGCTTTCTCATTTGTACGAATGCCAAGGGTATATAGTGGTACTGAGGAGTCAATGTGCATATAAACACACTTAAACACAGAAGGAAATACTTTATTTATGCCTGACCTACTTTACCAGAGTGAAATTGTATTGATCGAACTGTACAGCCCTATCTTTCAAAGTTGGTTATAGTTGGTCAAGCTACACACTCGAAACAGAAGATGAAGTTTTGTAATTAATTGACCTGTTCTTATTGAAGCAGCCCCATGTGCTGTGATAGAATTCTGTACATGTCTTGTTTTATATAATTGTTTGCTCATTTTGATTCATTTCTATAGCAGGCTGCTGTTAAGTTGTTGTCCATAATCATAAAGATTGAAATGGATTTTTGGTCTTGGGCAGTCAGTGCATTTCGCTTGGCTGAAGATGTTGATCTGAACAAGCTGGGGTTCAACACTGTGCAAAGCACTGAATTAATGCACGCTTAAACCAGCAAGTTATTTTGCTGCTTCCCCTTCCCTTAAAATGATTGAAGTATCTAAAACTGTTTCAGTGATGGTGCAATATTCACTCGCTAAAATTTTATACTTGCTCCGTGCTAGATTTCAGATATGGAGTCAGGCTTGTACACATCTGGAAGTGGCATGTGCAACCAGATGTTCACTTTGCAAGTTGCAGCGTTTTAGTTTCTGCTGTGACTGCAGTGACAGCATAGTACAACATATGCCCAGGATCTGTCTTGAGCCAATGGTCCCTGTATAAAGGGACAGGATGTTGAAGGCAGCAAGGATTTTGAGGTACTTGACTGTGCTCAATGCTGCACACATGTACACTTGACTGGATTTGAAAGTACCCAGTCAGCTGTTGTGTAACTTCTGTAAATTTTCAGTGTGTATAATATATATATATAAAAATAAATATATATGTGTGTGTTTGCAGGGGGAGGGTTAGAATTACACCTGGTACTTGTGTAACTGCAGTGAGACACTTCTGGGATTCTTTCTATTTTTGTGCAATCACAAGAGGAGAGAAGAAATCCATTTAAAGCAACAAAAGTCATTACTGGTTGGGGCTATCCCAATGCTTCACCTGTGAGTAGCTGAGCCACAAATCGAGACACACCTGGCTTTATCAATATCAAAAAGATCAACTTGGCCTTTGCATCTTGGGGGCAAACAGTCCATCTTCCTACTCTTGTTTGTCATCCAGTGAACCCCTGTGAGCAAACCTTTTGGACTCTTGGGAATAGCGGCTCCCATTCCTTCCCACCCAACATGGATTACCTGCTAGCACATCAACTCATCCGCAGAGACTGACCACCCAGGCAAGGGCTGAGAGAGTGACTGTTGCCCATCAAACTAAACTCTGTCATATTGCATATCCTTGGGAAGAGGACAAAGTAACTCAGCTCATCTGCAATGATGGTATCGTGTACATGTCTTGGGGCAGTGCAATCCTTCAAAGTTGGAGGATTTCGCCAAACTGCCTGGTGATTATGTTTACTATAACAGAATTGTACTGTCTACAACAGAAGCTGTCCACCACATCACAAAGCCAGACATTAACTCAGAGCAAAGGTGATTTACATAAAATGAGATTTCTGAAATATAAGTGGCGAAACTCTTCACACATTCTTTGTGTTTTTGTTTTCCATCCTTGATACGTTATCATCCGCATGGCCCTTGATCTTTGGAGGTCTCGGGTGGGGAATTGTTGGCTTTCATGGTGAGCTGTGACTTCAAACCTCCTGTATCTAGGCTAAAAGAAAGAATTGTGGATGCTGAAGATCTGAAACCAAAAAAAAAAATTACTGGAGAAACTCAAACTCTGAAAACATCCATGGAGAAAAAGCAGAATTAATGGTTCCAGTTCGTTCTGACGTAGACCCATTGGACTCGAAACATTAACTCTGCTTTCTCTCCACAGATGCTACCAAGACTTGCTGAGTTTTTGTGTCTGCACCTGGTGTTGTGCCTATCAGCTGCTTCTGTTCAACAGATTGAGTGCTGCAGAATCTAGTTTGTGGCTCTTGACTCATTCAGGAGTTGGCTGACCTACAAAAAGTGGTCTTCAGTCAGTCTTCCAGTGATTGTCTAGCAAAAGTGTAACTTCTTAGAATGGAGGGCTGGAGTCCAGCTGTGAGTTGCGTCTGCTGGAATAGAAACCAGCTGTCACCACAATCCATCATCTTGTCATTTTCCTCTGTTTACTTAGCTTTCTCTGACCTCTAAAACCTGATTAGTTGGAACCTCAGGAATTTACAGCCTATAATGTTACAGGATTGCCTCATGTTCTCTGCATCTACACCTAATGTACCAAGCTGTCAAAATCTTCTCCCAAGTCAAAGAGCCCCAATTCATTAGAAGTATTGACTGATCAGGAGCTAACCAAGTTTTATTTTTATAGATGGTGTATTTGGGTAGGTCCCTGATAAACCACAAAAGCTTTAATCAGGGTAACATGCTTTCAAACCTGCTTGAAGCAGCAGGTGCAGCCACTGGTCCACAGGAGTGAGCATAATCACTCTAAGATCTCTGTTTGTTTTGACAGATCAATTATCGACAGTTTGCTTTTTACAGATGATAACAATGTTCACTGTGAGAGTATAAAATGTACGGGTCTTTTGTTTCTCATGTTATTGTATATGTGGAACGTAACAAGATTTCAAAAGGGTAGAATGCAGCAAAGTAGGTAGACAGTAATGCAGATTTTGCAGTTTGGTAAAGAGGGGTAGGTTCAGTACCTTCTAAGAGACCAGTTGATAGCGCATGCATTAGCTGCCTCATTGACTGCACTTATAAATAGAACTTGTTGTAATGCTGGGGACCTGTTGGTCTTTTTGCAGGTCTTAAGTTGCCTGTGTATACATATCAACCCTGTAATGACACTTGGTGAGAAAATGAATGGAGAGGAGCAACAGGAGTCCAGTACCTCATCAGTCTCCCAAAAACATGTTGAAGCACTATGGGTTAAGCACCTTGTATTGTTACCAGGTGCATAGTTATCAACCAATGCCAAACAGAAGCAACAGTGTTTCCTTCCCCTACATATACTTTTTGTGAGTGTAAATTGAGGAATTGATTACACATTTTGGCATCATATTGAGGTGAACTTCATGAATTTCATGTTCAAAACATCCATTTGGCTGTTTGCTTATGACTGTACAATTGGTGACCGCATCCATGGCTTGCTGCCTTAATCTGGGAGTCCTTTCCAAATCTGCTCAGTGAGCATGTTTTTTTTGTGTACAATGTGCTTTTTTTTTTGTGATTTCATTTTTTATATTTCATGTTTGTATAAATCTGATTCACCTAGCATGTCTACAGAACAATGAGAAGTGAGTATATTTCAATCTTGGCACTTTACAGCTAGTGCTTTTTCAGCAAGCAAGTACAGATTGTCTAATAAAATTTGTCATTCCTGTTCCTTTCCAGTCTGCTAAATTTTCAACCTTATCATGTAGAATTGTAACATTTTCTGCAGTTCTAATTCTGTATCTCCTTAAATTAAAACAGCAAACATGTGTTTGGACAGTTGAAATTTCATTATTGTGATGAATGCAGTAACTCTATTTTGGATTAGTGTTTAAAATGTGGAGAGAGGACTTGCAGATAAAGAGCATTAAGCTCATGTACTCTGATATCACTCATCATTGCTCTCGGAAACCCTAGTTGTGAGCAATCCAGGGGAAGGAATTCTCTCCTTCCCAAAAAAAAATCCTTGCCGCTTGCACATTTTGTCTAGGATGGTAATCATTCGGCTGGTCACATGGTGTCAAACTCCTGTCTGGGTGAGAGACCAATGGCACTGATACACATGGGCAATGGGTAAAGTGAAGACAGTCTGAAGCAAGAAATGCAATATATTAAACCACACACTTTCTTTTGTTTTTGTTTAATTCGTCAAATCACTTACTGGTTAAAGCTAGCGTGTAGTTCAGTCTGTTATTTAAATTCTAATATATGAGTTGCATCTGGAGTTAATTCATGTTCAGGGGCCATGTTGTGTATGTATGTGATGTTCAGCCTTTGAATATGAATAACTATTGTAAACTATGATATTTTGACTTTGTTTCCAGGCTTTTATTATATAAATTTTCTATTTGGTCAATGATTTGAATCATATTCTTCATAATTTAATGAACGTATAATATTTTCTGAATATTTGTGCTTTAGATGGAGCGGAATGATTTGATCTTTCACGTAATGCTCAATAGTTCTGTAATTAAAGCATGTAGGGGTTGCAGGTATAAAACATCAAATCTTTCTCTTGCCTCGTTATTTGAACATGCGTCCCAGTCGGTCACAGTGTTGCTAGTGGGACAGAAACCTATTGTTTGTGACATGAGCTTCTGCATTTGACTGCTGAAATCTAGTACAGAAGAAGCACTTTCTAGTGAATATCTAAATAATATGGCACTCTTTTGCTGCTTTATCCCAAAGAACATCACCAAAAATATTTATCTTTCATATGGCAATGCTCATTCTCGGATCCTACTTCTCCACATGAGTCTCACTACACATCACATTGATGTAAAGCAATTTGATGTTTCATGGAATATTGTATAAATGTACTTCTGGCATTGACATTACAAAACATCGATGATCTTGGGTTTTTTGTGCTTTTCACATCAACTTGTCATTTGATACACAAACTTGCCCAGAACTAAAGTAGCTCTTAATACTGTGAATGGCTCAATTGTTAGCTTACCTGATGTGCATACTGGATCTTTCTCAGCACCACTGTTTGTACTGTTTCAATGGGGAAGCAATAGGGCTACATCAGACAAGGTAAAAATGACAGGCTTTCTGTTCCTCATAGTTGTGTTACACAACACATGTTTGTCAGACAGGGGCTGCCTTTGGCTTAGTGCAGTCTACTTTTCCCAGCTATTCTTGGGCAGAATGACCATTTGGGTGAAGTGTAAGAATAACGCTAATATCTATGAAATCATACCTCAATGTGAGACAACACTTAAAAGGAACGGATACAAATTCTATGTAATTAAAGGTTTCTTGAAGCATAACTGAGGGATGTTACATTTCCATAAAATACTAAAGTAGCCCAACAATTATCTTTCTGTATGGGAAGTGATGGAGTAGTTGTAGCATTGTAATCGGACTTTTGAAATAAAGGGAAAAGTGTTGTAGTGGCAGGGCATTGAACAATGTCAGCACTTTTTTAAACCCCATAAAACCTGAAAGAAGATAAGGAATATGAACACAAGTAGGCCTTTCAGTCCTTGTGCCATTAAAATAATGGCTGACCAAATGTGGTCTGAACTCCACTTTCATTCCTATTGCCATTACCCTTGACATTCTTGATAACTTAAAAATCTAGATCAGCTTTAAATATATTTAATGATTCAGTCTCCAAAGCTCTTTCGGGAGGTAATTCCACAGAGAGCGGAGTTAAACCACAGAGAACGTTTTTTTCTCATCTGCATTTTAAATGGGGTACCCTTTGCTTTGAAATTGTGCCAAGAAGGGAAATGTCCTCTCAGCATTTACTTCCAAGCCCCCTCAGAATTTTGTTTTTTTAAATCAGGTCACCTGTCTTCTGAACTCCCAAGTATAAGCCCAATTTGCTAAAGCCTTCCTCAAAACAATCCCTTCATCACAGGAATTAACTGAGTAAACCATCTCTGAACTGCCTCCCTGCCCGAAACGTCGATTCTGCTGTTCCTCGGATGCTGCCTGACCTGTGCTTTTCCATCATCATACTCTCAACTCTGATCTCCAGCATCTGCAGAGCTCACTTTCTCCCAATGCAAGAATACCCCTGCTCAAGTAAGATAGCAAACTTGTACATAGTATCCAAGGTATAGTCTCACCAATGCCCTAAACAGTTCTGGCAAAAACTTTTTACTTTCTAACAAGGGGTATATTCCATTTCCCTTGTAATTTGCTTTCTTAATTGCTTACTGTACCTGCATATGAAATGAGGTTCACGTAGATCCTTCTGTAACACGTTGTTTTGCAGATTCTCTTTAAGTGACTATTTCAACTCTGCAAGTGAGCAACTTGCACCTTTCCACATTATACTCCATGTGCCAAACTTTTGAATCATTAATGCAGACCTTTTTGAATATTTATGCAGACCTTTTATATCCTCTGCATGTAGTCTCTTCATCCAAGCCATTAATATAGGTCATAAAGAGTTGAGGCCTCAGCACTGATCCCTGAAGAACTCTACTCATTAGTTTACCAACCTGAAAATGACCCATTTATGTTCACAGTTTCCTGTCGGTCTTGCAATTCTCTCTTAATGCTAACATCACTTCCAACATTATATATTTTCAATTTGTACAGGTAGTTCTCCTATGATGCAGAAGTTGTGTTCCCATGCAACACCATGTTGTAGAAAATCATACAATATACGTAATAGGGCCTTTGGGGAAAAAGGGTTGGGATGATCCACCAGAAATATCCGTAAAAACTGAAACAAAAATAGTAGTTAGCCTAACACAAATGATAGCACAGTCTAAGTAAATCTTTAAATAATATTTTAATGAAATGATACAGTAAATTAACACTTTAAAATGGGCGGCGCGGTGGCACAGTGGTTAGGACTGCTGCCTCTCAGCGCCAGAGACCTGGGTTCAATTCCCGACTCAGGCGACTGACTGTGTCGAGTTTGCACATTCTCCCCGTGTCTGCGTGGGTTTCCTCCCACAGTCCAAAGGTGTGCAGGTTAGGTGAATTGGCCATGCTAAATTGCCTGTAGTGTTAGGTGAAGGGGGTAAAGGTAGGGGTATGGGTGCGTTGTGCTTCAGCGGGTCGGTGTGGTCTTGTTGGGCCGAAGGGCCTGTTTCCACACTGTAAGTAATCTAATCTAAAAAAAAGACTACAGCATCGTATCTTTCATGAAGCTCTTCACCAGAAAACACCAACTGACCACATAATGCCAATGCAGAAGTCCAGTTCTCCTGAAGACTCTCCCCAGTTTGAAATAAGTTTTGAGCTAAGTTTCAAGACTTGCAGAGCTGATTGCATTCCTGTTTCAGCTGAACACACAATTTGCATTTTGCAGACGGAGGATCGTGAGGCTGCGTTTTGTTGTTCAGCTTGTGCTGGAGGTGAAATCACGTTTTAAAGAATCCACAATTTACAAATCATATTAAAACCAAATTGGGTTTAATAAATGCATGTTATAGGACTACTGGTACAGTAACCTTCCTTATCAAATGGCTTTTGGAAATCTAAATACATTACATCGAAGGTTGTCATTTATTCAGCTCTCAGGACTTGAGTGTGAAATACCATTTCCCTTTTTCAAAACAATATTAACTGCCTGATTTCATTCTGATTTTCTAAATATCTTGCTACTACCTCTGTACTACTAGATTCTAGAATGTTTCCAATGACAGGCGTTAAACTAACTAACCTAGATTTTCCTGGCCTCTGTGTCCCCCACTCCCCAAACTTCTTGGACAGAAGTGTTATATTTACAATTTTCCAAGCAACTGGGACCTTCCTAGAATCTAGGAAATTTTGGAAGATTATGACCTCTGCATCAATTTCTGTTCAAACTCTAGGATGCAGGTCATCAGGTCCAGGGAATTTGTCACACTTGAGCCACATCTGTATTCTCATTGTTTTAGTGGTAATAAGTACCTGCCTCCTTTTTGCATCATGATTTTTCAACTATTCTTGGAAGGCTTTTTGTCTCTTCCATTCTGAAAATGAATACAAAATATTTATTCAATTCCTATGACATTCCCTCACTTCCCCCGTCCCACTCAGTACTCACTTTAGCTCTCGTTTTGTATGTTTGTGGAAACTGTTAATTCTTTTTCTTTCTCGTGCTATAAATTCTTATTCTATTGCACACCCTTTCTCAACCTTTTACACAATCACTAATCTCCACACCATTGTATGCCTGTTCTGTCAATTTGTTACCGTCCTTAATTTATTATCCATAGATGGTGCATCCTTCTGGTAGAGCAATTCTCCTACAATGGAAAACATCTTTGAGAATGATGAAGTGTCTCCTAAAGGTCAGTCGTTGCAACTCCACTGTCTCACCTTTTAAACTATTTTCACAGTTCATTATTGGCATACTGGCATTTTGGCCTTAGGGTCTTTTAAGGCAGTAGTTATGGACCCACATTTCTCACACTTGTGTCCATAGTTAATCTTAACTCATTACACATTGAGATCCAAAATAACCTGGTCGTGACAAAGTTCTAGAACAGATTTAACACAGAGTGGGGGTATGAATGCATCCTTCAGGTTTCCTTTGCCAATTTGATTAGCTTTTGCGTTGATTGAAAACAAAGTCTTTAATGATTATTGTAGTACCCTTCTTGGAAGCTCTGATTATTTCTTTACACATACTCTGTCCTACTGTGTAATTATAGTACTACTCCTCCTAATGACAAGGAGCAAATCACTGTAGATGCTGTAATCTACTAAAAACAAAAAATGCTGGAGATCCCAGTGGATCAGAGCTCTAGACTCAACGTTAGCTTGCTTTCTTTCCATGGATGCTACCTGAATGACTGTGATCCCCACCAATGACCATTTACTTTGGCTAGGTCCTAACTCCATCAAAACTGATTCTACTACTTGATCTTCTAAACCAAAATAATTTCTTGTGGTTTTGAATTTTTTTGTTATTGCTGGGGCTAACCTACCATGTTTTTCTTCTGTGCTTCGTAAATGTCAAAAGCCCTTAAATTCAAGTTGCAGCATTGTTAACATTGCAGCTGTGTCATTGTCATATAATGTAATTTTTTTTAGTTTGTGCTAGCAATTCATTCCCATCTTAAGAATTTTGTGAGCATTCTGATGAAAAGCCTTTAATTCAGACTCTGTGCTATTATTTACTCTCGTCTTTATCAATATCATTACCTTACACTACATCCTAGTCCTTTCCTCTTTAATTTCTACATCTTTCATATGTACCATCCTTTCCAATATATTAAAGCTTCCAATATATTAAAGCTCTTTCTACAGAATTAGACCAAGTAAGACACTTTTGATTATTCATTTTTATATAAAATTGGAGCAGAAGTCCTAGTATTCAACAAGATTGTTGCTGATCAATTTGTGTTTTGAATTCCATATCCCTATCTATCCCCATTAACTTTTGGCTTCACTACCTTGAAAAAAAATCCATCTACCTACCTCTACATTGAAAATTTAACACTGTCTGCTTCCACCACATTCTTAAAGGTTAAAGGGTGACTTCGATGTTTATAAAATCATGAGGGGCATAGACAAGAGTGAATGGTAAGGGTCCTTTCCTAGAGTGGTCAAGTTCAAAACTGGGAGGCATAATTTTAAGGTGAGAAGAAAGTTTTGAAAAGGGCATGCGGGGAGAACAGTGATTTGCCAGAGGAAGTGGTGGATGAAGTACAGTTGCAATATTCAAAAGGCATTTTGATAGGTTACAAATGAGAAGGTTTTGGTGGAATATGGGCCAAATCCAGGTAGACAGGGATTAGTTTAGTTTGGGAACATGATCGGTACAGATTATGTGGTCTACTTCCATACTTAGTCATTATTACAAGCAAGGGAATTACCTATTGGTATTGTCAATTTCCTGAGCAATTCTCTTGGAGTCAACCTGATCCTGGTGTGCAACTCCAGTATACACTGCTCTTTCTGCTCATTGGAGTATCTGAGCCATATTTTTAGGGGTGGAAAAATTTGTTTTAATGGTTACTGGAATATTTGTTTTGATCTTTCATCTTGCTACCATTAGATGGCGCATTTTAACTGAAGCTGCTCAAACTCCTGATAAATACTTTATGACAAATTACACTACCTTCGATATAAATCTTAGAAACAACTTGGCCTGTTCCAATTCTAATTTCTAACGTAGAATTATGTCGAGCCATTACCCTGTGAGCAGTTTTCCCTAAATAAAGCTTTTTTTTGGAAAGCATGAGAAGAAAAGCTCTTGGCAAAATTAACAAATCCAAGCCAACAGTTTGGAGAATGTTAACATTTTAAAATAAACCTTTTAGAAGTATTAGGTGGTTACCACCAACCCATTTAATGGTTTAATTATAGCATGCTCTTCAAAGTTATCGTTTTGCAGTAACAGTAATTCGTAAGCACCCCTTTAACGTTCATGAACGTTTTTTATGAATATCATGATTCGTGATAGATAAAAGTAATATAGTTTGTGTTAGAAGCAGTCTTGGTGTGAATATTATCATTGTTGTGCAATTTGCATTATTAACATATCATTCAAATATCTGTAACATGGTGTTAAAAGATTTACCATAGAGCATTAATAAATAGAAACAGTATAATTGGAGAAACTCAAGTCTCATTGTATCCGTGGAGAGAGAAAGTTATCGTTTCGAATCCAAAGAGAACTCCTGAACTTTCACATTAAAATAAAATAAATATCTGCAGATACTGAAGACGTGAAACAAAATCAAAAGGCCTGGCAATGTCTGTGGAGACAATTCAGAACTGATTGTAGTGAGGAAAAGGTGGTATATGTGCTACTGATGGGGGGGGGGGGGTGGCGATGGAAGGAATAAGCAGAAATATGGAGATGGAGCTAGGAGAGATATTAATAAAACACAGAACTGTAGCTGTTGGACATCTGAAACAAAAATTAGAAATGCATGTTTTGAAAAATGGTTACTGGGGTCGAGTTAAATATCACACAAGGCTATAGTCAACAGGTTTATTTGTAAACACCAGCTTTCAGAGCGATGCTCCTTCCCCCCTGTCAACATGCGGTGCATGCTGGGAGGAGTAGCGGTCTTGGGCGGGGAGGTGGGGTTGCGGTGCATGCCGGGAGGTGGGGCGCCCAATTCCAGGGAGTTTGGGGCTGGCGATGCGTTGCATGCCGGGAGGTGTGGCGGCGGTGGTGATGCGGTGCATGCCGGGAGGTGTGGCGGAGGGTGGGGTCGTGATGCGGTGCATGCCAGGAGGTGTGGCGGCGGGGGCGGTGGGGATGCGGTGGGAGGTCGCTGACAATGGCGGCGGTGAGTGGTTCGTTGTCGGAGCTCTCGGAAAACTTTAACGGTTCCCTGTGCCGGAAATGCTCTGGTTTGGAGCGCGCGGCTGCCGCCGCTAAGTGGGTCCGTCTGAATGTCGGTGGCACCCGGTTCCTGAGCACCCGCCAGACTCTCTGCCGCGACCCCAAGTCATTCCTATATCGACTGTGCCAAGCCGACCCCGACCTGGATTCTGACAAGGTACTGGGGAAGAAAGGGATGGACTGAGACGGTGGGTGAGGAAGACCCTGCATTTTGGGCAGACGTTGGTCCCAGATAGGGTATACTGATTTAAAAATAAAACGTTCCTTAAACTTTCACCTAAAATGAGCGGATGTTTCAGTAATCTGGGGATTTGTGAATGATGTTAAAATCCCAAAACACCACCAACAATGGGGAAATTTTGATTGTGCTTATGTGCACCAGTTTTTGTATTCCTTTCAGTTGTTACCGTGTTGTATGTGCATACGATTCATTGCAACTTGTGAGATCAGCCATCACTCCATGTCAATAAGGGAATCTCAATTTCTAATTCAGAACGTAGGAATTCTTAATGTGTATGATTGATGGAATGTGATTTTTAGGAAAGGGCGTAACTGCAGGATTGATATTGCCTGCAGACACTGAGAATCCTCTCTCTTGACGAACCACAACATTAATCAATTGTTTAGCTTTTGATGTTATTAGTTGGCACTTTAAGGTACCTAACATGACTACAAGCCATACAAAATCCACAATTGAAAGAAATTTAGTTTAAAATGCTCCAGAATTTAACAAAAGTTTATTTCTCATAAAATATTCCCACTGTTTCTCCCACCAGATATTAACTGTGTGTAGTTTTCTACTGTTGTGCATGAGTTTGTGCTGGATATTACTTCTGTCACTCATTTTAGTGAATATGGTGAATTGCCTTGGCTGGTATTGCAACACAGCCCACTTACTGTAGTTTGTTTTGTTTTGGGACTTGAACAAGCACGCTGCTGGAGAGATTCTGTAATCTGTCACATTCCTGTGCTATTTTAGCATATAAACTAAGGAGGTTTATCTTGAATGTAATAATCTGTAAAAATGCATTCAAGTCAGCAATTTCATTTTGCATGATGACTTCCCTAGAGAATAGATATCCATATAGCCAGGATGATCCTGAGCTCAGTCCCTGCCCTGTACAGTACTTAGTTACTGATAACAAATGAGGTGTTGCAATTATCTTTGCTGCAGCAGAATATTCTGCAGCATCTGTCTCGGATGGTATGGACTGAACAGGGGAGACTGGACTGGGTTCTGATATCTGACAGTAATAACCATTTATTACACTTTTCAGATGCAAGTCAAGGGCCATGTTGGTACTGTACTCCACGATAAGTTGATATCTTTCAATAGTAGTAATTATTCTGAGCGTACATATTTAATGTAATTTGCATTTAACTGGATTTGGTTGAATTTCACAGCTGCATTTTTGGTGTGTCTGGAAGCATGTTATTTTACCATGTTAAAGGAGTGGTATAGTTGATTGCAGTGCTCAATATCTTGTAAATCAATCCTGAGCACAGCGACACTTGAAGCTATTTTTCCATTGACTTTGTTTTATTGTGGATTGTGCATTGAATACTTGTCTGCTAACCAATCTTTCACACTCTGGAATGATGTCTGTGCTGTCTCCTGATAAAGTTCTGTAACTTGAGATGCTATATAACAGATTTTTTTGGGGTGCATTTGTATTAGCAGCTAAATGATGAGAAGTTGAGATTATCCATTGTTACAGATGTTTGAATCAATGTCCCATGAACACCAATGTTTGCAGTCTTTCAATCAACAATCTTTCAATCTCTTCTCTGCTTTTCTCCCTGTTGGTAGTAATTGTGCTGTATTGCATCCAATAGTGCAGGTAGACACGAGCTTGTAGAAGCTGAATTTCTGGGTCCATTTATCCATGACCGAGAGACCAGTGAAACTGTAATGCTAAAAGTGAAATATAGCTGGAATATTAGTCAACTTAATAAGCAGCACGCTGGCACAGTGGTTAGCACTGCTGCCTCGCAGCGGCAGAGACCCGGGTTCAATTCCTGTCTCAGGCAACTGACTGTGGAGTTTGCACGTTCTCCCTGTGTCTGTGTTGATTTCCTCTGGGGCTCCCTCCCACAGTCCAAAAATGTGCAGGTTAGGTGAGTTGGCCATGTTAAATTGCCCGTAGTATTAGGTGAAGGGGTAAATGTAGGGGAAAGGGTCTGGGTGGGTTGTGCTTCGGCGGGTTGGTGTGGACTGGTTGGGCCGAAGGGCCTGTTTCCACACTGTGGGTAATCTTAATAGAGTAGATGACAGCCATTTATTCTGGTTCATTGGTCAAGCCATTGCCTCAAGCAGTCAGAGTCAAACTGGCAGTTAGCTGTCAATCATCATTAACTGACATATTTTTCATATACCTGAACGTCATAAACGTCGATTTTCCTGCTCCTCGGATGCTGCCTGACCTGTGCTTTTCCAGCACCACACTAATCCATATTCTTCAGTGGCATTGCATCTACAAAGCAGAGTCCACTTGCCAACCAAATCAGCACACTTTTCAGATAGTATAAATGCTGCTTTCCCTTTGCATTGGTATTCGTACAAATTGTTCTTGCATGAGACAAAAACTTTTGTCTTCATTTTTAGCAATACTAAGGGTGAAATTATAGAGATTAGTGATCATTAGCTGTATGTAACTTCCTTAACAATCTAACCTACATTTTTTAAGTAATGTCATCTTGTTCCTGCCTCAATCGAAGCAAAATGCTCAGACAGTATAGTTGACCTCCATCTTTATTCCGGGCCCTGGAGGGAGAGAGAACAATCGCCCATGTGCACAGAGACATAAGTTCTCGGTCTTCTGTAGAACAGTAGTTTCTTAATAAATTATGTTGTCGTTTACAGGGAGGAGCATCCAGATAAGGCAAAGTACGTATTGATTGGGTGACCATTACAATTGATGAGTGTCAATAGCAAAGATTAAGCCATCTGGCGTTACACAATGAATGCTCTTAACCTTAACTGGCTTCATGTCATAAATACTTTTCACCTTGTTAAACTGACCTTACATGCTGAATGTGTCCAATATTGTTAAATGGCTCTACAAAATGAATGCTTTTCCACCTTGTTAACCCATTATCATTGCCTCCAAAACCCCATTGTTAACTGCAGGTTATCTAATCTTAGTCATACTCAGCTGAACCTCTTGTTTCTCAAACCGTAACTCTTTCCCTACCTGCTCACACCCAATACACATTCTCATTAGTTATTCACTTCAGTTGTGTGGACTTCTCAAATCAAGTTTTATAACCATCACAATGCGTTGAGCTGTTTCAGTCATCCTCGTGTTATTAGGTTTAGTTAGTTTGATTTCCATTTGAAAACTCTAATCAGATGGGAACAAAAGCCCACAGAATATGGCATTTTACCCATCCAAATTTTACCTTTAATTTCATTCACTTGTCAAGTGACAATACGTCTATCCCGTTAAGCACTATAGTTTCAACTGATGTTTGTAGCTGTCTTTATGTCAGAGAGGTTTCCAAGTTTTTCAGCATGGTTGATATATTGCAGTTGCTGTCACCATGAAATTCCCACAAGTTTTTTAAAAAAAGAAGTGCTTCCATCAAAAGATCTTTTGCTGATGCAAGGCAAGTAAGTTAGTGATAACTCAGGAAGAAGCCTGACTGAAATTTCATTGCTAGTATTATCTGTTGTACTGGAACTTGTGTTCTAAGCACTATCCCAAACAAGAAATGTATCTGATAGCACCTTTTATTAATGCTAAGAAGGAAATGGGAAACCTGAAGCGAGAGAGTTAAGCTGAAGGTGACACAGTGGTTAGCACTGTGGCCACACTGCCACGGTCCCAGGTTCAATTCCAGCCTCGGGAGACTCTGTCTGTGTGGAGTTTGCGCATTCTCCCAGTGTCTGCGTGGGTTTTCTCCGGCTGCTCTGGTTTCCTCTCACAGTCACAAAGATGTGCAGGTCAGGTGAATTGGCCATAGTGTTAGGTGCGTTAGTCAGAGGGCAATGGGTCTGGGTGGGTTACTCTTCAGAGGGTTGGTGTGGACTGGTTGAGCCGAAGGGCCTGTTTCCACACTGTAGGGAATCTAATCAAAAGCTAAGTCTGAAAGATGAAATGGCAACTCAATGGTTTTGGGGGAGAAGCACAAAGCATTGCCATGTTGTGATAGAAATGATGAAACACTGGAGAATTACTAAGACTTTATCATACTAAAGTTACAAGCCCACTCTGCTGCCATTCTGTACATGCTTAATGTCAGTCTGCTCAGTGAACTATCTGATTGTGAGTCAGTTGTATGTTTTTGAACAGATTGATGTTTCATTCCTAAAACTAAATGCTTGCAACAAATATTTTCTTTATTTGAAAAGTTCAAAGTTTGCTTGGTCTATTTGAATCATACAGTTGTTTCCAAACTTAATGTGATGTTTGAAGTCACATGTTTGATTTATTTTGAAGCTACATTACCAAGGTCATACATTCTGATTAGTAGCCAGGCTACATCACTGCAGGAGGCATCTATTTAATGGAAAACATATACAGGCCAGCGAGAATTCAGGTGGTTTGACAATGTTCAATGAATGTCATTTACCAGTCATTGAAGCAGGGGTATAATTGCAATGTGCAGGAAGGCAAGACAAAAAAGGAGAAAGGGGAAATAAACTTCATCGCTTATAACCAGGTTTACATTTCAGATGAGCTGATCCTTTGGAATGTAGGAGACCAAGGATATTATATCAACAGTAAACGGTCTGTTAGAATTTCTGCCTGTGTTGTAGTTGGTCCTTGTAGGATCACTACCCTTGCATTTTCTTGAGCAACATTATGGATGAGATTCAGTTTGGAAAAAACTTTTTTTTTGTCTCTGAGGGTTCATGCAAGTATTTCACTGATCATTCTTGATGTAGTCATTGAGGACTACAGTAGAGGAGAAAAAAGGCCCTTCTATCCGTTGAGCCTGCGCCAGTCAAAAACAACCACTTAACTATTCTAATTCTATTTTATGGCAGTGGCTCAGAGCCTTGCATGCCTTGGCGACACAGGTAGGCATCTAAGTGCTACTTAAATGTTATGACGGTTTCTGATTCTACCACTCTTAGAGGGCAGTGAGTTCCAGATTCCCCTCACCTTAAACCTGTGCCTCTTTTCTCCCCCCCCCCCCCCCCAACCTTGATTTCTCCACCAAGGGGAACAAACTTGCTTCCTGTCCACACTGTCTGTGCCCCTTTTATAATTTTATGCCTTTCAATCATGTCCCCACACTGTCCCTCTTACTCCCATGGAATCACTGTCACTCTATCCAATCTCTCTTCAAAACTAAAACGCTCCACACACAGGTAACATCTTGGTAAATCCTCTTTGGACCTTTTCTGGTGCAATCACATCTTTCCTAGAATGTAGATTGCAGAACTGCACACAGTACGTTTGCTGTGACCTAACTAACTTTTGTACAGTTTAAGCATAGCCTCCTTGCACTTAAATTCTCTGCCTTAGCTAATAAAGGCAAGTTTATCTCCTGCCGCCTTACCCATTTTATGTACCTGCAACCTTAAGGGACCCATGGACATGAATACTAAGGTACTTCTGATTCTCAGTATTTCCCAGGATCTTATTCCCTTTTTTGTTTGTCTTGCTCAAGTTTTCTTTTACAGGGTTAAAAATAATGTTTGTTTAATCCAGAGAGTACATGAAGCAGCGTGTGTTATAGGACTATAAATGGGTATCTGAATTTGAATGCATGCAGCAAGCAGGAAATCCTGCCCCCCTGTGAGCTGTGGAGTCCACAAATTCCTTCCTCAATCCCTTCTTTTCTTTGCTGATGAAGAGGTTGCAATAGAAACCAACCATATTTACAAAAAAAAAGCTGTCTCCGACTTTATGGAAGGTCGGGAAGATGTAGTGAAGAGCAAGACATAGAACAAGTCAGTTATAAAAAAAATTTGTCAATTCTGTTGTGGAGAACATTTAGAGCAGATTGGATTAGGAAAAGAAAAATGTTTTGGTTGCTGGAAATACTTAGTAGAGAGAAAAGCATTAATGTTTCGGCCTTTGGATTCAGCACTGATATCAGTACTTTGAGATCATAACTACTGTATAACTACTTTATTGACAGCAAGTTGATGTCATAATTCTCTTTTTTTTATTTCCACCATAAATCTTTGTATGACATCATCGTCAGTCCTTTTGGTCATTGAAGTAATTTCTGCCTTTTGCAGATCTTACCATCGTTCTTCCTCTCTCCTTCCATCTCTGTTCATTCTTAAAGTTGTTTTTCCTTTATGTTTTGCCTGTTTAAGGGGAATTATCGCTAGACTATTAGCAATTTGCCAAACGTAGTAGGACCCAGGTTTGAATTTCACCATGACAATTGGTGGAATTGGTATTCAAGAAGAAATATCTGGAATTAAAAATCATGACTGTTGGAAAAACCCATCTAAATCACAAATGTTCTTCAGGGAAGGGAATCTCGGGTAGGCTGGCCTAAATGTGACTGCAGACCCACAGAAATGTGATTGACTCTCAGTTGTCCTCTGAAATGGTCTGGCAAGCCAATCAGATGTATCAATCAAGTTGAAATCTAAACAGAGAAATGAAACAGATGGACCACCTAGCATCAATCTAGGCACCAGTAAAGACAATGGTGGAAACGGCACTGTTGACCCTGCAAAAGCCCTCCATGGTGACAAAATTTGGAAGAGCTGTCTCTCGGGTTAATCAAACAACAGCCTGACTTAGTCATAGACACGGAATCGTGCTTCACAGAAAAAGTTGCAGTCAATGGCATCATCCTTGAATATATTCTGTCCCACTGGTGGAGGCGGTGGCACAGTGGTATACAGTCAGGAAGGAGTTTCTCAGCATTGACTGATCTCTTGTGGCTTCAGGTTAAATGTGGGCAAGGAAGCCACCTGCTGATTACCACATACTGTCCTCATTTTGCTGAAGAACCAGTATACCCATATGTTAGCAGCGCTTGGCAGTACTGAGAGTGGCAAGGGTGCAAAACGAACTCTGGGGCATTTCAATGTGTCTTGGCAGCAGCACCACTGATCAAGCTGGTCAAGTCCTAAAAGATATTGCTGCAATACTGGTTCTGCAGCAAGTGGTGAGGGAACCAACAAGAGGGAAAAACATATTTGACCTCATCCTAACCAATCTGCTAAATGCAGATGCACCTGTGCATGAAAGTATCAGAAAGAGTGACCATCGCACAGTCCTTGTGGAGACGAAATCCCACCGGCACATTGAGAATACCCTCCATCATGTTGTGTGGACCACATTGGGGCAGACGTTGTGCAGATCTATCAGGTCAAGACTGGACATCCAGGAAGCCCACTGGGCTATCAGCAGCAGAATTATACACCAGCACAATCTGCAACCCCATGGCCTAACATATTCCCACTCAGCCATTGCCATCCAGCCAGGGAATCAGCCAATGCTCAATAAAGAGTGCAGGATGACATGTCAGAAGCAACACCAAGCAAACTTATTTGTATTTCAATCAGCATAAGAAGCAAGTGACCCCACAACAAATGGATCACATCCAAGTTCTGCTCCAACCAGTTGTGAATTGCGGACGTTTGAACAACTTACTGGTGGAGGCCACTCCACAGGTATCCACGTCCTCAGTTAGGGAATAGCACAGTGCTTTAGTACAAAAGGGAAGACTGAAGCATTTGCATCTTCAGCCAAAAATGCTGATCCATCTCGGCCTCCTTCAGTGGTCCCCAGCATCTCAGATACCAATCTTAAGCCAATTTGATTTACTCCCACTTGATGTCAAGATACAGTTGGAGGCACTAGGTAGTGCAAAGGCTCTGACCCTGACAATAGTTCTGACAATAGTTCTGACAATAGTTCTGACAATAGTTCTGACAATAGTTCTGACAATAGTTCTGACAATAGTTCTGACAATAGTTCTGACAATAGTTCTGAACACTTGTGCTTCAGATCTTGCAACTCTTTTGGTCAAGCTATTTCAGTGCACTTTCAACACTGGCATCTGCCCAACAATGTGGAAAATTATCCAGGTATGTTCTGTACACAAAAAGACAGGCAAATCCAACCTGGCCAAGTAATTGCCAGATCAACCTACTCTTGATGATCAATAAAGTAATGGAAGGCATCAGCAACAGTGCTATCAAGCAGCACCTGTCAGCAATTACCTGCTCAGTGATGCCCTGTTTGGGTTCTGCCAGGGCCACTCACCTCCTAGCCTCCTTACATTTTTGGTTCAAACATGGACAAAAGAGTTGAATTCCAGCAATGAGATGAGAGTGATAGCCCTTGAATTAAGACTGCATTTGACAGAGTGTGGCTTCAAGGAGGCCTAGCAAAACTGTAATCAGTAGGTATTGGGGCAGACTGTCCATTGGTTGGGATCAGACCTGGCACACAGTAAGATGGTTGTAGTTTTTGGAGGTCAATCATTTCAGTTCCAGGACATCTCTGCAGGAGTTCCTCAGCGTAGTCCCGTAGGCCCAACTATCTTCGATTCATCATAACCTTCCGTCCATCATAAGGTCAGAAATAGGGATGTTTGTGTAATCGATTATCAGTGTGTGGGGAGGCGATGGCCTAGTGGTATTATTACTGGACTATTATTCCAGAAACCCAGAATAATATTCTGTGGACCTGTGTTTGAATCCAGACATGGCAGATGTGGAATTTGAATTCAATTTTTTAAAAATCTGGAATTAAGAGTCAACTAATAGCCATGAGACTGTTGTCAATTGTTAGAAAAACCTGTCTGGTTCACTAATGTTCTTTAGAGAAGGAAATCTGCCATCTTTACCTGGTCTGGTCTACATGTGAATCCACAGCCACAGCAATGTGGTTGACTCTCAACTGCCCTCTGAACAGCTTAGCAAGCAATTCAGTTGTATTAATTTCTAGAAAGCCACGACAAAGAAATGAAACCAGACAGACCACCTGGAATCGACCTTGAAACCGGAAAAGACAACAGCAAAAACATAAACCACCCTGTTAACCTTGCAGAGTCCTCCTTCCCAACATCTGGGGGCTAGTGCTGAAACTGGGAGAGCAGTCTCAGACTAGTCAAGCAACAGTCTGACATAGTCATTCTTAAGGAATCATACCTTGACAGATAACACCCCACACACCATCATTACCAGCCTTAGATATGTCCTGTCCCACCGGCAGGACAGACCCTGCAGACCCCGTGGCGGCACTGTGGTATGCAGTCCAGAGGGAGTTACACTACGAATCCTTGACATCAACTCAGGACCCCATGGAGTCTCATGGGTTCAGGTTAAACATGGGCAAGGAAGTGACTTATTCATTACCACATATTGTCCTCCTTCAGCTGATGAATCAGTATTCCATGTTGAACAACACTTGGAGCAAGCACTGAGCGTGGTAGGAGCGCAAAATGTACTGTGGTTGGGGATTTCAAAGTCCACCACCAAGAGTGGCTCGGCAGCAACATTACTAATCGAGTTAGTTGGGTCCTAGAGGATATAACTGCGAGACTGGGTCTGCAGCAGGTGGTGAGGAAAAAAACATACCTGACCTCATCTTAACTAATCTGCTAGCTGCAGAAATATCAGTCCATGACAGTATAGGTAAGAGTGACCATTGCACTGTCCTTGTGGAGACAAAGTCCTGCCTTCACATTGAGAATAACCTTCATCCTGTTGTGTGGCACTGTCACCATGCTAAGTGGGACAGACTTCAAACCAATCTAGCACCTCAAGACTGGACATCCATGAGGTGCTGTGGGCCATCAACAATCTGCAACCTCATGGCCTTGCATCTCCCTCACTTAACCATTACCATCAAGCCAGGGGATTATCCCTGATTCAATGGAAAGTGGAGAAGGGCATGCCAAGAGCAGCATCAGGCATACCTAAAAATGAGGTGTCAACCTGGTGAAGCCACCAAACAGGACTACTTGTGTGCTAAACGCATAAACAGCAAGTGATAGACAAACCTAAGCGATTTCATAACCAACGGATCAGGTCTGAGCTCTGCCATCCTTCCACATCCAATGTGAATGGTGATAGACAATTAAACAACTCACTGGAGGAGGAGGCTCCACAAATATCCCCACCTTCAAAGATGGAGGAGCTCAGCATATCAGTGCAAAAGATAAGGCTGATGCATCTGCAGCAATTTTCAGTCAGAAGTACCGAGTAGATGATCCATCTCTGGCTCCTCCAGTGGTCTCCAGCATCACAGATACCATTCTCCAGCCAATTTGATTTACTCCATGTGATATCAAGAAATGACGAGAGGCAGTGGATAATGCAAAGGAATGAACCCTGATAACATTCTGGCAATAATACTGAAGACGTGTGTTCCAGAACTTGCCGCTCCCCTAGCCAAGCTCTTCCAGTACAGTTACAACACTGGCATTTACCTGACAATGTGGAAAATTGCCCTGGTATGTTCTGTACACACAGCAGGACAAATCCAATCTGGCCAATTACTACCTAATCTGTCTTCTCTCCATTATTAGTAAAGTGATGGAAGGGGTCATCAGTGCTATCAAGCAGCACTTACCTGCTCAGCAACAACCTGCTCAGTGACACCCAGTGCGGGTTCCGCCGGGGTCACTCAGTTGCTGATCTCGTTGCAGCCTTGATTCAAATGTGAACAAATTAGCTGAATTCCAGAAGTAAGATGATAGTGACAGCCCTTGACATCAAGGCTGCATTTGATTGAGTATGTCATCAAGAAGATCTGGCAAAACTGGAATGAGGGGTAATGGGGGCAAGCACTCCACTGGTTAGTGTCATACCTGGTACAAAGGAACGTGGGCGTGGTTGTGGACGGTCAGTTATCTCAGCTCCAGGACATCACTGCAGGGATTCCTCAGGGTTGTGTCCTAAGCCCAACAATCTTCAGCTGCTTCATCAATGACCCTTTCTCTGTCATAAGGTCATATGTGGGGATGTCCGTTAATGATTGTACAATGTTCAGCACCATTCGTGATTCCTCAGATACTGAAGCAGTCCGTGTCCAAATGCAACAAGATCTGTACGGTATCCAGGTTTGGGCTGACATGTGGCAAGTAACATTCATGCCACACAAATGCCAGACAATGACCATCACCAATAAGAGACACTCTAACTACCACCTCTTGACATTCAACGGTATTGCCATCACTTGAATTTCCCACTGTCCATGTCCTTTGATTACCATTGACCAGAAACTCAACTGGACTCAACACACAAACGCAGTGGCTACAAGAGCAGGTCAAAGCCCGGGGATACTGTGGCTAGTATCTCACCTTGTGACCCCTCAAAGTCTATCCCCCATCTCCATGGCACACGTCAGGAGTGTGAGGGAATCCTCCCCACTTGTCTGGATAAGTGCAGCTCCAATAACACTAAAGAACCAAGCAACCTGCTTCATTGGCACCATACCTACAAACATTCAATCCCTTCACCACTGGTGCTCACTAACAGCAGTGTGCACTATTTAAAAGATACCCTGCAGAAATTCACCAAAGATCCTGAGACCGCACTTTCCAAACTCACAACCACTTCCACCTCGAAGGACAAGGGCAGCAGGAACTTAGGAACACCACCACCTGCAAGTTCACCTCCAAGCCACTCACCACCCTAACTTGGAAATGTACCACTGTTACTTTACAGTTGTTAGGTTAAAATCCTGGTATTCCCTCTCTCCCGCCATTGAGTCAACCCACAGCAAGTGGACTGCAGCGATTGAAGAAGACAGCTCACTATCACTTCTTGAGGGCAAATAAAGATAGGCTCAGTGCTGGTCTGCCAGCGATGCCCAAGTCCACTAAATGAATTTTTTAAAAATGGTCAGCACTATTCGCATTTCATCTGATAATGAAGCAGCCCATGTTAAAATACAGCCAGATCTGGACAATGTCCAGCCTTAGGCTGCAAAGTGTCGAGTAACATTCATGCCATGCAAGTGCCAGGCAATGACCAAACCACCAAAAGACAATCTAACCACTGCCCCATGACATTCAATGGTGTTAACCATCGCGAGGCTAGGAGTACTGTTGTGAGTAACTCTCAACCTGACTCACCAAAAACTGTTCGTTATCTCCAAGACACAAGTCGGGAGTATGATGGGATCTGCAAGAAGCACTTCAGAAATTCACCAAAGATCCTTAGCATCTTCCAAACCCATCACCTCTTCCGTGTAGAATGACTAGACCAGCAGACATGGGATCACCACCACTACCATCTCACCAGCCTCCAAGTCACTTTCTGTTCTGACTTGGAAATATATCACTGTTCCTTCAGTGTTGATGGGTCACAATCCTCGAAATCGCTCCCTAAGGGCTTTGTGGATCAACCTATAGAAGGCAGCGTATCACTACCATTTAAGGGCAAAAATGGACAGGTGATAAATGCTGGCTAGTCAGTGACACCTGTGTCCCACAAGTGAATTTAATTGAACATTCTGACAAAGATTCGTGAGGCCAAAGTGTTCTGTTTCTATTTGCAGAGTATCGCTAATGTTTCCTGTCTTGGAATAAGGAAGCTGTAAGTAGTGAATACAATAAGTTAGCTATCTGTCTACCACACTGGCTTGAAATTAACTTGCAAGAATGCAGTCGTAGACATCTGGTTCCTTTATTACGGCACAGTTGGAAATCCATGTAGGAAATACTATAAGTCCTTGCAATCTTTATTTAACAATTACCAATTTTTGATCCTTTCATCACACATAAAGAGTAAGTCAAATGTGACTTGCCATATAAAAGGAAAGCTTCAATTCCAGATCATGACATTGAGCATATATATCAGGTATGAGCAGGTAGGGAAAGAGTTAATTTTTGAGTTGTGTGAAACTAGGTTCAGCCGAGCATGACTCAGATCAGATAAGAACTTGCAGTTAACAATGTGTTAACAAGGTGGAAAAGCATTCATTATGTAGAGCCATTTACCGGTATTGGAAGCATTCAGTATGTAAGGTTAGTTTAACAAGGTGAAAAGTATTCATTACGTGAAGCTAGCTAAGGTTAAGAGCATTTATTGTGTAACACCAGATGGCTTAATCTTTGCTATTGACTCTCACTGATTGTCAATATGTATGTTGCCTTATCTGGATGCTCCTCCATGTAAGGGTTTTGCTTTGTCATCCCATTTCCCCATCTCAGTCAATGTAATTTGACTTAAGTCCTGGGAAGTGTTATCTGTGAGTTGCACCTTGTTATTGCTCTGTTAAAGGTTCCTTACCCTGTGGTGAAAACTGTGTTCTGGAATATGATTCATCACTGCCAAGTATTTGGTGAATTGAATGCGTGGTAGAAATAATACACTTGAAGCTTGTGGCAAAGCAAGTGAGTAATGTGTAGAACTGGTACTAGTTCAAGCCTCTGATTAATATTCCTTCCTGATTGTAGGAGATTTTGCATCAAGGTTCAAATCATTTCATAATGATTTTTAAAAACTTACTTTTTCTTCATTTATTTTGATGGTTGCCAACTGAAATCCTTCACCGCTAAGCGTAAGGAGAGCTAGGTCTGGAATTTTAGCAAGACAGAAAGAGTGAAGCTAAATTGAGGGCTACAGTATCCAGAAGAATGTAGACAGAATAATTATGCATCTTTGAAGCCCAGTGATTAACCAACCAGCTTGTGACATGATTTGTTCAGATTATATGCAGGCATAGTTTTGACTATGCAGTTTTCAAATTAACACTGCTATTTCTGCAATGCAAAGTATTGTTTTTATGATGTGTAAAGAAAGACCTCTGTTATTCAATTTGGTCAGGTAAGTGCCACCTTTTTGAAATGTAACTGAGCTCTGTAATGGGTACATGCAGCTACATGTTAATGGGTGTTTGTGAGTATTATTCAGCTGTGAAAGGCATCCACCAGTGTAGTTAGGTTACAGCATCTGAAAAGAAATAGGCTACTTAAAGGCTACAACCATTAATTAGAGCTAAAGAGCTGAAAGACAACATGATTTTAATAAAATCAAAGCAGTGCAGGAGAGAAGTGAAGAAATGAGATAACATTGACTGTGTACTTTGGTACATTGCTCAAATAAAGAAATAGGTGGATTTTCCTTTGGGCAATGGAAGTAACAATATTTTCATTTGAAAATAAAAATGTGTAAATAGTTATTGCAGTGGCAAATAGGAAGAAGCTGAAAGTTATGCATGGAACACCTGTAAATTTAGTGCTCAGTTGAAATGTCAAATTGCTCACTTATTAAAAAGTTTAGGCTGGGAGAGTGGATTCAGATTTGAAATTGAGGACACCAGGATTTCTCTGCCAGCTGTGTTCTGTTATGATTGTCTACCTCAGTGTCCCACAGACAGAGATGTCTTCTACTGTAGAGCAAACAGAGCTCTGTGTTTAAGGTCCTAAATTGCTAAAGTCAATGCCCAGTTGGGGGCTGTATGAATGGAAATATAAAATGCTGTAGCTGGAACTTTTGTTCGCCTCTGGATGACTGAAAATTGGGAAATAAACAACAGGACCCGTGGACAGTGTGAAAGTTTCCCAACATAGCTGAGATTGTACTGAGTAGTGAACGTGATGTACTTAACTTAAATCTCACAGTTTTTGCAGTACTTAATGGTGCTTTAGCAGATGAATGTAACGGTCTTGCATTACCTCTGTAAGGTTAGGTTGGTAGATGAAACAATTTGCAGTTGTTTGGTGCTAGATGTTATAAATATTGGATTTTATTTGGGAAATGTGAAGGCTGATGGATGGAAGATGAGAATGGAAATGAATCTGCTGAGGGATTCTTGAGTTATTGACTGTATGTTAACAAGGATGGATTACTGGTAGGAGTAATTGAAGACCAAAGAGTTTTGGATATTGAAGAATATTGGTTGATGTGCAGTCTTTGATATTAGGATTACTATTAAGGCTTGAGGATTGTGAAATGGTGCTTAATTTGATTCTGTGTCTAAGTATATTTGTGTGCATTTGCCTTAATACTTAATCTGAGACATTTCAGGTTCTGCAAATCCAATATACAGCATTAACCTGATTTTAACAACTTTGGTTTTGCAAGTAGAATATTCTTGCATCCGGGCGGCCCAGTGGAATGAGGATTAACTAAGACTGTTAAAAGCTACTTGCTTGGTTATGAGTGTGGTGGGAATTTTTAGCCATTGAGTAGAATCTTGCTGAAACATTTTGGGCAACAATTGGGAGTCAAGCTACATGAGGCTTTGAATTTTACATATAAAATAGCTTATATTTTAGGAAAGACCTGTTTTCTGTGACTTTTTTTTTAGAAGTGTTAGCATTTTTAGTTTAATTCCTCTTTGTAAACTTTAAGTCAGCTGATTTGTGTTTTGCTGCTTTGTCATAGATTTTGCTTTTGAAGTTTCTTGCTATTCTTATGGTCTCGCTCTGTTAGTTTGGCATTCTTTTCTCACTCAGTGGTGTCAAGTGTTGATGCTTTGATGACCATCCCCATTTAACTAGTGACTTCTGTTGTGTGCATTTGAGAGAATTCTGGGTGAGATCCAAATTAAGTTTGCTTTGGATACTTTCCACAATTAAATCCTGTTGCTGACTCAATTTGTTTTCATGAATGTCACTTGTCGTATTGGGAAATATCGGTGTGTAAATGTTTTCACTCAGCTTTCAATAAAGGTTATTATTATGATCAGCAAGGTAGACATTGTGTTTTAAAACTTACATATCTAGTTAATTCCTGAAAATAGACTATTTCATTTGAGATTAGGGAACTTGTAGTTCATTTCTATTTTATGGAATTTGTCAAAGTGGATGCATCCAGATACGTTGGTCTGCTAAAAAACGCAGATCACTGGTTGGTTGCAACAAGTATATTCATTGTACCAGCAGTCTGGCTTCCTTAATCTGAAAGAGTTCTTGGTCAGTAATTTGTATCACATTCGTCAGATCTTTTAATCAACTAACCTGGGAGTCAAAACCAAAACTTAGTTAGATACAAACATTCATATTCCTTGCTGCACATGTGGTGAAGGTGCTCCAGGGAGGGAGTTACAGGACTTTGGCCCAACACTGAAGAAGGAAGTCATATGTTTCCAAGCTGGAATTATATATGTATTGGATAACTTGGTTCCCAAGCATCTGTTGTCTTTTGACCATCTTGGCGGTAGAGATTATGGACGTGGACAATGCAAACAAAGCCTTGGCAAATTGCTGAAGGGAATCTTGTCGATGGAAAGCCCTACAGCCACTATACTATATTCTGCTAGAGGAAATGAATGCTTGAAGTGGTGGGTCAGTGCTAAACAAATGGGCTATTTTGTTCTGGGTATTGTCAAACTTATGTGCTATTGGATCTGCAGACAAGTGGGAGATTATTCCATCACGCTGCTGGCATGCTTAAAGATGGTGGGACAGGAAGTGGGATACTCTGTACTGTTCTATTCTCAGCCTTACTTTTCAGACAAAAGTATTTGTAACTAGTCTGCAATGCTAAGCTCTGGTGTGTTAATAGAAATTCAATGTTAATTCAGTTGAATGTTATTTGTTGGGGCAGCATTTCCTGGAATTTGTGACACACTATATCTCATAATTATCAACCCAACCTGAGTGTCTGGATCTTATTGCACATGAGCAAATAAAGGTGAAAACCTAGTGATGATATTGATAGACTATTAATGTCCAGGGTAATGTTCTGGACAAGGTTCAATTCCCGCTATGGCAAATGATGGAATTTGAATTCAATTCAAAAGAAATTTGGTTCACTCATGCCCTTCAGGAAAGAAAACTGCCATCTTGACTTGTCTGGCCTACATGTGACCCCAGACACTTAATATGGTTGACTCTTAACTGTCATCAGTGCAATTAGGCATGGGCACTAAATGCTGGCCAAGGCTGCGGTGTCCATATCCTGAGAATGAATAAAAAGGGCCTTTTTTTTATTTGAGAGGTTGCGAATGGAATTCAAAGCAGTAATCATCAGTGAACCACTCCACTTTTAACCTTATGGAGTGAAAGTTGTTTTTCTAAGCAGCTGAAGTTGATTACTTCCAGTACACCGTCATGAGGGACTCTTAAAGAAATGTGCTGGGTATGAAGTGATTGGCACTCAACACCCTCCATCATTGCGCTATGAATGATTCCAACCAGTGGAATTTCCCCCAGTTCTCATTGACTTCAGTTTTATAAAGGCTCCTTAATGCCAAATTCTGCAAACTGCAGTCATGACACCAAGGACGATTTGGATTGTTTGTCTATTTTTGGATCTAGTTTATAATGAGCTCATGTAATAAGGAGCCGCATTGTTCTGGCACGCTGCAAATTGCACATCAATGTGTAGGTTTTTGCTGAGTACATGCTGCTTGATAACACTCAACAGCACCTTCCACCACTTTTCTGATGATTCAGAGTAGAGTGATAGGTAGCAATTAACAAGATTAAATTTATCCTGCTTTTTGCAGAAAGGGTATACTGTGTGAGTGCCAGCTTCCTTGGTTAGGTACCAATTTTTGCGCTGTATTGGAACAATTCAAACATATTGGTATCTGAAGTGCCATCCCTGCTTAATGCATGATTGTTGGTCCCTATATGTTTTTCTTTTTTTTTGCTACATTGGACCATTCATTCTCTAGAATTTAGCAGAAGGACTTTACAGCCTAATGTGCTGCTACCAAACCATGCAAACTGAGAAAGTCCAGAATTGTTAGCTGATCTCAAAATTGGAGGGCGATGCAGCAAAATCCTGTTCAGTGCCACGAGGAAGAGAAAAATCAGGTTGACTTTGACTAACTGTCATAATGAGTACTGTGAGAGGGTAACTGACAGATGGATTTGGTTCAGTAGTAGTACTACTCTTCCCCAAGGCCTCTTAAATGATTAAGAACATTAGAAATGGGAGCAGGAGTAGGCCAACAAACATTTACTTTTTCTCCATTTTCCTGTTCTCATCACAAAAACCATTCATTATCCGTGTTTCATTCTTGATGACTGAGCAACCATAGGCAGTACGCAAAAGAAGTACAAAAGTATCCAACCTTGAGTGTTGAAATTTCGTAGTATTTCAGTAGTAAATTATTGGCTGCCTCATCTTCTAGATTTTGCATGACAAAAGATATAGCTTTGCACCATCCATCCTGTCAACCCTTCTCCAGAATTTTGTCCATATCACTGAGATTGCATCTCGTTCTGCTAACTCCTGAGAACTTGGGCCCATTCTCTTCAATGTCTCATTAGAAATGCTTCTCTTTCAAGAAATCAATATTGAGCCTTTATGTATCCTCTTTAGGTAAAGAGACCAAAACTACACACTACTCCATTTGAGGTCTCAAAACATTCCTTTCTAAATGCAGCAGATTTATTTTCCATTGTATCATATACCAATTAAAATGATGCAATGATTCAATATTTGCTTATCTAATTACTTTCTGTACTTCCATGCTGAGTTTGTGCTTTATGTCCAAGAACTACTAAATATCTGAGTGCCAATATTTTAGTTGCTCACAGTTAGCAAAAGAAAAGTGGCTTATTTCATATTAAATCCACATTATATTGCACCGCCATGTTCTTGTCCCCACTAATTTCCTTCACAGCTGACTTGTTCCTGAATATTGTATCATAGCAAACTTGAATGTTGTTTCCCCCAATTTAAGTCATAGATTCATACAGCATACCCTTCCGTCTGACCATAGAGTCCTAGAGATGTACAGCATGGAAATAGACCCTTCAGTCCAACCCGTCCATGCTGACCAGATATCCCAACCCAATCTAGTCCCACCTGCCAGTACCTGGCCCATATCCCTCCAAACCCTTCCTATTCATATACCCATCCAAATGCCTCTTAAATGTTGCAATTGTACCAGCTCCCACAACATCCTCTGGCCACTGTTGGAATATTGCGTGCAATTCTGGTCTCCTTCCTATCGGAAAGATGTTGTGAAACTTGAAAGGGTTCAGAAAAGATTTACAAGGATGTTGCCAGGATTGGAGGATCTGAGCTACAGGGAGAGGCTGAACAGGCTGGGGCTGTTTTCCCTGGAGCATCGGAGGCTGAGGGGTGACCTTATAGAGGTTTACAAAATCATGAGGGGCATGGATGGGATAAATAGACAAAGTCTTTTCCCTGGGGTTGGGGAGTCCAGAACTAGAGCGCGGCACGGTGGCACAGTGGTTAGCACTGCTGCCTCACAGCTTCAGAGACCTGGGTTCAATTCCCACCTCAGGTGACTGACTGTGTGGAGTTTGCACGTTCTCCCCGTGTCTGCGTGGGTTTCCTCCGGGTGCTCCGGTTTCCTCCCACAGTCCAAAGATGTGCAGGTCAGGTGAATTGGCCATGTTAAATTGCCTATAGTGTTAGGTAAGGGGTAAATGTAGGGGAATGGGTGGGTTGCGCTTCGGCAGGTTGGTGTGGACTTGTTGGGCCGAAGGGCCTGTTTCCACACTGTAGGTAATCTAATCTAGAGGGCATAGATTTAGGGTGAGAGGGGAAAGATATAAGAGACCTAAGTGGCAATTTTTCACGCAGAGGGTGATACGTGCACTCCAAGGTCTCTTTGTTCAGCAACACTCCCTAGGACCTTACCATTAAGATTTGCTTTCCCAAAATGCAGCACCTCACATTTATCTGAATTAAACTCCATCTGCCACTTCTCAGCCCATTGGTCCATCTGGTCCAGACCCTGTTGTGATCTGAGGTAACCCTCTTCGATGTCCACTACACCTCCAATTTTGGTGTCATCTAATCTACTAACTGTACCTCTTATGCTCCCATCTAAATCATTTATGTAAATGACAAAAAGTGGAGGGCCCAGCACCAATCCTTGTGGCACTTCACTGGCCACAAGCCTCCATGACAATCCTATTTCCTAACTATACTAGTCCCACCTCCTTACACTTGGCCATAACACTCAACTTTGACTATTCATGAACTTATCCAAAAGTTTTTTAAATGTTGTAACTGTACTGGCACCCACCACTTCCTCTGGCAGTTCATTCCACACAAACTGCATTCTGTTCATAAAAAGTAGCTTCTCACGCACTTTTTAAATCTATCTTCTCTTCCCTAAAACAAAAGCCCCATAATTTTGAACCCCTCTACCCTAAGGAAAATATCCTTGTCATTCACCTTGCCTATGCCCCTAATGATTTTATAAATCTCCGTAAGATCACCCTTCAACCGTCTACCTTCCTGTGGAAAAAAAAATCCCAGCCTTTCTAGTCTGTTTTTATATTTCAAATCTTCCAATCCTGGCAACATTCCGGTAAATCTTTTCTGAACCCTTTCCATTTCAGTAATAATCTTCCTATAACAGTGTGATCAGAACTGCACACAGTATTCCAGTAGAGGCCTCATGCACTTCCTGGACAGCCTTAACCTGATGTCCCAGCTCCTATACGCAAAGATGTGAGCATTGAAGGCAAGCATGCTGAATGCTACCTTAACCACCCTGTCTATCTGCGATGCAAATTTCAAAGAGCTAGGTACCTGAACCCTTAGATCTCTGTTTTCCAAACACTACACAGGGCCCTACCATTAATTGTATAAGTCCTATACTTGTTTGTATTACCAAAATGCCATACCTCGCCTTTATCCAAATTAAACTCCATCTGTCACTCCTCAGCCCAGTGGCCCAATTGGCCAAGTCACTTTTGTAATCTTAGATAAATATCTTCACTGTTTGTTATACCACCAATTTTGGTGACGTCTGCAAACTTACTAACCATGCCTCCGATATTCTCATCCAAATCATTTATATAAATGACAAACAAAAGTGAACCCAGTTCTGAACCATGTGGAAAGTCGCTGGTCACAGGCTTCCAGTCTGAAAAAGAATCCTTCACCAACACCCCATGTTTCCTACCAGAAAGCCAGTTTGCATCCAATGTGATCTAACTTTACTAGTTAGTTATTGATATAGATTGTAAATTGTTTATTTTCATTGCTTGACCCAGCAATCCATTACATATTTCGCAGTTTTTGCTTTTATGTTGGTTCTATAATTACCTTAATTAAAGTGTGCCCCATCCTATTTGAGAGTTTATTGTTACACAGTTGACAGGTGCTATGCTGTAAATCTGTTTGGTTTAGTTTGGTTTTTTTTCATGTTAGTTCACAACTTTGTTTATTCACATGTGTAGCATCTAAATTTCTTCATTCATTTCTCGTGATTCAGTTCTCTGCACTAGAAATCATAAGCTAATGAGCTTTAATGCTGTGCAAGATGCTTCACCCATCATCACCTTAAATTGTAGTCACCTCTCATTGGCAGTTATCTGGCACTCTGTTATAAGCTGAACATGGGTGAATGGTTTTATCGACATACTATTAAGAATTATATAGATCAGGTGGACATGATGCCATGCTCTACTGACATCATACTTTCCCCTGAAAGCATGAATTCAGGTTGGAGATAATGCATTGCTTTTTGATTTCATCAAAGTAGAAAAACTCAAAGTCAAAAAATTGTCAGATCAAGTAAAGGTAGAATCCAGCTGTGAAAATATTACTTTTTTTAAAGATTAAAATGTAAAATCTGAGTAACTTGTCTCAGTACAGCATGAAAGGAACACAATGTGGTAAAAGATGCTGCATCCATTGTAAAGATTGGCAATCATTGACACAGTGGCTGAGTCGTTAGCACTGCTGCATCAAAGTGCCATTGGCCTGGGTTTGTTACCAGCCTTGGGTGTTTGTGTGGAGTTTTCATGTTTTCACCGGGTGCTCTGATATTCTGCCACAGTCCAAAGGTTTGCAAGTTAGGTAGATTGGCTACGCTAAAAGTTGTGGACCGAAGGGACTGTGTTCATGCTTTACATTGCTATGACTTCAGTGTCCAGGGACGTGTAGGCTAGTGGACTAGCCATAGTAAATGTGGGCCTCTGGAGTGACTGAATCTGGGTAGGACGCTCTTTGGTATGTCAGTGTGGATTTGATAGGCAGAATAACCTCCTTACACACTGTAGGGATTCTGTTCCTATTAAGATAAGGGCAGTATTTGATGACCATAAAGTTTCTCATCTTCAGTTTATTAAGAAATCCATTTCCTATTTAAATGCTGAATATTTTGGTTAAAACAAAATTGACTGCAGCTGCTATTGGGAGATTAGTAACTTGTGGCAAGAGTTATAAAACCAGCCGGAGAACATGTGGGTGCACTGGTTACAAAGGTCCAACAAAGTCGTCTCTTCCTCAGGCAGCTGAGGAAATTTGGCATGATGGTGAATACCCTTGCCAACTTTTATAGGT
The DNA here is from genome assembly GCF_020745735.1 of Hemiscyllium ocellatum. Classification (NCBI taxonomy): domain Eukaryota; kingdom Metazoa; phylum Chordata; class Chondrichthyes; order Orectolobiformes; family Hemiscylliidae; genus Hemiscyllium; species Hemiscyllium ocellatum. Next base: position 33,681,744 of record NC_083420.1, on the reverse strand, counting down.
GTGCCATCGAGAGCATTCTGTCTGGATGTATACTACCTAGTGTGGTAACTATACCATTCAAGACCGGAGACTGTTACAGAGAGTGAATTCGGCCTGGACAATCACAAAGGCCAACCTCCCATCTATAGAATCCATCTACCAGGCTCGCTGTCAAGGAAAGGCCGCCAGCATTCTCCCACCCTGGCAATGTTTTTCTACAGCCTCTATCATCGGGAGAAGGTACAGAAGCCTGAACACACACCAGCCAATTTCGTAACAGTTTCTACCCTGTTGTTAGAATACTGAATGGACTTTCAAACTCTTAACATTCGCCTATAACTGTTTTTGTTTTTGCCGCTGTTTACCTATTATTTACGTATCTATGCTATTTAACTCTGTGACCTGCCTGTATTGTTCACAAGACAAAGCTTTTCACTGTGCCTCAATACACGTGACAATAAGTTCAATTCAATTACATCAGTAATAATGATTAGCCAAGTGACAATGATATGCATTATTCAGCATCATCAAGACCAACAGTTTATCTGTATCCACATTCCCCATTCCCTCTAGTGACCATGTGGATATCCTTGCAAAAGGAAGTAAAGAGAGTGTCATATTCTTGAGCCCAGCGGATCTGAGACTCCAGCTTTATCATCAGTCTGCGTATGCTGCATCAGTTGAGATCAGCTAACGGGAATTCTTTATTTGACATTGATAGCCTGGGTTAGAGATGGAAAATCAGAGCTTCTGCAAGATCATTATCTCCGACTTTCACAGAGCTTTTGTGGAAAGACCCATCAGATCCAAGCTATGATGTAAACTGAACAGGCCAGTTCCTGGATCCGGTTCTTGGATTATCCCATGGATAAAGGTTTGTGTTCCATAGGCAATTCAGCTTGGTTAATGTTATTATTTAACTTTTACTAGTTGAGCTATTATTATTATTCGGTTGTTCCCAAATATTGCATCTTATTTCTCAAGCCTTTTTGCAAAAGCAGTGGTCTGAAGTTGGAATCTGATGTTGGTATCAAGAATTTAGTATCTTTCATTAATTTTATGCAAATGTTGCTATTTAACTCTGATTCAATGAATGGCACCATGCATAATGCTAAATATTGATGTTGTACTTCATGTCATCTAAAATTTATGTCTTAACTCTGTATATTCTTGCTATGTCTAGGTGCTGTACCATTTCCCCCATCAGTTGAAGCAAAACGTTCAGAGACAATATAGTTTTAGCTCATTCATCTTTATTTCGGGCCCTAGAGGGAGAAAGAACGATTGCCCATGTGCACAGAGACATGAGTTCTCGGTCTTCTTTGGAATAGCAGCTTCTTGATGAATTATGTAGTCGTTTTACAGGGTGGAGCATCCAGATAAGGCAACATAAATATTGACTGGGTGACTGTTACAATCCTGATGAAGGGCTTCTGCCCGAAACGTCAGTTTTTCCTGCTCCTCAGATGCTGCCTGACCTGCAGTGCTTTTCCAACACCACTCTAGTCTTGACTCCGATCTCCAGCATCTGCAGTCCTCACTTTCGCTTGACTTTTACAATCAGTGAGTGTCAATAGTAGAGATTAAGTCATCTGCTGTTACACAATGAATGTTTTTAACCTTAACTGGCTTCACATAAATGAATACTTCTCACTTTGTTAAACTGACCTTACATACTGAATATTTCCAATATTGTGAAATGACTCTACATAATGAATGCTTTTCCACCTTGTTAACCTATTACCCTTGCCTCCAAATCCCATTGTTATTGGAAGTTCTTATCAGATCTGAGTCATGATCAACTGAACCTCTTGTTTCACAAAACTCAAAAGTTCTCATTCCCTCCTTTTATCATTTTATGATGACCATCCAGATGGCACTGCCAGCTTTCATAAGACTCATGACAGCCAGTATTTAAGCAAGTTATTGACACACAGTATACAATGATTATAACAACAACAATTACTAGTCCATTTCAGTAACTAGAACTCGAAGAATCCTCCCACATGGTAGTTTACTCTTAGGCCATTAGTGACCGCTCCGTCCCCTCCTAAGTTGAGTGGAAACAGTTCCAGTTCTCTAGTCTCCTTCAGTAATGTCCAACCTGTAAACAAAATTCAATCTATCCTTCTGCTTGACTCCACGGAGAAATCTGAATTCTTGGATAAGGGCAGTTAAATACTTAACAAAGCTGATGAGAATTCTATCCTTGTGGGGTTGCTTCAGTGAAGGATACCAGAGCATTGAGCAGGCAGTGCTGCAGCTACAACTGCAGGTTATGTGAATGCAGCATTCTTTGCTGCTTTCTGCTATTAAATGTAACAAAGCCAACTGGCTGTTATGATAGCTTGGTCAGTGAATCTTCATATCCCTTAAATAATCAAAAGACAAGGTAGTGCACACGTGGTTTTAATGTCCACTGGAAGACCACTGTAAAAAAAAGCGAACCGACCTCCCCTTCACTGTTGTTAGTTTCTTCACTTTTTCATGCTCATGACTGAGGAGCTGATTGAATCCATTGGATCAGGCTCTGGAGAGGTGGGCGGTGGCCCGAAGGCATGCTCTACCTGTGAATGGAGAAACTCTAGAGAAGATGTTAGCTGCTGAAAGTATCTTTGCATTTCCTCTCTCATTCCTCCCTTGCCAACTTGGTTATCAGTATGAAGACAGTCACACATTTAACTACACTAAATTGTATCTGCCTATTTCAACATTTTCAGTCATCTTGAAGTCTATTACTCTGTTCACTATTTATGACATTATCAAGTTTTATATAATCCATAAACTTCTAAATTATACTGCCTAAACAATTCAGTCAATTATAAACAACAGTCAATGGTCTTAAAATCAAACCCTTCGGGGATTCCATTCAGGTTATTCAAAATTTATTTTCTTTTAACAAATTGATACTTGGCTAATGTGAAAGCTGTCCAGAAAAGTATTTCAAAAGTCTGGAATATGAAGAAAACAATGCTACCTGTGCTTTAGCAATTGAAAAGGCAGTTTTTCAGTTCAGGTTCAAATCTCAAATATTCATGGGAAACAACTGAATATTTTAAAATATGTTCTCCAAATGAAACTTCCCAAATAAAACAGTCAGAATTACAGTGGCAACTTTGGTAGAGATCAACAGTCTTTGAATTTTCAATATGAAGGGGGCCAATGAAGTCTTAACAATGATTAACAGAACTGAAACAGTTCACCCTAAAGTTCTGATATTCTCTTACGAACAAAACATCAAACTAAAAATGCACTGTTTTTGTGAACATTCTGCATTAAAAGCACAGCAGCAAAGATATTTTAATACAATACTCTCATATGGCTGAAGCATGACTACTGACCCAACTCTCTTTTTAATGAACAGATGCTGTAGAATTTGAAACAAATCAGGGGCTCAAGGCACTCCATTAATTTCTTTTAAGGTTACAAGTTTGACGATTTTAAAAAGAACATAATGTGGTACAATTTCAATGTAAAAACAAAATCTGCCCCACTACATAGCCCACAAGACACATTGAGTTCTGATTCAAATAAGGCAAAACAGTTTCTTAAAAGGATTTTATGAACCAGTTTTTTAACGAACCAATTTTTTAAAATATCAAATACTTCCAGCGTGGCACACTTTACATTGAAACTTTCCTTTTTCAACCTAAGTGTTAGTACACCCTTAATTTCAGCATTTCTTGTATTTTTTGCGTCCTCTCACTGAAATTACACTTAGAAAAAGAGAAAGCCCTTGCAGCAGACCACATGGCGCTGCAATCCAAGCCACTGTCTTCCCCAAAGCAAAGACTCGCAGAGCCTCAAACTTTGCCATTAGAAGACTTTAACCCCTTTCTCACTTTATTCCTCAGGGGGGCTCGAACCTCACTCAAACGCGGAGGGCTCGAGCCCCTGCATGTCAGCACCGCTTGTGAAACTGTCTCTCTCGACTGAACTAATTACCATTCAAGGAATCCGTAGCATTGAGAGCGATCGAGTTAGGGGAATGTCTCCGGCACAGGAGAATATCGGGAGGGACCAAAGTTTAAAATCTTACCTTGTGGACCTGTCCATCTCAAGACACCAAAGTTCCAGGCGACTGCTGACACTGTCAGATCATAACTATATTCGTTTGGATCCTGCTGACTATGCCAGTATTGTCCTCCTGTTTCCTGCCTTCAGTCAAAGCAAAAAGCTCCTTCATCTTTATTCCAGACCCTGGATGGAGAGAGAATGATCACCCATGTGCACAGAGACGTGGGTTCTTGGTTTTCTCTGGAATAGCAATTTCTTGATCAATTACATAGTCATTTTACAGGGAGGCGCATCTAGGTAAGCCAACATGCATATTGATTGGGTGACCATTACAATCAGTGAGTGTCATAGTAAAGATTAAGCCATCTGTTACACAATGAATGTTCTTAACCTTAACTGGCTTCACATAATGAATACTTTTCACTTCACTTTGTTAAACTGACCTTGCGTAACAAATGTTTTCAGTACTGCTAAATAGCTCTACATAATGAATGCTTTTCCACCTTGTTAACCCATTACCTTTGCCTCCAGCATCCCATTGTTAATTGCAAGTCCTTACCTGATTTGCGTCATGCTCAGCTGAACCTCTTGTTTCACAAAACTCAAAACTTAACTCTTTCCCTACATGCTTATACCCTGTACACATTCTCAGAGGTTCACCTCTTTCTCCTCCCCAGGTCAGATTAATCCTTGGAATGTTGTCAATGCCAGCTAAGCCCATCCCTAATTACTCTTGAGGTGAGCTGCTACCTTGAACTAAAGTAAACTACAAGAGATTGGTGCACCTTTCATATTGTTAGGTAGGGAATTTGGGATTTTGACCCAACAGTGAAGGATCGGTGGTATAGTTTCAAATCTAGTGATTTTGAGAGCCATTTTTAAATCGCCTCTCAGCCACCTTCACTCCAAGAAGGATTAGTCCCAACCTCTTCAGTCTGTCCACATAATTGAAGTTAAATTAAACAAGATAAATCCAGAATTTGGCAGAGAGCGCACAACTAAAATTTTTCAACTAAGATTCCTCTACCAGGGCAAATGTAGCATTTTTCAATTTTCTAAACAAAAGCTGAAGTTGAATATAAATTAAGATGTTCTTTGGGTATTGAACCCTAATGAGTATCTGAAATTTTGAAAAAGTCATCAGACTCAAAATATTAATTGTTTTCTCTACACAAATGCTGCCAGACCTGCTGAGTTTCTCTAGCAATTTCTGTTTTCATAGAATTTCTACAGTGCAGGTAGAGGCCATTTAGCCCCTCCGGAGAGCATCCCACCCTATCCCCATAATCCCTCATGGGGTTTATACTCTGGCTAATCCACCTAATCTGCACGTCCCTGGACTCGAAGAAGTAATTTGTTAATGGCAATTTTTGTTTCAGATCTTCAGCATCTGCAGTATTTTGTTTTATTATAGATACAAAATGAAATACAAACTTAAAGCTTTTGCTACCTTGGGAAGCTAGACCTTTGTTGCATTGTGAAGTGTTATATCACTAAGATGCCCTGCTCGCATGTTGGCAAAGGAAATCTTTCAAAGTCAATCTCAAAGCCTCTGTGATTGTGCATTCATGTTAATAGAACACACCCAGTGTTAAGGTTTGTTTTATATTATAGGGTAGGTTAGTAGTTAGTAGACAATTGTTGTATTGATTGTATTTTTCAATAATTTTATATGTTTGTAAATTTTAAAAATTTGCTAATACATTTACAAAAAAAAATGCAACAGGAGCAGATGCCTAATTAAAATCAAAATGACAATTTTTCAAAACTTCTGTCAAGATCAGTCAACAAGAATAGCTACAGAGAGAGAATGGAAAAAGAGAGCTCAAGATGAAGCAGCAGCTCAAACCAACAATCTACCACTACTTGCACCACTCATAATCAATGTCCTGACTGTCAGAGATCTAGCGATGCTAATTTAGGACTCCTAAGTCATTTGTGAACCCACAACCGATAATATCATCTCACTTCTATCTAATCATTCATCTTCAAAAAAAATTCATCCTCAGCATGGGGCATTGTAGTCTTTGTGTTTTAATGTGGGTAAATGCAGTAGCCAATCTGTACATGTAGTTTGAGGTTCCACAAACCTCATTGAGATTAATGTTCTTAGCAGTTGATTATATCTGTTGGGACATTTGAGATTTTTCATGATCTTCACATAATGCTATGAGATTGCAACAACCCAAGGATACAGATGGGGCCTCAGTTTAATACCTCACCCAAAATGTATATTTTATGTTGTTTTACCGATGTTGATCTCTCACTGGACACGATACCTTGAATTTATAATCTGCAGTGTATGCATTTTAGTTATTCAGAGAATTAACTCAGAATATTTATAATGATGCTCACACCATACTAAAACACTAGCCCATCCCTTGTCACCTCTAGCAATCGTGCCTCTGATGTTTCTCTCACATCTTTCTAACTTGGTTGTGCCTCAGTGGGGTTGCACACAGGGAATCAAGCCCTGCTGTTCTCAGAGCAGTTATCAAAATTTATAAATATTATAAAAAGCCACAGCCTTTTAGAGTTGAAAAATGTGCTGGAAAAACACAGCAGGCCAGGCAGCATCCGAGGAGCAGGAGATTCGAAGTTTCGGGCATAAGCCCTTCTAGGGTTTATGCCCGAAACTTCGATTCTCCTGCTTCTCGGATGCTGCCAGGCCTGCTGTTTTTTCAGCACCATATTTTTCAACTCTGGTCTCCCGCATCTGCAGTCTTCAATTTCTCCTAGTTGATCACAGCCTTTCAGACCCAACTTGACAAAAGCAGCATGGTTTTCCTACTTACCAAAAATGACTATGCGAATAGAGATTTTAGCTAGAGGTAAACCATTATGAGCCATTGACATATGGTTTAACTTGTTAAAATTCTAACTGCCATATACTACTCCTCCTGCATACACATGTAGTCAGAACCCAGAAGCATGGGTGTTTTGGGTCGAGGGAAACTGTGGGAAGACAGTCCAATTGTTCCTGTCCTCAGGATTCACTCCAATGATCCTTTTGGCTTGTGGATTTGCTGCTTTTTGATCTTTCTGCTCTACTGCAGACCATCTAATATAACCAAACTGTCCAAACCTTCAGCTTTTGGTTCTGTCATTTCCCAATTCTCGAATGAAGGATTTCAAGAGCAGCTTTACTACATGATCTTGATTTAACTGTCAATGGATTTTCCTGTTGTTTAACCCCAGTTTATAAAAGTTGAACATTTGGTGTAGTGTGTGTAGAATTTATACAAGAATGAGTTTGCAATGCACTGATCAAAATATCAAAGGAAATACAGCAGCAGCTTTGTGATGTGCTACAGTTTCCAAGCAATCTCTCTGTTTCAGTGTTTGCATCTATCATATGCTAGAATCCATACCACTAACCTTTTATTCTCAAGGAATAGTATCAAATAAGTCCCATGTACAGTTAACATACTTTGTACTGCAACCACTGGTATACACGGATATAAAGACAACTGAAGTTCGGAGAAGAACTTGTATTTAGCAAAAAAAACCTCATCCTATTTAGCTCAGTCAGCAGCAGATGCTTTAATGATTAGCTAATGTGCTATTTTAAATAAGTTGAGATAATAAACATTTTAAGGAGTGAAGAATCAGCTAAAATGCTTTCCTTCAATATCTACTGCTCACTTGCTGATGTACAATGCACTATTCATTAAGTGCACGTTGAATTTTGCAATGTGGGTAGTCCCATCATTAGACAGGTTTAATGTTGCTCTACATTATTCATGTTTGTTATATTACAGCTGGAAGTCTGTGGCAATTTCTTCTGCTGACTAGAATTAAACCTGTGTAGTGTATTATCGGATGGAGTAAACACTGCATAATTCACAATTTTCCCATATTCCCAAAATTCAACCAGTTGATGTTTTTCATTGTTCTCCAGTGCATACAATTTGGTAATGTGGATGTGCGGACGTTTTGGGAAAAGAGCTGTTGAACAATTGCTCAGGAATGGTTTTTTAAAACTATAATATCTGGTTGCATATCTGAAGCAGCTGAGACTTGTGCTTAATAATTGATGTTATAGTCAGCAATTCTCTTGTTGCATAATTAATCAACCCAACCGAGTCTGAGCCATCATTTTTTTCCCTAAAGGATGCAACTCACTATGCTACAGTACTTTACAAGGGCATGATAAACGGTTGCAGCGATAATTTCCTTTCCTCTAGGTTTCTTTACCATGGAGGCTATGTATCTTGTTTTGCTCAAACCCATCACCTGCTTCCTTTGCTACATATGGTGAACATAACAAAGTTAATTCTTTAAAGGGTGTATATCCCATTCACCATGAGATAGAATAGATGATGGACTATTTGAAAAATGAAATTCTCCAGTTTAAACTGGTTTTATTTTCTATTTATTTCCCTACCCCTCAATTTTAATCTGTTTTCAAAAACAAAATGCAAACAAATGCCTGGAAAGTTGCAGCTTTGATTTTACAAAAGAAAACCTGAAAATGAGGAGCCCTGCTAATAGAATAGTCATTTTCTACAAAATGCTAATATTCAAATAAAGATTATTTCTAACCATGCATTTATTCTTTGAGCAGTTAAAAGTTTTACTGTATGGAAAATGTGATGTAAATGAGCTGAGCTTGGTTTCCGTGTGACTGACCACAGATACAGGATGTGAATTTTATACTTACACCTGTTATATCTTGCATGCATTTGCAGCAATGGTCCAGTTCAGTCGGCAGGGTTTTCTTTTACACTGCTCATTTTTTTGCTCAGCATTCTGACTTAATAGGTGTGTTTTTCATATTAACAAAATAATAACTGATTTGAAAAACAAAACTACTGTGTTAAGGTGCATACTCAGTTGCTGCCATTCTTGCAAATGTTGGGATTTTAAAAAATAATTTTGTAACTTCTGATCACTGTTGACAAGAGGAGATTTAAATCCTGTGTCCAGTTTATTCCTCAGCTGGAAAGAGTTAGTTACATGCATGAACTACTGTCTCCTACCTTTTGGCTTTCTAATTATTTGTAATACTGAACTAAAAAAACGTAACCTTGCCTTTAAGCCCACAACTTTGCAGCTATCTGTGTGTGTAGTCTGTAAAGGTCATTAACCAGCATTCAGCTGTTAAGCATGTTGCAATACCCTTCGCAATTAACAAAACATCACTGCCCCAGAAACTGAAGATGCCCAGGGGATAAAAATAATTTGGAAAGATACTAGTCCCTCGGCAATAACTAACAGTCATCCAGATGAATTCAGCCTGCCTCTAATGCACTAAAATGTACGAGACAAAAAAACATTCTCTGTATACATGATTCTCGCATGGCGCTGTTTCTGCTCAGTTGTATCTGGAGTACATTGTAATTTTCATTAAACTTTCCCTGCTGAGCCAGGAAGTAGAGTTGAAATGTGTTACCACCTAAACTTTACCTTATGTGTTCTCTCTAAAGGTGTTGACAGACCTGAATATTTCTGTTGTTGAATTTCTTTGATACCTTGGGAATTAGTCTTTTGGGGAGGAAGACCTGGGTGTTATTATGACATGAGGGGTTTTCAGGCTGTCTCAATTCTAGGAATGGTTTGGTTCAGAAATATACCTACATGTTTCAGGATTGCCTACAGATTACCCACAGAGTAGAAACTGGCCCTTCGGACCAACAAGTCCACACCGACCCTCCGAAGAGAAAACCATCCCCCTCTATTTACCCCTGACTAATCCACCTAACACTACGGGCAATTTAGCATGGCCAATTCACCTAACCTGCACATCTTTTGGACTGTGGGAGGGAACTGGAGCACCCGGAGGAAACCCACGCAGACACTGGGAGAATGTGTGCAAATTCCACGCAGACTGTTGCCTGAGGCGGGAATTGAACCCGGGTCCCTGGCACTGAGGCAGCAGTGCTAACCACTGAGCCACCGTGACCCACTCCCACTCCCACTCCCCCACTCCCCCCAGTCCCCCCAGTAAGTGACATAAGGAGTGTATGCAGTTATTCAAAGCACAAACTGTATCATTGCAAATGACCTAAGCTCCCTTGGACTTGGAACCAGGTGAAAAAAACCCACTAATATAACTCCGTCCATTGTGAATATGCATAAATGTGAGACTGATAGTCATAATGCCCTCCTGTTCTCACTATGATTGAATAGTCTGCCAGCAGACATAAATGTGACTCCTGTGTGTGAATTATTCCAGTGAGATGATACATATCTGTCAGCAATTGTTGGACCACAGCTTAGCGAAAGCCAATACTCAGGAGAAGAGATAAAAACTGGCAAAAAAGGGCTAACGAATAAAAATTTTACTGTTGCTGACCATACAGGAATAAGTTGAATGCATCTTTGTTACACTCTCTCTAAAGAAGATACGCCTTTCCTTAAGAAAACCAAATTCAGCACACTGCGTGATGTATGTATGCTCTCAGCAAAGCCCACTTAGTTCTGCAAGACATCCTTTTTGTAAACCTTATTACAGGGATTGGAGTATAACTGTCAACCTTAATTGCTTGCTGCATCTGTATGTTAACATTTGTGATGTGTGTACAGCGGTATTGAAATCCCTCCGAGTACCTAATCATGTGACTCTTCTCCGTGCTACCACCAGCAATAGAATGTTTTCGTTGTTTTGAGTCCACCCACAGTCTGAAGCTGTTAATTTAGAAAGGCCAGGACTGGTTAGGGATAGTCAACATGGCTTTGTGTGTGGGAAATCATGTCTCACAAACTTGATTGTTACTTCTTCAAAAGAAACTCAAAGAAGATTGATGAGGGCCGAGCAGTAGATGTGATCTATATGGACTTCAGTAAGGCATTCAACAAAGTTCCTCATAGGAGACTGATTAGAAAGGTTAGATGTCATGGAATACAGGAAGAACTAGCCATTTTTGGATACAGAACTAGCTCAAAGGTAGACAGAGGGTGGTGGTGCAGGGTTGTTTTTCAGACTGGAGACCTGTGACCAGTGGAGTTCCACAAGAACCAGTGCTTGGTCCTCTACTTTTTGTCATTTTACATAAATGACTTGGATGTGAGCATAAGAGGTACAGTTGGTAAGTTTGCAGATGACACCAAAATTGGAGGTGTAGTGGACAACGAAGAAGGTTACCTCAGATTACAACAGGATCTGGACCAGATGGGCCAATGGGCTGAGAAGTGGCAGGTGGAGTTTAATTCAGATAAACGCGAGATGCTGCATTTTGAGAAAGCAAATCTTAGCAGGACTTATACACTTAACGGTAAGGTCCTAGGGACTATTGCTGAACAAAGAGACCTTGGAGTGCAGGTTCATAGCTCCTTGAAAGTGGAGTCGCAGTTAGATAGGATAGTGAAGAAGGTGTTTGGTATGCTTTCCTTTATTGGTCAGTATTGAGTACAGTAGTTGGGAGGTCATGTTGCGGCTGTACAGGACATTGGTTAGGCCACTGATGGAATATTGCATGTAATTCTGGTCTCCTTCCTATCGGAAAGATGTTGTGAAACTTGAAAGGGTTCAGAAAAGATTTACAAGGATATTGCCAGGGTTGGAGGATTTGAGCTATAGAGAGAAGTTGAATAGGCTGTGGCAGTTTTCCCTGGAGTGTCGGATGCTGAGGGGTGACCTTATAGAGGTTTACAAAATTTATGAGGGGCATGGATAGGATAAATAGACAAAGTATTTTTCCTGGGGTGGGGGAGTCCAGAACTAGAGGGCATAGGTTAAGGGTGAGAGCAGAAAAATATAAGAGAGACCTAAGGGACAACTTTTTCACACAGAGGGTGTTATGTGTATGGAATGAGCTGCCAGAGGATGTGGTGGAGGCTGGTACAATTGCAACATTTAAGAGGCATTTGGATGGGTATATGAATAGGAAGGGTTTGGAGGGATATGGGCCATGTGCTGGCAGGTGGGACTTGATTGGTTGGGATATCTGGTCGGCATGGACGGGTTGGACTGAAGGGTCGGTTTCCATGCTGTACATCTCTATGACTGTAATGCTGAGAATGCATTGATACAATTGGATGGTTTCTCTGAGACCTCAGGTACTGAGATCAGTTTTGTGGCTTTTGTTTGGATTGCATGTTTCTCTTGTGTCCAGTTCTGGCCAGTGAGATACCATTTCAAGAAGTTGAAACATTCATAAGGCAATTGGAGATTTAGTTTGGTCGGGGTTAGGCCATATTTAGTTGTTTCTATGTCACTTTTTCTTTCCCTATCGCTTTCTTTCCCTGTCAATTTTGGTATTCAAAACCTTGTTCATCTGAAATTTGAATCAGTGTCCTTTTTCTTTGCTGATTTTGCATGATGTGTCTCCAGCATTTTCTGCTTTTGATTCTCTCTCTTATTCTTCTGATTGACAATAAAGCTGACAACAGATTGCTGGGCTGTCCTTCTATGTTATCTCTTTCGTAAATACCTTGAAATCTCCTAAAGCAGCTTTCCCTTCTTATGAAGCAAGTGACCTTATTTATTTGAAATGATATGATGAAGAAAAGAAAGGTGAAAAGAGTACTTAGAGGTTCAACCATTTAAATCAGTATTTCTCTTCCACTTAATTAATTAAAAATTGAGTCATCCTAATTGCATTTCAATCAATCCCATTGCTTTACCTCTACTAGTTTAGAAAAAAGAAAAAAGCACATGTCAGGTTTAGACAGGAGAGATCGAGAAAATCCTTAGAGTATAAAGGCAGTAGGAGTATACTTAAGAGGGAAATCAGGAGGGCAAAAGGGGGGCATGAGATAGCTTTGGCAAATAGAATTAAGGACAATCCAAAGGGTTTTTATAAATACGTTAAGGACAAAAGGGTAACTAGGAAGAGAATAAGGCCACTCAAAGATCAGCAGGTCAGGCAGCATCAAAGGAACAGGAGAATCGACGCTTCAGGCATAAGCCTTTCTTTAGGGAGAAGGGCTTATGCCCGAAACATTGATTCTCCTGTTCCTTTGATGCTGCCTGACCTGCTGTGCTTTTCCAGCAACACATTTTTCAGCTCTGATCTCTAGCATCTGCAGTCCTCGCTATCTCCCACTCAAAGATCAGCAAGACAGCCTATCTGTGGAGCCACAGGAAATGGATGAGATACTAAACGAGTATTTTGCATCAGTGTTTATTGTGGATAAGGTCATGGAAGATATAGAATGGTGGGAAATAGATGGTGACATCTTGAAAAATGTCCATATTACAGAAGAGGTGCTGCTGGATGTTTTGAAATGCATAAAAATGGATAAATCCCCTGGACCCGATCAGTTGTACCCAAGAACACTGAGAAGCTAGGGAAATGATTGCTGGGCCTCTTACTGAGATAGTTGTATCATCGATAGTCACAGGTGAGATGCCAAATGACAGGAAGTTGACTAACATGGTACCACTATTTCAGAAAGGTGATAAGGAGAAGCAGGGAACTGTAGACAGGTGAGCCTAATGTTGGTGGTGGGCATGTTATTGGAGGGAATCCAGAGGAACAAGAAAGGCAAGGACTAATTAGGGATAGTCACCATGGCTTTGTGCATGGGCAATCATGTCTCATGAACTTGATAGAGTTTTTTTGAAGAAGTAACAGAGGATTGAGGGCAGACTGGGGTGGATGTGATCTATATGGACTTCAGTAAGGTGTTTGACAAAATTCCCCATGGGAGACTGGTTAGCAAGGTTAGATCTCATTGAATACGAGGAGAACTAGCTATTGGGATACAGAACTATGCCACTAGGGTCCACCACTATTTGTAATTTATGTAACTGATTTGGATGTGAACCTAGGAGGTATAATTAAAGTTTGCAGATACAGCAAAATTGGACGTGTAGTGGACAGCGAAGAAGATTACCTCGGATTACAAAGGGATCTTGATCAGATAGGCCAATGGACTGAAGAGTGGCAGACGGAGTTAATTTAGATAATTGTGAGGTGCAGCATTTTGGAAAGGCAAATCAGAGCAAGACTTATACATTTAATGATCAGGTCCCAGGGAGTGTTGCTGAACAGAGTGACCTTGGAGTGCAGTTAAAGTTTCTTGAGAGTCACAGATAGGTAGGATAACGAAGACGACATTTGGTATGCTTTCCTTTATTGGTCAGAGCGTCTTCCCCGGATTTGTGTGTTCAAATGTTGATTTTTGTTTTCTCACCAGTTACACTTTACCATTAAATAGCAATTAACATTCTTCAATAACTTTATTTGGGGCACTAGCACTTGGGTTTCTGCCTAAATATAAAATACTATCTTCAAGAGGAAAAGAAGAATGTTGCTCAAACTTGGATGCACAGTTTTTTGTTTGAAGCAATATTTCTGTTGCTAAATTTCTACCTGTGTCTCTCTTTGAGGTACTTATTCTTTTTTCTTGGTTTTTAGTTTCCTGTTTGGTCCATTTCTGATATGACTCATAATGAAAGGTTATGAGAAATTCTTTTTTTATGCACAAGTATTAGGACATAAACTATCCTGAAGATTAGCACCATCTGAAACAACTTTAAAAAAGACGTACAGTAGATGCAAATTTGGAAAGGAAAATTAAAAGACTGTGAGGAAAGGATCATTTTCAAAAAAATGGCACAGCGTTGTCTGCTGGAACTGAAAGAATGTTCAAGAATAGGCCTAGGATTTGTAACTAACAAAGTCTGAAACTGTTGTGGTTCACATGCACATGCTCTTTAATTTTTAGGCAGTGGGGAAGATAAAGAAAAATGAAAACAAACCCTTTAGATTCCACTCTAATCATTGATTAGGTTGTAGCTTTTCAACGAGAAATGTGAGCTATTCTGCTGTGGTATAATTTCACAAATGTATTGCCATTATGCAAGAACCTCTTAGACTACTTTAAGAAGTTTAGTGATGAAGCTATGCTGCACTGATTTGGCAAGCTTCACAAATAAAACTTAATTTACTATAATAATTACTTTTTGGGTATCTTTTATATATGTTTAGATGTCCTGTGCAATTTTTAATGTTTTTATTTTATTGATCATGTGAGTGTGACACACACTTCCAGTGCATTGCTGTTTGCCCGAATGTAGTTTCTCTAAGGCTGCAAGACCTATGTTATAATTTAAACCCTAGCCTGCCTGATGGTGATCTTTGTGGAATCTGATGGTCTCATTATGGGGCTATTGAATGTAAAACTTTTGTTTTAATATTTGTATTTTAATATACAAGTTAATGATGGAATACTGAAGGGATCGCTGCCCAGCTGTTCACAGCCTAGCATAATAATTTAGATGAAAGGCAGATCTTAATTTTTCTGACACAACAAAGCTAAGCAGTAAAGTAACTGTAAGAAGACAAGAGAATCTGCCCAAGAAGTTATATCCAGGTTAATTGGGTGGGCAAGAAATGGCAGCTCTGAATGGAGAATAATGTGGGATTGTCTTTGAAAGAAGAGAAAAACAATTTTTTTTTGATGGCTTGAAACTATTAAATGTTCACCTTTGGGGATTTTCAAAGTTATTGTTAACATTTTTGAACAGTAAGTCAGTCGGAAAACAACTAGTATGTTTGTCTTTATTATAATGAAATTGAAATACAAGGGTAAGGGTTTTTTGATGCAACGACAAAGGTTTGAAGCTATATCTACAGTACTCTGTGCGGTTTTAGTCTCAGTTACTTAAAGAAGGGTGTTGTTACCTTGAGATATGGTGTGGCTGCCAAAAACATTCACCTAGCTTGATTCCTGGGATGAGTGTTTAATAAGGTTGGGTCTATACTGATTGCTTCTCATTTTTCTAAACTCCAATGTCGTAAAAATATGTATTATTTATAGGATAGATACCCAAAATGTGTTTCCCCTTAACTGGAAAGTATAGAACTAACGGCATAATCATAAGGGGTCAATCATTTAAGACTGAGTTAAGAAATATCTTCACTCAGATTTCTGAACCTGGCCCCAAGGCTTGGTTGTTCAGTATTTCAAAACAGCGACGTTATCTTATGTAAGGAAATCAACATATATGGTAATTGGGCAAGGAAGTTGAGGAAGACCAGCATCATTTAAATATTGAAGCAGATTCATAAAAAAAAATCGATATCCTTTCTATAGTGTGGAGTTTAATACTTTGAAGTACTCAAGTTGTGGTCATTTTGGGGTTTTTCAACATCACAAAGACCAAATGGGATTCATGAATATTGGTCTATAAATTTGAGGTAAAGTCTGGAATGTGGTCGCAGAGCAAGATTTAGCTTTCTTTTAATCTTCAATATTTAGCAATGCAATACATTCAGTTGCAAAGCTTATGTTTTCAGCAAAATAAGAGAAATTGCTAAAGAAACTGACAGCATCTGTGTGGATAGAGTTAATGTTTTGAGTCCATTGACCCTTCCAAATTAGTGTATAAATTTTAGATGGACTTGCTTTTTATGTGCTTTGAACACGCTGTCGGGCAGTCCACTGTGAACAACTCAACAGCAGTGGAACTTCAGCTGTTGGGACAAAGAATCAATGTAAATGTATTTTAATGATGGGTTTAATTTTTTGATGCTGGCCTTTATAAATCTTTATAGATATTTATCCAAAATGTTACAGTTGGTAATAAAGTCTTCAATCTTATTCTTCACCATTATCAACATCTCATTTATTCTTCCTACCCAATTTCCCTATCCACTTTCATGTTCAAAGCCATCAACACTTATAAAGTGCTCAAGATGTTCTATGATGTAAGAGGATACTTGTCTTTGTGATGCCTTTCATGTTTGTTGAATGTCCCAAAGGATTTTATAGCCCATTAATTAGCACTGAAGTGGTTGTCACTGTTCTTATAGTGGAATGTTCAACTAGCTGCAATTAAATATATGACTGGACATTTAGAGTAAATATTGGCCAAAGAACCAGGAGACTGGGACCTGTTTTCCTGCTAATTCTATTATAGGGTTATTTTAATGTGCATCTGAGGGCAAAGGGACCTACAATTTAATAATGTGTCCGAGAAAGAGCACCTCTGGCATCGCTCAATTTCCTCAACACCACTGAACAGTAATTCTAGAATGTAGCCTGAGCCCACATCCTTCAACTTATAGGGCATAGGTGTTACTAACAGTTGATATGGTATTTAGAAATGACATTGCTATAACTGTTAGATTGCTGATATGGGAGATTGTTTGCACTGTGTTATGCTGGCTCCAGGAGATTAACTTGTAGACCCTGATAGAGCTCAAAATGAAATTTCATATTGTTGCCAGCACACCAATTCCCTGACTATCCTGCTCAGGACCACTTTCTTGTAAGTGGAATAGAAGGGTGGTGGCAAAGTTATTGACCTATAAGTGGCATGTTGTCAGTTGAGCCTCATGATGAATGGCAACTTGGAAATTTAATTGGGTCTTTAGGTGCCTAAAGGCTTCAAGGAACCATACCACCAACTCTTGATGGGAAGAGAGGGCTGGTGTCCAAACAGGGTTAGTGGGTCCACTTGTGTGGCTTAGCTAGCCACAGGCTACCCTACTAATGGGTTTCCCCTCCAAAATAGTAGCCCATTGCTTAGGGCTACGGGCCTCCTTACGGCACCTGCTTTCAGTAAAGGGCCTGAAGAATCATAAGTGTGCCTGCATAGATGCCTGAAAGTTGCCACCCAGGTTGATAGTGTTTTTAAGAAGGCATAGGGTGTGTTAGCTTTTATTGGGAAAGGGATTGAGTTTTGGAGCCACGAGGCCATGTTGCAGCTATGCAAAACTCTGGTGTGGCAGCACTTGGGGAATTGTATGCAGTTGGGCTCACCGTGTTATAGGAAAGATGTGGAAGTGTTGCAAAGGGTTCAGAGGAGATTTACTAGAATGATGCCTGGTATGGAAGGGAGTTCTTATGAGGAAAGGCTGAGGAACTTAAGGCTGTTTTTAAAGTAGATTGAGAGGTTACTTAATTGAGACATATAATCAGAAGAATAGATAGAGTAAACAGTGAGAGCCTCTTTCCTTGGATGGTGATGGCGAGCATGAGGAGACATAGCTGTAAATTGAAGGGTGATAGATATTGGACAGATGTCAGAGGTAGTTTGTTTACTGAGCGAGTAGTAGGCGCATGGAACACCCTGCCTGTAACAGTAATAGACTCGCCAACTTTAAGAGCATTTAAATGGTCATTGGATGATAATGGAATAGTGTAGGTTAGCTGAGCTTCAGATTGGTTTCACAGGTCTGCGCAACATTGAGGGCCAAAGGGCCTGTAATGTTCTAAGTTATTATACCCATTAATAATAGTTGTGTCCATCCTCATCCCATAATTGAGGGCAGTTGGCCATCACCAGCAAACCCCCCTCCCCCCACTCAATTTTATTGGCGCTAAAGCCCATAATGAATATTTTGCCTCGTAAGTTTTAAATCTAATAGGCTGGTGGGTTTATAGCATCCTACCGGCATTCGACGTACAAGCATATGTATATTCTGCACAAAAGAGTAGCCGTAAAACATTCAGTCCCTCAAGTCTACTTTACCATTCAATGAGATCATGGCTGATCGGTTTGTTTTCTTTTTGAATTCCACATTCCCAACCACCCCATAAAACTTAAATTTGTGTTAGGCAAGGATATCCGTGTATCTCAGCCTTTTCAATAAATAGAGCCTATATTAGTAAACCATTATGTGGTTGTGTTCTGTTTGAAAATATATGGGAAATTGGTGAAACCCATTAAAACAATAATTTGCTTAACCTAACCAATTTATGTTTAAGTATTTGCAAATGTGATTTCTTGCTTTCTAACCAGACTTCTGTATTTGACATTGCAGGATGAGACTGGTGCCTATCTAATTGACCGAGATCCTACCTACTTTGGACCCGTGCTTAATTACCTGCGACATGGGAAACTGGTTATTAATAAAGATTTAGCAGAGGAAGGCAAGATCTATTTGTTACATCTTTAATTTTTATTTATAGTTATTGCATCCTTGGATTACAGATAAATAAAATCCCTACAGTGTGGAAGCAGGCCATTCAGCCCATTGAGTCCATGCTGACCCTCCGAAGAGTAACCCATCCAGACACCATCACAGACTTTGTTGCAGACTTGGTGCAAATTTAGACGAATAAGCTGAACTTAAAAGTTGAGAGTAACTGTCCTTGACATCCCAAGGCAGCATTTAAATGGAATAGCATCAAAGACTCCTGGAAAAATTGAAATTGATGGGAATCAATTGGGGAAACTTTCCATGGTCGAAGTAATACCTGCACAAATACAAATGTCTGTGCTTGTTCGGGGCCAATCATTTCAACTCCAAGACCATACTATGAGGAATTCTTAAAGTAGTGTCCCAGGCTTAACCATATTCAACTGCTTCACCAGTGACTTTCCTTCCACCTAAGGTCAGATGTGGGAATTATAGTTGATGATTACATATTGTTTAGTAACATTTGAGACTCCTCAGGTACTATGTATGCTTGCATCCATCAGGTTATGGACAACATTCAGATTTAAATTGGTAAGCAGCATATCCTTTTCATGTCAGCCAAATGCAAGGCAATGACTGTCTCCCCATGACATTCAGTAGCTTTACCATTGTTGAATCCCCTACCATCGTCTTCCTGGGAGGGGCATTAGTGACCAGAAACTTAACTGGTCCATCAGTAATAATAATACAGGCTGCAGAGCAGGCTTGGAATTCTGCAGTAACTAACTCACTCCCTGACTGTCCAAGTATTTCCATTAACTACAAGGCACAGGTCTGGAATGTGATGGAGTAGCCTCAACTTGACTGGATGAGTCCAGCTCCAACAACAATTAAGAGGCTCAACAAAATCTAAACTAAAGCAACCAGCTTTATTGGCACCCATCCACCATTTTAATCACTCTGTCACTGGCATGTATACCGTCTGCATGATACGGTGCAGCAACTCATCAAGGCTGTTCTGCTCCACCAAAACCTAACATCTCTAACACTCAAAAGAACAAAGACAACATATGCTTGCAAATATCAACAGTTTGTTCCCCATCAACATGCACACCATCATGACTAAGAACTATATAGTCACTCCTTCAGTCATGGTGGAGGAAACTCTTAAAATTCTTTTCTACAGAACTGGATGTACCTACACCAAGAAAGTGGCTCAGCACTACCTTCTTAAAGGAAGAATTGAATAACAAATGCTATCACATTCTAGGAACAAATAAAGACTTGCAAATCATTGATTTCATGGTTGAAAGGAATGCTATTTAATCTCTGTGTGATATTATAGATTGAATGTAGTTGATGGTGGTTTGTCCCTTTCAGGTGTGCTGGAGGAAGCAGAATTTTACAACATTACATCACTAATAAAGTTAGTGAAAGACAGAATAAGAGAGAGAGACACCAAAACATCGCAGGTGAGTGGAGAGAGACCATGTGCAAATATGAAACATTTGTCTTGAGGAATTAATGAATTGAGGTTGGAAGCAAGAACTTAGTGCTGTAAAGAAATTGCGCTATTTTCAGCAATCAAGAAGTTTGCTCAATATCTGGATAGATCTTTAGATCTCATTCACTCAGTGGCATTCCCTCTTGAAAGCTGTCATTTTCCCTCACAATATTGATCATGCAATCTCCTTTAGCTGCTTTGGAAAGCAGTGGTTCCATGAGGACTATTAGAAGAGGAGTAGGGCATTCAACTTGCCTTTGACCTTTTCGCTATGTGCCATTATTTTCTCAGACTCAGTGAGGAGACAGTCCCCAAGTCTATCCCAATTAGATGGAGAATCAAACCCATTTGATTTAAATCAATTAGCATAATTCCAATCTACATTCCACCTAGCCAACTGAACTAAATGGTCTGATATAGCTTGATATTCTTAGCCTCCAAATATCAATCAATCTTTGTCTTTTATAAGTTGTTTGAGTTGTTCTACTCACCTTTAGACTTTTGGCAGGGGTTTCAAATTTCCAAAACTGATTTGTGTGGAAATACTTCCTCCTGATTTTACATCTAAATGGCTTAGTTCTAATTCCAAGATTATGTCCCAGGCTTCTGGAGCTTCCACTGAAGGAATGAATTTATCTACTTTTTATGTAAAATCCTTCAATCATTTTAAACGTAAAAGTGGCATAACCAGTTTTAATTTATCCATCTGTCTGCTTTAATCCTCATGCCATAGTATCATTCTGGTTGATCCATATGGTACCCTCTCTGTGGTTTATGTATCTTCCTGAAATACAGTATCTAAAACTGAATCCAGTGTTCCAAATGAGAGTATGAAAAAGACTTGTAGAATTACATTCTCCCTTGGTATTCCAACTTTTTTGAGACAAATGCAATCAATCTGTTGGCATTGCTTTTCCTACCCATTCGTTAGATTTTAATGATTTGTATCCATGGAAACTGCAATTCCTCTGTTCCTCCACTGCTTCTGCTCTCTTGGCATGATTGCAAGCCCTTCAGTATCATTTTGTGCCCCTAGCTATTAATACCATTGGACATACAATGGCAAGGTTGGACAAAGAAACGGTACTCTGAAAGCTTGTGACTTCAAATAAACATGTTGGACTAACCTGGTGTCGTGTGACATCTGATCTTGTCCACGCCAGTCCAACACCGGCACTTCCACCTCATGGCTACCACTGATAATGGCAGTTAACATTCTCATGACTCAAGTTGCTGTCAGTGACCGTCTCCAACAAGAGACAACCAAGCCATCTTCTCTTAATGAGCATTGCATTTCCACTGCTGAATCCACCACCATCAATATCCTGACCAGAAACTTTATGAATCAAGGCATATAAATACCATAACTATAAGAGCAGATCACCTATTAATTCTGCAGAAACAAGCATTTTCCTGTCTTCCTCAAGTTAGTCCACTATCCCACAGACACATGTCAGAGGTGTGATGAAAAGCTCATGTGCCTGGGTGGATACCAACCCCAACAAAAGTCAAGATGCTCAACACCATGTCCATTCAGCACCTTAAATATTCAATCCCTCTCCCAGTGCACAAAGTCAGCAATGTGTAATATTGACAAAATAAAAGCAAATTACTGTGGATGCTGGAATCTGAAACCAAAAGAGAAAATGCTGGAAAATCTCAGCAGGTCGAGCAGCATCTGTAAGGAGAGAAAAGAACTAACGTTTCGAGTCTAACTGACCCCAGCTTTGACAAAGGGTCAGTTAGACTCGAAACATCAGCTCTTTTCTCTCCTTACAGATGCTGCCAGACCTGCTGAGATTTTCCAGCATTTTTTCTTTTGGTGTAACATTGACAAGGTAGATTACATTATCTGCAAGTTGACTCACTGGTTAACACTGTTGCCTCTCACTGCCAGAGACCCAGATTCAATTCTAGTCTCTGGTGACTCTGTGTGGAGTTTGCCCATGTCTACATGGGTTTTCTCTGGGTGCTCCGGTTTCCTCCCACAGCCCAAAAGATGAGCAGGTTAGGTGAACTGGCTATGCTAAATTACCCATTGTGTTCAGGAGTGTGTAGGTTAGATGCATTAGTCGGGGGTAAATATAAGGTAGGGGGAATGGGTTTGGGTTGGTTACTCTTCAGAGGGTCAGTGTGGACTTGTTGGGTCGAAGGGCCTGTTTCCACACTGTAGGGATTCTACATAAACTCATCAAGACTCCCTTGATGCACCTTCTATCATGTGGGCTCTACCAGAAGATGATGCAAATGACTCCAAACCGCATGCCATCCTGACGCATGCCATCCTGAATTGTATCATTGTTCCTTCAGTGATGCTGGTGCAAAGTTGGTGTAACTATACCAGATGGGCTGTAGCAAGTTAAAGATGCCAGCTCAACACTTGCTCCTCAAGAGCAAATGGAGTAGTCTACAAATCCTAGCCTTGCCTATGCTGTCATCCCATAAATGAAAAAACTGTGCCTTTGTGTTGATCTTTTGTATATCAGCAAGTAATTCCCCAAATGTCTGTATAAAAATGAAGAATAATTCAACCACATAGAAAGATTTGTTGTTACTAGTGGTCCATGATGATTTAGCTGATTGGACTTGAAATATCTTTCAATTTCCATGTATTTTTAATTAATTGTTGAAAAAGTGAAACTTGTATTCATACCAGTAGTTGGTGCAACGTAGGAGTAGACTATATTTCAGTGTGCTTATGCTAGGATTAAATAGCCTGCTGACACTCATTACCTCATCTTCAAGTTAAAGAATGGTCATTTAGGCAAGATGTCAGAAGATCACCATTTCAGTAGAATTGTACCATGTGGAGAAGCATTAAGAGCATGAAACGGGAAGAGGAAATTGGAACTGTGACAGGATTATGTGGATTTTCTTTGTTCACTCATGGGATGTTAAATTGTTAAATGTGTACAACATTTGCAGAGTGTTTCCAGCATTATTAACAATACCTAACTGCTAAGCAAATTTGAAAATTGCAGCAATGGTTAACTATATTTGAAAAGTGCTGCAACAAATGTTTGTAAAAATACAGGCTGTTGTCAAAAATCTGAAAGAAACCAGCGAAGTTCTGAGTGCACAGATGGTGAGAATGTTGATAACAGTATGCTACTTTTGTTATCAAAAGGAAAAGCAACTGAGCTGCCAAGCCAGGCCTGCAGGTCAGTAATAACTGCAAATTCAACTCTGCATTGCTACTTTAAAAGAAAATGTGTTCTGCAGCTTCCTGCATGGTTTGGCTCATTTAGTATGACCAAGGACCGGAGTTCAATCTGTCTCTGTTGAGTTAACTGATAATGGGTGCACACAGTAAAAATTGCTGGAATTTGTTTATTTTCCTGCATTAGGCAGAGGAAAATCAGCAAGGGTTTCCTGTTCCTTTTTATCTATCCAGAAACTCATTATGGAAATGCATGTATGTGGGGCAGGGACAGGTTGAGCTGTGAACGCTATTCTAAAATCATTTGTTTAGTATTACATGGTAACTGACTAGTTGACAAAGTACCAAAACAAGGAGTTACTGATAGAGATGGGAAAAGCCTACCTAAAAATAAGTGCCCTTTAAGAAAATTCAGTATTGTCGTCTGGGTGAAATATGATTATTTTAAATTGAAATATATACTTTTTATTTTTATTTAAGTGTATAGTGGAATATTGCTTTCAGTGAAGATATACACACTGTATTCCAGTTTAATAATTTACAAACTCTGAAGTATAACTTGTTAAAAAAAACCTTTGTGTCTCTTCAGCTGCATTTTAAAATTCTATCTCAAGCTCTGATATGATTTTCCATCATTAGAAAAATCCTCAACTGTGGTTCGTTATTTTCTTTAATGGATCTTTGATTTGATTCCTTTTACCTTGTAACCTTCAGATTCCCATGAAGCATGTCTACCGAGTATTGCAGTGCCAGGAAGAGGAGCTCACCCAAATGGTGTCTACAATGTCTGATGGATGGAGGTTTGAACAGGTAAAGATGTTAAAGCAGTCACTTAGATTTTTAGATCTGTCCAGCACTAGATTATGCTTAGCAATAATGTAAGAATTCCTTCTTTGTTCTTTGTGCTTAACCTTTGTGCACTACATCATTAGAAACAAGTGAATTTCATCAATTTGAAGGCAACCTTGATAATTGGCCAAACCAAATTCAAATCCAAAAAAATGTGACTTACCTAATCAAATTCTCATTTCAGCATTTGTGTATCCTCAATCAATGGATATTTTAAAACTGAAGCAATGTATAAAATGTTAAAACAACTGGAAATGTACCTGACCAAAAGATGCATAAGCATTTAGTGATGTAAATTTCAAATGCTTAGCGAATGCACTATTGCTGCAGGCTGTGACATTTCAGTATAACTTCTTCCA